>NC_089492.1:194872829-195185017 GCF_036850765.1 Saccopteryx bilineata | reverse complement strand
TTCCTTTCTAGCCCCCTAGCAGAAAATTACCAACCTAGTAGCCGCAAAACATGGCTGCCCCTAGAAACTCATCCTTCTTTATTTACAGGGTAAAGTGGAAATTAGCATACAGTTTCCAAGGCAACTCAAGAATTCCACCAAGTGCAAAAATCCCCCACCAATACATAAACATACACAAAGAAGCCAGTCTTTTCTTCTGGGGAACATGGTGGTAAGGACAAGCAAATACATGGAGATGTGGGGAAGGGCTTAGCCTTTTATAACTTAGTAAGGTGGGGGACTGGGCAGCAGCCAGTTCTCCACACTTCTGTCCCCAAAATCCAAACTGCAAAATACCCTGTTGGCTTTTTGGTCCCCAACATCCTGCCCCACCCAGTTTGCTCACCTGGTAGAAACTTCTTCCAGTGGCTCCTCCAACAAGCAGCTTGCCTCAGGTTGTGCTGCAGACTTTCCCAAATATCTCAAAGGTCCACAAACCCCAAACAAGCAGTGGCCAACCTTGGTATGTCTTGTAGTTCTTACTAAGCTTCCCCAAGCCCAATACAAATGGCAACTGGTCTCAACTTGCACTGTAACTCCCATCAGGTGGCCCCAAGTTTTGCCTAAGATGCGGCCAGTCTTGGCCTGGAATGTAGCTTTAATTAAACAGCCATAGGCATGAAACAAATGGCAGCTGGCCAAGCATGCATCATGTCCACTAAAAGGGTTCAAAGCCTGACACCAGTAACAGCCAGTCTCAGCTCACATTGTAGCCTCTCCCAAGTTCCTCTAAGCCTAGCACAAGGGGCACCTAACTGCAGATTACTTTGTAGCTCTTACCAAGCAGCCTTAAGCCTGTCACCAGTGGTGGCTGAACTTGGCCTGCACCAGAGCCCTTCCTAGGAGGCTCCAGTCTCAACATACCCAGTGGTCAGCTTCAGACCAAACCAGAGCATCATTCAACAAGTTCTACAAGCAACACACCTGAATGGCAGACTTGGCTGGCACCAGAGACCCACTATAGTGATTCTCACTTTGTGAGATCAGCTCCCATACAACAGCTCGTCTGACTGTAATGCCTACCCTTATAGCCAGTCAGCTTGAGGGTTAATCTCACTCACTGATGTCCCAACAGCAATCAAGGCCCAACCACTATAGTAAAATAAACACAATCCACACAGGGAACACCCCTGGAGTTCCTGACTCAAGTGACAAGGGAGATTTGTGCCACTGGGCTCCACAGGACATTTTCTATTTAAGGTCTCTGTATCAAGACTGGTAGATGTTTCAGATCTATCTTAGACATAGAAAAAAATACAGGGAGGCTGCCAAAATAAGGAGACAAATAAACACATACCAAATAAAAGAATAGGACAAAGCTCTAAAAGCATTACAGGATAAAATGAAGGCATGGAATCTACCAGCTACAGAGTTTAAAACACTGGTTATGAGAAGCTCAGTGAATTCAGAGGAAGAAAAAATGAACTTGGTAAGAACATCAAAAAAGAGATAGACAACATAAATAGGAATCAGAATTGAAGGAAAAAAATTTTAAATAAAGACAGTTTAGCCTGACCAGGTGATGGCTCAATGGATAGTGTTAACCTGGGATAGGACGCTGAGGACCCAGGTTTGAAATCCCAATGTCACCAGCTTGAGCAGGGGCGAATCAGTGCAGAGTCATTGGCTTGAGCATGAGATTATAGACATGACCCCATGGTTGCTGGCTTGAGCCCAAAGATCAATGGCTTGAGCAAGGGGTCACTGGCTCAGCTGGAGTCCCCTGGTCAAGGCATATATAAGAAAGCAATCAATGAACTAAAGTGTTGCAACTATGAGTTGATGCTTCTCATTTCTCTCTCTTCCTGTCTGTTCCTATCTGTCTGTCTCTCTTGCTTAAAAAAAATAATTTAAAGGACCTCTGTGACATCGTGAGGCATAACAACAGTTGCATCATAGTAGTACCGGAAGAAGAAGAGAGAGTAAAAGGAATTGAAAACATATTTGAGAAATAATAATGAGAAACTTCCCTAACCTGGTGGAGGAAATAGACATACAAGTTCAGGAAGCACAAGAAATCCCAGACAAGATGAACCCAAAGAGACCCACACTAGACACATTATAAATAAAATGCCAAATGTTAAAGACAAAGAAAGAATCTTAAAAGCAGCAAGAGAAAAGCAGTTAACTACAAGTGTGTCCCCATAAGACTATTAGCTGATTTTTTATGTTTTATTTTATTTTATTATGGTTTCACTATTTTACATTAAAAAAAAGTATTGTGCTAGCATGTTTTCAAGTGTCGAACAGAATATAACACCCTCAGCCCCCCCAATATCATGCCCCCATGCTCCATACCAAGTCTCTTTTCATTCTCATTTCACCCCCGTTTCCCCTCTCCCTCTATACTTCTCCCTATATAATCTAATAAGCATATCATTTATCGGAGTTCAGTTTTTGTTTACTAGTATTTCCTTTGAGGTAAAATTTGTATACAATAATATGAAGTTGTTTTTTTTAATCTATTGTTTGTAAAGTCAGTAGGAAAAGCAGACATTCTGATCACAAAGATTTAGAATTTTTTTTTTTTACAACATAAGTGAATTCTGTAATGTCACACCCAGTGGGGATACCTGTGTAGTGTTACATTGTGCACCCTTCCTGATACTAAGCAGTCCATACGGAACAAAACCCCCATAGCCCCGAGTTACGTAACCCCAGGTCGTATTTTCTTTTCTTTTTTTTAATAAATAAACTTTTATTTAAATGGGGTGACATCAATAAATCAGGGTACATATATTCAAAGAAAACATTTCCAGGTTATTTTGTCATTTAGTTCTGTTGCATACCCATCACCCAAAGAGAGATCGTCCTCCATCACCCTCTATCCAGTTTTCTTTGTACCCCTCCCCCTCCTCCCCTCCCTCCTTCCCTCCCCCCACCGCCGTAACCACCCCACTCCTGTCCATGTCTCTTAGTCTCACTTTTATGTCCCACCAATGTATGGAATCCTGCAGTTCTTGCTTTTTTCTGATTCGCTTATTTCACTCCGCATAATGTTATCAAGATTCCACCAATCTGCTGTAAGTGATCCGATGTCATCATTTCTTCTAGCTGAATAGTATACCATGGTGTATATGTGCCCCATCTTCTTTATCCAGCCTTCTATTTTTAAAAGCCTTTAAGCAAACTCTTGGCCAATACAGCAAGAATCCATAAAAGAGTAGTGTCCTTAACATGTTCACCAAGTCCAAGTTGGCCCCATCACCATGCCAAATCCCTGAAAAATGCAACCCAACCACAGTTCAGTCTGTTAGGAGCTGTCACAGGGAGCAGGACTCCAGGAAAAGTCCACATCCAGGAAAAGTCCGCATGGCACTGGAATTGTCACCATTCTATACTTTGCAGCTCATGTCCAAGTCCCAGTGACCGCTGCTTCTAGCTGGTAATGATTCAGGTAGACTGGAGAAGCCATCTGCAGCATGCGTGAATATGGAGCTTCTGTTCTCCTCTGCCTGGAGAGATGAGACCAGGTAGCTTTTCCCTGGAGCTCTGCGACTGTGGCATGGTAAAGAGAACCTTGGGATACACTAAGCTGGGTGGCAAAGGTAGATTCATAATAGAAGTTGGCAAAAGGGGGAAAGAGAGCTCTAAATTAGGAGTAGGTCCCAGCCTGAAATATGAGTGGGGCATTGAGGCAGGAGGGATAAAGGAAACACTATATATTAAGCAAAGCAGCAGAAAATAGGGCTATCAACACCCACAACAGAGATCTTTGAGGGAAGAATAAAAAACCTGACTATTCAGGCAAAACATAGTTAAGTGCAATGAGATCAGTTTACCTGCTTCTTGGAAGAAATACCCTAGGCTCGTCCACAGTGTCATAGATGGGGCTGACGGCCCTGGGCACCTTCAGCCTTCAGTGGCAAACCCCAGCTTTCTGGGCAAGGTTAGGTCATAGGTGGCTGGAGCAGGGCTGGAAGAGACTGAACCCTCCCTTAGAGGAGCGAGGGGGAAGCCTACCTTCCAGTGTCCCTGTTTTCTCACAGTAGAGGCATGTAAGCCTGGCAGGCTTTAGCTCAATGACCTTCCTTTCCACTATTGAAGCAGGACCCAGATGGCATCCTTGGAGACCCCCTTGGGGTGTTGGAGACTTTAGGGGTGTATCCTAAAAGCTGGTAGTTCCCCTGATCTCTATTGGGCTTTTTCTGCCTCTAGGTATCTTAAAAGCCATGCTCAGAAGATCTCGCTGAGGGGTTTGAGGATCCCCATCTGCCTATATAAATCTTTTCCATATATCTGGAACTATTTGGAAAAAGACAAAACAGTGTTATTACTCTCCAACCCTCCCCCTCTCCTTCCTCTCCGTCTCTCTCCTCCCCTCCCACAGACAAGGCTCCACCGGAGCAAAGCCACCCTGGGCCCTAAGGAGGGCCCCATGGCCTCTGCCTCAGTTGTTAGAATGGCTCTGGTTGCAACAGAGCAACACCCCAGATAGGCAGAGCATTTCCCCCCCCACCGGTAGGCATGCCAGGTGGATCCCGGTCAGGCGCATGCAGGAGCCTGTCTGACTGCCTCCCCATTTCCATCTTCAGAAAAATACAAAAAATAAATAAAGAAAAGAAAAAATACAGCAAAAAAAAGGAAAAGAGTAAAAAAAAAAAAAAAGGGGGCATTCCTTTGTGTTAAAGCTCTAGGGAGCATGGAGTGAGCTTGAGTATGTCCTATGAAACATGGGGTTCTATGTTGACATATTAGTCTTTGAAGAAGGAGGAACTGCTGAAATAGTTCATCAGCATTTGTCCCTAAGACAGCAGTCTTTATAGTGGAAACACCATAAGTAAATATTTGCTGTCTGTCTATAGATTAAGGGGGAATATGGCAAATGCTGAAATGCCATGATCTTTCTGCCCCTCCCCTCCCCCAACCCCCTCCCTCTCCTCCCCCCACCCTGTAACCCCAACCCTGTTTCCATGTCTTTGAGTCTCATCTTTATGTCCCACCTATGTATGGAATACAAGGAAGAAATACAAATGGCCAACAGATATATGAAAAGATGCTCATCTTCTTTAGTTATTAGAGAAATGCAAATCAAAACTGCAATGAGATACCACCTCACACCTGTTAGATTAGCTATTATTAACAAGACAGGTAATAGCAAATGTTGGAGAGGCTGTTGAGGGAAAGGAACCCTCATCCACTGTTGGTGGGAACATAAAGTAGTACAACCATTATGGAAGAAAGTATGGTGGTTCCTCAAAAAACTGAAAATAGAACTACCTTATGACCCAGCAATCCCTCTACTGGGTATATACCCCCAAAACTCAGAAACATTGATACGTAAAGACACATGCAGCCCATGTTCATTGCAACATTGTTCACAGTGGCCAGGACATGGAAACAACCAAAAAGCCCGTTAATAGATGACTGGATAAAGAAGATGTGGCACATGTACACTATGGAATACTACTCAGCCATAAGAAATGATGACATCGGATCATTTACAGCAAAATGGTGGGATCTTGATAACATGATACGAAATGAAATAAGTAAATCAGAAAAAACCAGGAACTGCATTATTCCATAAGTAGGTGGGACATAAAAGTGAGACTAAGAGACATTGATAAGAGTGTGGTGGTTACGGGGGGAGGGGGGAGAGCGAGAGGGAAAGGGGGAGGGGGAGGGGCACGAAGAAAACTAGATAGATGGTGACAGAGGACAATCTGACTTTGGGTGATGGGTATGCAACATAATTGAATGACAAGATAACCTGGACATGTTATCTTTGAATATATGTATCCTGATTTATTGATGTTGCCCCATTAAAAAAATATTATTAAAAAAAATCTACTCTCTTAGCAACTTTCGGATACACAGTATAGTATTATTAACTATGGTCACCATGCTGTACATTACATCCCCATGACTTATTTTGTAACTGGAAGTCTGTACCTTTGACTACATAGAATTTTAAACTTGTACCCAGTGGTGACTATTCCTCTGGAAGTGGAATGCCATCCTATTTCTCCTTAGCACTGTCACCTTTCCACTGTATGCCTGTTGGCCCCAGGTCATAGAAGTTTCCCTTAAAAAACAGTGTCTTTCTACCTTGGAACCTCAGGCTGACTGTCTTCTGCATCAGTCCAGAAATGTCCCTGCTCTGTGGTAACAGTCTATGATATACTACCCTTCATACCCCACGCTCCCATCCCCTCTCAGTGTGACAGCAGCATGCTGACTGCCTTTAGTCAGCCACTCTGATACTCTATGGCTTGCCATTTCAGCCCTGTTTTCACTTGCCTTACCCTCAGATTTTAAAGTTCATCTCTAAACTGCGGAATGAGAGGTTTTATCTTATGTGAAAGGAATCTCAGGCATCAACAAGCAGGTAGGATAACAAGCCAGTCCAAGCACAGTCCCATAGGCTGCCACTCACTCATATGATCCACTCACCCGCTGCCCCCTTGGCTAAGGCTTGCCTCTTCCTGAGCTGACTCATTGAACATACACCTCAAACTCCCCAAATCTTCCTCTTGGAGAAGAGAAAATTTAAGCATTGTAATGTTTTCAATTGATTTTAGCATTTCTGTCCAGGGTGCCTAATTCCAATGTCCAAATGTATGTTTTTTCACTTGTAAATTTATTGCTGTATGTGTCAGAGTGCAAGTATAACATAAGAAGAAGTTAGAGATGCTGAAGAACAAATATTTTATTTTTGCCCACTGAGTCTTTATTTTCTCTTCATTCTTTCAAGTTCTTCTCAGGTCTCATTTCAGCTAAGAAACACATGCTCTAGTGGTAGTCATTGTAAGGTATTTTTCCCCGCCGAGAAGGGAGGAATGAGGCAGAGCCACAAAGTGTGGAATAGCAAACGGCTTTATTGAGTACAGAGCGCACATCCTGTCCGGCAAGGTTCCCCAGCCCGAGGAAAGAAAGATGGAGACCAGAGAAGTTGCACGGATTAAACCACGTGGGAGATATTTAAAGGGTCCCTCTAGGGAAGTGGAGCTAACACGACGTGGTGAAATTTCACTGGCTGGCAGACGATGGCGTCTTTCCAAATGGTTCCTGGGAAGCTTCCTTTGGCGGGCTTGATTGTGGGCGGTTCCAGCCAAAGTGGGCAGTCCTAGCCAAAGCCCAGGGGTCTGAGTTCCCCACGTGACCATCCCTCATTATCCACTGACCTTACAGTCATGTGAAAGGTATATGAGTCAACTTGAAACCCAACTCTAGCTGTTTTTCCCAGTGGTCGTAATGAAAACATAACTCATATTTCTCCAGGTCTTTTCCTCCACTGAAGCTATTTCACCTCTCCTCTTCATTTTATTCCCTCTAGGAACTTTTAACTAACAATTCAAGTTTGGGTATAAAATCTCAAAGTTATATGTTTCCCCTTTTATTGATATAATTGACATGTACCTTTGTGTAAGTTTGAGGTGTACAATGTATCTGTTTGATATAATTATATATTGCAATCTGATTACTACAATAGCATCTTTTTGCACTAAACTTTTTTTCTATGAAAATACATGTACATACTATAACATTCAAAAGATACAAAATTGTATGTTGCAACAACAGTCTGGGTCCCTCAGTCATCCAGTTCTTTGCAAAGACAATATTGCTATAAGGTACTTGTGTATTTCAGATAGTGATAGTAAAAGCTTTTCCAAGCAAAGATATATAAATATATAAATTAATATGTATATAATATATACCCCCTCTTCACCACATAAATATTAGCCTACCACAGCAGAGACTGCAAGTTGCCTGTCCCAACAGCCATTGTCCCACTCTTTTTAAAACAGCACCCCAAACTTGTTAAGGGTAGCTCATTGCTCTTTAGCCCCCCCCCAAAAATAAAAAAAGAAAAAGAAAAAAAAAAGCCTGCCTTTGTATTAGTTAATTATGTTATCTGTATAACTATGTCCTAGATACTGAAATGAAAGCCCAAGTCTATGTGACACTTCCCGAAGGTCTTCCTGCTTTCTGCTGACTGGATTGTATACTTGCTGACTAGAGTTTGAGCAGTCTTCTTGAACCATAAAAGAAATCACTTGAGATGGCAGAACAAGATAAGAAAAACTGGGTCCTGAGGACCGTGGAGTGCCTTTACAAGCCTTGACCTGCCTACATCTGGATTTTTATTGGCAAGTAAAACAGCTGAAACCACAGTTATAAGGTTACTATTATTTGCAGCAAAACATAGTTCTTAACAGATATGTGCACCTACACTAGTGCTCTGCACCTTACTTTTCTCCTTAAAAATATATTTTGGAAATTTACCCATTTCAGTGCTTAGACAATGGCCTCATTCTTTTTAATGACTGAACTATTTTTCTTTACATGGTTGTAACATTGTTTATTTTAAGTGTCTTATTGATAGCATTTAGATTGTTTCCAATCTTTGCTATAAGAAAAAATTATACACTATACCCATCCATCACTTCACACACTTGCACCTACATCTGTAGGAAAAATTCCTATGAGTAAAACACTAGGTTAGAGGGCATGCACAGACTTGTCTGGATAAATTTCACATAGAGGCCATACCATCTTACCTTCTTCCCAGCGAAGGTGGAGCTGGCCAATTGATGATCATCCTCAATGATAATATTATCAAGGTACCACATTACCATGTAAATTGCATTTCACTTGTGAGGCTGATTACCCTTTCCTCTGCCACATTTAATGTTTTTGATTTTAAAATTATTGAGGTGACATTAGCTAATAAAATTATATAGGTTTCAGGTGTACAATTATATAATACATCATCAGCATATTGTATTATATGTTCATCACCCCAAGTCAGGTCTCCTTCATTCACCATTATCTTTTCTATATCCTCTTCTGCCTCCCCTCCCCCCCCCCTCTGGTAATCACCACACTGTTGTCTGTGTCTATGGGGTTTTTGTTTTGCTTAATCCTTTCACCTTTTTCACCCAGCTCTCCAACCCCCATCCCCGCTGACAGTTGTCAGTCTGTTCTCTGTGTCTATGAGTCAGTTTCTATTTTATTTGTTAGTTTAAATTGTTCATTAGATTCCACCTAAGAGTGTAATCATATGGTACTTGTTTTTCTCTGTGTTATTCCCAATCTTAAGGAGAATGTTATTAGTTTTTGCCCATTGAGTATGATGTTGGTGGTGGGTTTTTCATATATGGCCTTTATTATGGTGAGGTATGTTCCCTGTATTCCCACTTTACTGAGAGTTTGTATCATAAATGAGTACTGCATATCAAATACTTTTTTTTGTATCTATTGATATAATTATGTGATTTTTATCTTTCATTTTGTTTATGTGATGAATCACATTTATTGATTTGCCTCCCTGAATAAATCCCACTTTGTCATGGTGTATGGTCTTTTTATGTATTGCTGGATCCCGTTTGTTAGTATTTTGTTGAGAGTTTTAGCATATAAGTTTATCAGGAATATTGACCTATAATTATCTTTCTTTGTAGTGTCTTTATCTGGTTTTGGAATTAAGAAAATTCTGGCCTTGTAAAATGAGCTTGAGAGTTTTCCCTCTTTCTGAATTTTTTGGGAATAGTTTGAGAGGGATAGGAGTTAGTTCTTTGAATATTTGGCAAAATTAACCTGTGAAGCCATCCATCCCAGGACTTTTTTTTGGGGGGGGGTGTTTTTTGATTACTGCTTCTATAGTATTTTATTAATTGTAATATGTCTATTCATATTTTATGATTTTTCCTGATACAATTTTGGAAGATTGTATGTTTCTAGAAATTTAACCATTTTATCCAGATTGCCCAATTTGTTGGCATGTAGTTGTTAGCAACATTTTCTTATAATCTTTTGTAGTTTTTTTGTGTCAGTTGTTATTTCTCTTTCATTTCTGATTTTATTTATTTGGGCCTCTCTTTTTTTCTTGAAGAATCTGGTTAAAGATTTGTCAATCTTGTCTGTCTTTTCAAAGAACCAGATCTTGGTTTCATTGATTCTTTTCTATTGCTTTTTAAACATTATTTCATTTATTTCTACTCTGGTGTTTAATATTTTCTTTATTCTGTTTGCACTGGGCTGTTTGTTGTTCTTTTTATAGTACCTTTTAGTGTAAAGTTGAATTGTTTATTTGAGATTTTTTGTTTCTTGAGGTAGACCTGTGATACTATGAATTTCTCTCTTAGGACCACTTTTGCTGTGTTTTGGGTTGTGTTCTCATTTTCATTTGTTTCAGGGTATTTTTCTATTTGTTCCTTGATCTTATTGTTAACCCAATCATTAGTAATGTGCTATTTGGCCTCCATGTCTTTGTATGTTTTGCAGTTTTTTTCTTGTGATTTTTAAATTGATTTAATTTATTGTGTTTACATAGATAAAGTGTCCCACCAAATACTTTGTTCCCTCTCATGTTCCCCTCAACATGCCCCTTGCCCCTCTTCCCAAAGCCCTCCCCCCTTCCCTCCAGGATTTGCTTTCCTGCTCTCTATAAAGCTGTGTTATGTATTTATAATTTCACCAATTTCTTTCCCTTCTCTGATTCCATCCTCTCATCCCCTTTCCCTCTGTCCACTTCCCCTCTGGTCCCTTTGATCTCTCTTCTGCCTCTATTCAGCTCCTCAGTTCACATTGTTCATTGGATTCCTCAAATGAGTGAGGTCATATGATATTTTTCTTACTCTGCCTGGCTTATTTCACTTAGCAGAACAGTTTCCAGGTCCATCTATGTTGTCGCAAAAGGTAAGATTTCCTTTTTTTTTCATGGTCCCATAGTATTCCATTGTGTATATGTACCATTGCTTTTTACTCCACTTGTCCATTGATGGATACTTGGGCTGTTTCCAGATCTTGGCTATTGTGAACAATTCTGCCATAAACATGGGGGTACATTTCTCCTTTTGAAACAGTGCTATGATGTTCTTGGGGTAAATTCCTAAAAGTGGGATGGCTGGGTCAAAAGGCAGTTCCATTTTTAATTTTTTGAGGAATCTTCATATTGTTTTCCAAAGTGGCTGTACCAGTCTACATTCCCACCAGCAGTGCAGGAGGGTTCCCTTTTCTCCACATCCTCGCCAGCACTTGTTATATGTTGTTTTGTTGATGAGCACCATTCTGACTGGTGTGAGGAGATATCTCATTGTGGTTTTAATTTGCATTTCTCTAATGATTAGTGATGTTGAGCATTTTTTCATATGCCTATTGGCTATCCATATGTCCTCTTTGGAGAAGTGTCTATTCATTTCTTTTGCACATTTTTTGATTGGATTGTTTATCTTCCTGGTGTTGAGTTTTACAAGCTCTTTAGCAATTTTGGTTATTAACCTCTTATCAGACATATTGTCGAATACATTCTCCCATTGTGTGGTTTGTCTTTTTATTTTGTTCATATTGTCTTTAGCTGTGCAAAAGCTTTTTAGTTTGATATAGTCAGATTTATTTATCCTATCTTTTATTTCACTTGCCTGTGGAGATAAATCAGCAAATATATTGCTGCGAGAGATGTCGGAGATTTTACTGCCTATGTTTTCTTCTGTGATAATTGTGGTTTCATGACATATTTAAGTATTTTATCCATTTTGAGCTTACTTTTGTGAACAGTGTAAGTTGGTGGTCTGGTTTCATTTTTTTGCAGGTAGCTGTTCAATTTTCCCAAAACCATTTGTTAAAGAGACTGTCTTTACTCCATTGTATGCTCTTACCTCCTTTGTCAAATATCAATAGTCTATAAAGATGTGGATTTATTTCTGGGTTCTCTGTTCTGTTCCATTGATCTATATGCCTGTTCTTATGCCAGTACCAAGCTGTTTTGAGTACAATGGCCTTGTAGTATACCTTAATATCAAGAAGTGTAATACCTCCCATTTATTCTTCATTTTCAAGATTGCTGAAGCTATTTGTGTTCTTTTTTGGTTCCATATAAATTTTTGGAATATTGTTCCATATCTGAAGTATGCCATTGGTATTTGAATAGAAATTGAATTGAATCTATAGATTGCTTTGGGTAATATAGACATTTTGATGATGTTTATTCTTCCTATCCACGAACATGGTATATGCTTTCACTTGTTTGTATCTTCCTTGATTTCTTTTATCGATGTTTTATAATTTTCTGAGTACAAGTCTTTAACTTCCTTTATTTAATTTACTCCTAGGTACTTTATTATTACTTTTTTAAATTTGCAATAGTGAAAGAGACTGTTTTCTTAATTTCTCTTTCAGAGAGTTCATTGTTGGTGTATAAAAATGCCTCTGATTTCTGAATATTAATTTAATATCCTGCCACCTTGCTGAATTCATTTATCAGGCCCAGTAGTTTTTTGACTGAAACTTTAGGGTTTTTTATGTACAATATCATATCATCAACAAATAATGATAATTTTACTTCTTCTTTTCCAATTTGGATACCTTTTATTTCTCCTTGTCTGATTGCTGTGGCTAAGAATTCCAGAACAATGTTGAATAAGAGTGGTGAAAGGGGGCACCCCTGCCTTGTTACTGATCTTTAGGGTATTGCTTTTAATTTTTGCCCATTGAGTATGATGTTGGCTGTGGGTTTGTCATAGATGGCCTTTATCATGTTGAAGTATGTTCCCTATATTCCCATTTTGCTGAGAGTTTTGATCATAAATGGGTGCTGGATTTTTTATCAAATGCTTTTTCTGCATTTATTGATATTATCATGTGATTTTTCTCCTTCCTTTTGTTATATGATGAATCATATTGATTGATTTGCAAATATTGTACCAGCCTTGCCTCCCCAGAATAAATCACACTTGATAATGATTTATGATTTGTTTCATGTATTGCTGGGTGTGCTTTGCTATATTTTGTTGAGAATTTTAGCATTTAAATTCATGAGGGATAGGAGTGACGTCACAGAAATGGCGCCATGAGCAGTGCGTCCGACAGATCTCCCCTAAATCACAACAAATTTATCAACTAGAAACAGAAAAATTTATCCTCGGAGCACTCCGGAGTTCCACACAAACTGAAAGCGAAAGGACTGTTATCACTTGAATCTGAGAGACGAGGGTGTGGAGGAAGCTACCGCAGCGACGTTCATTCAAGCCACGAGGGAGTGCGCCTGTGGTGAGTCAGCCCACACTCGGGAGACACGAGCAGCCGCGGGTGCGCGCCAGGTACGGTTGCAGAGTGAGCACCACCCACACTCCGGAGTGGCAAGCAGTTGCTGGCATGTGCCCGGTCCAGTTGCAGAGCGAGCACCGCTAACGTTCCCAGCGGCCGCGCACTACGAGTGAGAGTCACCAGCCACCGGTGCCCGGAGCACCCCATTCGCACGCGTGCCCTGGGCATTCCACACGCCCAGAGCGCCCTACTGGCCCGCACACCCAGGGTGCCCCATTATCCTGCGCCTGGTGCGATCCAGCCACCAGCGGCAGGGCGAGCGGGAGAGGCACAAGGGTGGTCTTCTACTGAGGAGATTCTCTCCGTGGGCGGGGCACCTCACCCAGCCATTCAAGCTAACAATCAAGCGTTGGGGGAGGGGCGTGCGCAGGCAGCCTAAAATACCTTCGGGAGCACAGCTGCGACCCAATCACTGAAATTAGCTTAACTCATGAAATCTGCGCACCCTCGGTTCTAATTGATAAGATCTCTCTCAGTTCAGCGATCCAAGACAAGAGGCGTGATATTTTTTTAGTGCCTCTTGCTAAAGGGGCGAGGGCAACTTCTGATTGATAGAGCCTCCATATTCAGGGATAAACACTAACAAGAAGGACTTGGCAGATAATAAGATCTATACTACACTAGTCGCAAGCAGAGACTAGTGCCTCTTCTTCCCAGCCAAAACAGGCTACAAAGTGTGGAAAGCCTGGGTTGAGAGGTCCAACTGAATGCTAGGTGCTGAACAGTCACCTTGACAACAATTGACACCCACCCCCGCCTGATTACACTGGAGGCCCTGACTGCCAGAGCCTTTCCCAAAGCCTTGCACTGAGTGGGGATAGAGTGGGGATTTCCCAGCTCTTAGAGCCTCTTACTCCCCAGGCAGAAGCAGTTGCAGCCTTATAGCTGGATCACCAAGCTGCTAATTCAGGAAGGGGGGACTAGGAGAGAGAATCCAGGAAAGCAAACTCTCTCATCGTTGGACCCTGCAAACGCCAACAAGCCTTGACTACCAGCAAGACTAAAGCCAATTATATGACATTGCCATAGAATTCCATCAACTGCAAATCCCTACCTAAGTGTGACACAGGGGCAGAGCCTGGGGTACAGAGTCACCGACCAGGAAGAGGGAGAGAAAAGAAAAAGGAAGAAGTTAACCTCTCAAAATCAAGAAAAATCCACAGACTTTACAACTTGTTCCACTAATTTTTTTGTTGTTGTTGTTTGTTTCTTCTATCTTATTGCCTTTATTTCCTCCACCTTGGTCCTTCTATTCTCTGCCTATCTTATGCTTCCCTTTTCTTGAACTACACTACCCATGAGTGTTACATTTCATTTCTCTTCTTCATCCACACCCTCCTTTAAGGTTATACGCCAAAACACTTAACTCTCACTCTCTCCTCTTTTGTTTTTTTTTTTTTTGCTTTATTTTGTTTTTTTCTCTTCCTTTTTTATTTCTTCCTTCGTTTGTCTCTTTTTCATATTTTTTCCTTTCTATTCGTTTTTTTTTTCTCGTTTTACTTTCCTCCCATTTAATCCTCAATCACGAACAAATTAGTTAATTTGGGACTCAAGGCTTTTTTTGGCTTTATTTTTCTTTTTTGCTTTTGTTTTTGTTTTTTTCTTGTTTGTTTATTTTTATGGCATTTTGGGTCCTCCCAACCCAAGGTCTCCATTGTATTTAGTCTTTGCTCCACTTAATACAACAGATTTTTACTTATTATTTTTATTTTTTTCTTCTTTATTATTCTTTTTTTGGTCCTTTTTTCCGGTTCCCTCTTATCCCTCTCATTATATCTCTTAGTTGACCATCACTTACAAGCAAATCATCTTATGTTTGCTAAAATTTTCTTCCTTTTTTTTTTTTTTTTTTTGCATTTAGTAGGTCCGTACTCCCTTTTTTTGCCCCTTGAACTCTTCACCCCAAATCAGGCCCTCCATTATAGGCATGATATTTCCCTGAGGAGGGGAGAGGAGGGAAACAGAAGAAAGAAAAAAAGGGAGAAATAATAAATTATTACTGTTTTTTTTTTGTGGGGTGTTTTACCTTTTTTTTTTTTTTACTTTTTACTCTTTATTAATTCTAATTAGTGCTATCAACAAGACCACCCTCAAATGCCAATAAGAAAGAGGAAATCAAATATTATGGATACAAAAGAAAGAGAGGTAACACAAATAGATGTGGAAAAATCTATGGAGAAAAGACTTAACATATTGGAAGCCTTGGAGCTAAATGACAGAGAATTTAAAATAGAAATCTTAAAAATACTCAGAGATATACAAGAAAACACAGAAAGGCAATATAGGGAGATCAGAAAACAACTCAATGAACACAAAGAATATATTACAAAGGAAATTGAAACTATTAAAACAAATCAAACAGAAATGAAAAACTCAATTCACGAGCTGAAAAACGAGGTAACAAGTTAGCTAACAGAACAGCCCAGATTGAGGATAGGATTAGTGAAATAGAAGACAAACAACTTGAGGCACAACAGAGAGAAGAAGAAAGAGACTCAAAAATAATAAAAAAAGAGAAAGCCCTACAGGAATTGTCTGACTCCATCAGAAAGAATAACATAAGAATAATAGGTATATCAGAGGGAGAAGAGAAAGAAAATGGAATGGAGAATATACTCAAACAAATAATAGACGAGAACTTCCCAAGCCTGTGGAAAGAACTAAAGCCTCAAATTCAAGAAGCAATCAGAACACCGAGTTTTCTTAACCCCAACAAACCCACTCCAAGGCACATCATAATAAAGATGACACAAACCAATGACAAAGAAAAAATTCTCAAGGCAGCCAGGGAAAAGAAGAGTACAACATATAAAGGAAGGCCTATTAGATTATCATCAGATTTCTCAGCAGAAACTCTACAAGCTAGAAGAGAGTGGACCCCAATACTTAAAGCCCTGAAAGAGAGGAACTTTCAGCCAAGAATACTATACCCATCAAAGCTATCCTTCAAGTATGAAGGAGATATAAAAACATTCACAAATACAGAAAAGATGAGAGAATTTAGTAACAGAAAGCCCCCACTCCAGGAAATACTAAAGGGGGTTTTCCAACCAGATTCAAAGAACAAAAGAAAACAACACCACAAGTAACAGCTCCACCAAGAACACAATAAAACCAAACTTAAACTGTGACAACAAAGGAAAAAAGGGGGGAGAGGATGGAGATTAACAGTAGCAAAGGATGATGAAGTGCAGAAATACTTATAAGATAGGGTACTACAATGAATATGGTAGGTACCCTTTTCATTACTTAATGGTAACCACCCTTGAAAAAACCACCACAAAAACACTTGACTTAAAAAAGGTAGCAACAGAGGAAAGAAGTATGGAATACAAACAAACAAAAACAAATGATAGAAAAACAAAAGAGAAGAATCAAACTAGATACAAAACTAACAGAAAGCAATTTATAAAATGGCAGTAGGGAACCCACAAGTGTCAATAATTACACTAAATGTAAATGGATTAAACTTACCAATAAAAAGACACAGAGTAGCAGAATGAATTAAAAAAGAAAATCCAACTATATGCTGCCTACAAGAAACACATCTAAGCAACAAGGATAAAAACAAATTCAAAGTAAAAGGCTGGAAAACAATACTCCAAGCAAACAACACCCAAAAAAAAGCAGGTGTAGCAATACTCATATCTAATAATGCTGACTACAAGACAGAAAAAGTACTCAGAGACAAAAATGGTCATTTCATAATGATTAAGGGGAAGTTGAATCAAGAAGACATAACAATCCTTAATATATATGCACCAAACCAAGGAGCACCAAAATATATAAGACAGCTACTTATTGACCTTAAAACAAAAACTAACAAAAATACAATCATACTTGGAGACCTCAATACACCGCTGACGGCTCTAGATCGGTCATCCAAACAGAGAATCAATAAAGATATAGTGGCCTTAAACGAAATACTAGAACACCTGGATATGATAGACATCTACAGGACACTTCATCCCAAAGCGACAGAGTATACATTTTTCTCTAGTGTACATGGAACATTCTCAAGAATTGACCATATGTTGGGCCACAAAGACAATATCAGCAAATTTAGAAAAATTGAAATTGTACCAAGCATATTTTCTGATCATAAAGCCTTGAAACTAGAATTCAACTGCAAAAAAGAGGGGGAAAAACCCACAAAAATGTGGAAACTAAACAACATGCTTCTAAAAAATGAATGGATCAAAGAAGAAATAAGCGCAGAGATCAAAAGATATATACAGACAAATGAAAATGAAAATACGACATATCAGAATCTCTGGGATGCAGCAAAAGCAGTAATAAGAGGAAAGTTCATATCACTTTAGGCCTATATGAACAAACAAGAGAGAGCCAAAGTAAACCACTTAACTTCACACCTTAAGGAACTAGAAAAAGAAGAACAAAGACAACCCAAAACCAGCCGAAGAAAGGAGATAATAAAAATCAGAGCAGAAATAAATGAAATAGAGAACAGAAAAACTATAGAAAAAATCAATAAAACAAGGAGCTGGTACTTTGAAAAGATCAACAAAATTGACAAACCCTTGGCAAGACTCACCAAGGAAAAAAGGCACAGGACTCAAATAAATAAAATCCAAAATGAAAGAGGAGAGATCACCACAGACATCATAGATATACAAAGAATTATTGTAGAATACTATGAAAAATTATATGCCACCAAATACAACAATCTAGAAGAAATGGATAAATTCCTAGAACAATACAACCTTCCTAGACTGAGTCATGAAGAAGCAGAAAGCCTAAACAGACCAATCAGCAGGGAGGAAATAGAAAAAACTATTAAAAACCTCCCCAAAAATAAAAGTCCAGGTCCAGACGGTTATACTAGTGAATTCTATCAAACATTCAAAGAAGACTTGGTTCCTATTCTACTCAAAGTCTTCCAAAAAATTGAAGAAGAAGCAATACTTCCAAACACATTTTATGAGGCCAACATAACCCTCATACCAAAACCTGGCAAGGATGGCACAAAGAAAGAAAACTACAGACCAATATCTCTAATGAATACAGATGCTAAAATACTAAACAAAATACTGGCAAACCGAATACAACAACATATTAAAAAAATAATACATCATGATCAAGTGGGATTCATCCCAGAATCTCAAGGATGGTTCAACATACGCAAAACGGTTAACGTAATACATCATATCAACAAAATAAAGAACAAAAACCACATGATCTTATCAATAGATGCGGAAAAGGCTTTTTATAAAATACAACACAATTTTATGTTTAAGACTCTCAACAAAATGGGTATAGAAGGAAAATATCTCAACATGATAAAGGCCATATATGATAAACCATCAGCCAACATCATATTAAACGGCCTAAAACTGAGGACTTTCTACCTTAAATCAGGAACAAGACAGGGTTGTCCACTCTCTCCACTCTTATTCAACGTGGTGCTAGAAGTTCTGGCCAGAGCAATCAGACAAGACAAAGAAATAAAAGGCATCCATATCGGAAAAGAAGAAGTAAAGGTATCACTTTTTGCTGATGATATGATCCTATACATCGAAAACCCGAAGGACTCCACAAAAAGATTATTAGAAACAATAAACCAATACAGTAAGGTCGCAGGATACAATATTAACATACAAAAGTCCATAGCCTTTCTATATGCCAACAATGAAATATTAGAAAACGAACTCAAAAAAATAATCCCCTTTACGATTGCAACAAAAAAAATAAAATACCTAGGAATAAACATAACAAAGAATGTAAAGGGCCTGACCAGGCGGTGGCGCAGTGGATAGAGCGTCGAACTGGGATGCGGAGGACCCAGGTTCGAGACCCCGAGGTCGCCAGCTTGAGCGTGGGCTCATCTGGTTTGAGCAAAAGCCCACCAGCTTGAACCCAAGATTGCTGGCTCCAGCAAGGGGTTACTCGGTCTGCTGAAAGCCCGTGGTCAAGGCACATATGAGAAAGCAATTAATGAACAATTAAGGTGTTGCAACGCACAATGAAAAACTAATGATTGATGCTTCTCATCTCTCTCTGTTCCTGTCTGTCTGTCCCTGTCTATCCCTCTCTCTGACTCTCTCTATGTCTCTGTAAAAAAAATAAAAAAATTAAAAAAAAAATTAAAAAAAAAAAAAGAATGTAAAGGACCTATATAATGAAAATTACAAAGCATTGTTAAGGGAAATCGAAAAAGATACAATGAGATGGAAAAATATTCCTTGTTCTTGGATAGGAAGAATAAATATAATCAAAATGGCCATATTACCCAAAGCAATATACAAATTTAATGCAATTCCCATCAAAATCCCTATGAGATTTTTTAAAGAAATGGAACAAAAAATCATCAGATTTATATGGAACTATAAAAAACCCCGAATAGCCAAAACAATCCTAAGGAAAAAGAATGAAGCTGGGGGCATTACAATACCTGACTTTAAACTATATTATAGGGCCACGATAATCAAAACAGCATGGTATTGGCAGAAAAATAGACACTCAGACCAATGGAACAGAATAGAAAGCCCAGAAATAAAACCACATATATATGGTCAAATATTCTTTGATAAAGGGGCCAACAACATACAATGGAGAAAAGAAAGCCTCTTCAACAAATGGTGTTGGGAAAATTGGAAAGCCACATGCAAAAGAATGAAACTCGACTATAGCCTGTCCCTGTGTACTAAAATTAATTCAAAATGGATCAAAGACCTAAATATAAGACCTGAAACAATAAAGTACATAGAAGAAGACATAGGTACTAAAATCATGGACCTGGGTTTTAAAGAACATTTTATGAACTTGACTCCAATGGCAAGAGAAGTGAAGGCAAAGATAAATGAATGGGACTACATCAGAATTAAAAGTTTTTGCTCAGCAAGAGAAACTGATAACAAAATAAACAGACAGCCAACTAAATGGGAAATGATATTTTCAAACAACAGCTCAGATAAGGGCCTAATATCCAAAATTTACAAAGAACTCATAAAACTCAACAACAAACAAAAAAACAATCCCATAAAAAAATGGGAAGAGGACATGAACAGACACTTCTCCCAGGAAGAGATACAAATG
Source organism: Saccopteryx bilineata (assembly GCF_036850765.1). Taxonomy (NCBI): domain Eukaryota; kingdom Metazoa; phylum Chordata; class Mammalia; order Chiroptera; family Emballonuridae; genus Saccopteryx; species Saccopteryx bilineata. The sequence continues at coordinate 195,164,875 of NC_089492.1, read as the reverse complement.
GCCAACAGATATATGAAAAGATGCTCAGCTTCATTAGTTATTAGAGAAATGCAAATCAAAACTACAATGAGATACCACCTCACCCCTGTTAGATTAGCTATTATCAACAAGACGGGTAATAGCAAATGTTGGAGAGGCTGTGGAGAAAAAGGAACCCTCATTCACTGTTGGTGGGACTGTAAAGTAGTACAACCATTATGGAGGAAAGTATGGTGGTTCCTCAAAAAACTGAAAATAGAACTACCTTATGATCCAGCAATCCCTCTACTGGGTATATACCCCAAAACCTCAGAAACATTGATACGTGAAGACACATGTAGCCCCATGTTCATTGCAGCACTGTTCACAGTGGCCAAGACATGGAAACAACCAAAAACCCCTTCAATAGAAGACTGGATAAAGAAGATGTGGCACATATACACTATGGAATACTACTCAGCCATAAGAAATGATGACATCAGATCATTTACAGCAAAATGGTTGGATCTTGATAACATTATAAGGAGTGAAATAAGTAAATCAGAAAAAAACAAGAACTACATGATTCCATACATTGGTGGAACATAAAAATGAGACTAAGAGACATGGACAAGAGTGTGGTGGTTACCAGGGGTGGGGGAGGGAGGACATGGGAGGGAGGGAGGGAGGGAGAGAGTTAGGGGGAGGGGGAGGTGCACAGAGAACTAGATAGAGGGTGGCGGAGGACAATCTGACTTTGGGCGAGGGGTACGCAACATAATTTAATGACAAAATAACCTAGACATGTTTTCTTTGAATATATGTACCCTGATTTATTAATGTCATCCCATTACCATTAATAAAAATTTATTTAAAAAAAATAAAATAAAAAAATAAATTCATGAGGGATATTGGCCTATAGTTTTCTTTCTCTGTATTGTCTTTGCCTGGTTTTGGAATGAGGATTATGCACACCTCATAAAAGGAGCTTGGAAGTCTTCCCTCCTCTTGAATTTTTTGAAATAGCTTGAGAAGGATAGAAGTTAGTTCTTCTTTGAATATTTGGTAGAATTCACCTGTGAAGCCATCTGGCCCAGGACTTTTATTTGTTGGGGGGTTTTTGATAACTGCTTCAATCTTATTTTTTGTAATGAGTCTGTTTAGGTTTTCTGATTCTTCCACATTTATTCTTGAAAGATTATATGTTTCAAGGAATTTGTCCATTTCACCTAGGTTGTCTAATTTTTTGGCATACTGTTCTTCATAGTATTTTTTTTACAAACTTTTGTATTTCTGCTGTGTCAGTTGTTACTTCTTCACTCTCATTTTTAATTTTATTTATTTGAGATCTCTCTCTTTTTTTGTTGCTGAGTCTAGTGAAAGGTAAAGCAATCTTGTTTACCTTTTCAAAGAACCAGCTCTTGGTTTCATTGATCTTCTGTATTGTTTCTTTAGCCTCTATGTCATTTATTTCCACTCTGATATTTTTTTTTCTTCTAATTCCTCTGGGTTTTACTTGCTGTTCTTTTTCTAGTTCTTTTCGGTGCAGAGATAAGTTGTTTATTTGAGCTTTTTCTTGCTTCTTAAGGTATGCCTGCAATGCTATGAACTTCATCTTAGTACTGCTTTTGCTTTGTCCCATAAATTTTGAGTTGTTATATGTTCATTTTCAATTGTTTCAAGGAAATATTTTGTTTTATCCTGGATCTCATTGTTAACCCATTTGTTATTTATTTGTTCTTTTTTTTTTTTTTTGTATTTTTCTGAAGCTGGAAACGGGGAGAGACAGTCAGACAGACTCCTGCATGCGCCCGACCAGGATCCACCCGGCACGCCCACCAGGGGCGACGCTCTGCCCCTCCGGGGCATTGCTCTGTCGCGACCAGAGCCACTCTAGCGCCTGGGGCAGAGGCCAAGGAGCCATCCCCAGTGCCTGGGCCATCTTTGCTCCAATGGAGCCTTGGCTGCAGGAGGGGAAGAGAGAGACAGAGAGGAAGGAGGGTGGGAGTCGAGAAGCAAATGGGCGCTTCTCCTGTGTGCCCTGGCCGGGAATCAAACCCGGGTCCCCCGCACGCCAGGCCGACACTCTACCGCTGAGCCAACCGGCCAGGTCCCCCATTTGTTATTTAATAACATGCTATTTAGTTTCCAAGTGTTTGAATGTTTTTCAGTTTTTCTATTGTAGTTGATTTCTAGTTTCATGCCATTGTGATCAGAGAAGATGCTTGATATGATTTCAATCTTATTAAATTTATTGAGACTCATTTTGTGTCTTAACATGTGGTCTATCTTAGAGTATATACCATGAGCATTCAAAAAAATGTATATTCTGCTGCGTTAGGGTGAAAGGTTCTAAAAATATCTATTAAATTCAGTTGATCTAGTGTGTCCTTTAAAGCTGCTGTTTTCTTGTTAACTTTTTTCTTGAGGATCTATCCATTAATGTTAGTGGGGTATTAAAATTCCCTACCATTACAGTATTGCTTTTGATCTTCCCTTTACGTCCATGAAAATCTGCTTTATATTTTTAAGTCCTCCTATATTAGGCGAATAGATATTTATAATGGTTATATCTTCCTGTTGGATTGCTCCCTTTATCATTATGTAGTGATCCTTATCCCTTACTATATAGCCTTTGTTTTAAAGTCTATTTTGTCAGATATAAGTATTGCTACCCCAGATTTTTTTTCATTTCCATTAGCATGAAATATATTTTTCCATCTCTTTACTGTCACTCTATGTGTATCTTTTGTTTTGAGGTGGATTTCTTGTGAACAGCTTATGTACTTGTTTCTTGGGTCCTGTTTTCTTATCCATGCAGCTACTCTTTTGATTGCAGCATTTAATCCATTTATATTTAAGATTACTACTGATAATTAGTTGTTTATTGCCATTTTATTCTTTTTTTTTTTGAGTCAGAGAGAGGGATAGATAGGGACAGATAGACAGGAACAGAGAGAGATGGGAAGTATCAATCATCAGTATTTTGTTGTGGCACTTTAGTTGTTCATTGATTGCTTTCTCATATGTGCCTTGACCATGTGACTACAGCAAACCAAGTAACCCCTTGCTTAAGCCAGCGACCTTGGGTCCATGCTGGTGAGCTTTTGCTCAAACAAGATGAGCCCGCGCTCAAGTTGGTGACCCCGGTCTCGAACCTGGGTCCTCCACATTCCAGTTTGAAGTTCTATCCACTGTGCCACTGCTTGGTCAAGCACCATTTTATTCTTTAAATCTACATTCCTCTTTTACTAATTTCCCCCCTTTTGTTCTGTTTACAACATGTCCCTAAATATTTCTTGCATCATTGATTTGGTTGTAATAAATTCCTTAAGTTTTTTGCCTGGGAAGATTTTTATTTCTCCTTCAATTTTCTTTTTATTTTTTTATTAATTTTAATGGGGTGACATTGATAAATCAGGGTACATATGTTCAGAGAAAACATCTCTAGGTTATTTTGACATTTGATTATGCTGCAATCCCATCACCCAAAGCCCAATTATCTTCCATCACCTTCTAGCTGGTTTTCTTTGTGCCCCTCCCCTCCTCCAACTCCCTCCCTCTCATTCCCCCCACCTCATAACCCCCACACTCTTATCCTTGTCTCTGAGTCTCATTTTTATGTCCCACATATGTATAGAATCATATAGTTCTTAGTTTTTTCTGATTTACTTATTTCACTCAGTATAATGTTATCAAGGTCCATCCATGTTGTTGTAAATGATCCGATGTCACCATTTCTTATGGCTGAGTAGTACTCCATAGTATATATGTACCAAAGCTTTTTCATCCACTTGTCCACTGATGGACACTTGGGCTGTTTCCATATCTTCGTTATTGTAAACAATGCTGCCATAAACATGGGGGTGCATTTCTTCTTTTGAAATAGTGCTATGGTGTTCTTGGGGTATATTCCTAACAGTGGTATAGCTGGGTCAAAAGGCAGTTCAATTTTTAATTTTTTTGGGAATCTCTATACTGTTTTCCACAGTGGCTGCACCAGTCTGCATTCCCACCAGCAGTGCAGGAGGGTTCCCTTTTCTCCACATCCTCGCCAGCACTTATTCTGTGTTGTTTTGTTGATGAGCACCATTCTGACTGGTGTGAGGAGATATCTCATTGTGGTTTTAATTTGCATTTCTCTAATGATTAGTGATGTTGAGCTTTTTTCATATGCCTATTGGCCATCTGTATGTCCTCTTTGGAGAAGTGTCTATTCATTTCTTTTGCCCATTTTTGGATTGGATTGTTTGTCTTCCTGGTATTGAGTTTTACAAGTTCTTTATAAATTTTGGTTATTAACACCTTATCAGACATATTGTCAAATATATTCTCCCATTGTGTAGTTTGTCTTTTTATTCTGTTCTTATTGTCTTTAGCTGTGTGGAAACTTTTTAGTTTGATATAGTCTGATTTGTTTATCCTGTTTTTTATTTCACTTGTTCGTGGAGATAAATCGGCAAATATATTGCTGCGAGAAATGTCAGAGAGCTTACTGCCTATGTTTTCGTCTAAGATGCCTATTGTTTTACAGCTTACATTTAAGTCTTTTATCCATTTTGAGTTTATTTTTGTGAATGGTGTAAGTTGGTGGTCTAGTTTCACTTTTTTGCAGGTAGCTGTCCAATTTTCCCAACACCATTTGTTGAAGAGGCTGTCTTTACTCCAATGTATGCTCTTACCTCCTTTGTCAAATATCAGTTGTCCATAAATGTGTGGGTTTATTTCTGGGTTCTCAGTTCTGTTCCATTGATCTATATACCTGTTCTTATGCCAGTACCAGGCTGCTTTGAGTACAATGGCCTTGTAGTATAACTTGATATACGGAAGTGTGATAACTCCCACTTTATTCTTCCTTTTCAAGATTGCTGAGGCTATTTGTGTTCTCTTTTGGTTCCATATAAATTTTTGGAATATGTATTTTATATCATTGAAGTCAGTCACTGGTGTTTTAATCAGTATTGCATTAAATTTATAAATTGCTTTGGGTAATACACACATTTTAATGATGTTTATTCTTCCTAACCATGAACATGGTATATGCTTCCACTTGTTTGTATCTTCCCTGCTTTCTTTTATCAATGTTTTATAATTTTCTGAGTACAAGTTTTTAATCTCCCTGGTTAAATTTATTCCTAGGTACTTTATTTTTTTGGTTGCAATGATAAAGGGGATTGCTTCCTTAATTTCTCTTTCTAACAGTTCATTGTTAGTGTATAAAAATGCCTGTGATTTCTAAGTATTAATTTTATATCCTGCCACCTTGCTGAATTCATTCATCAGGTCTAGTAGTTTTTTGACTGAGACTTTAGGGTTTTCTACAATATATACAATATCATATCATCTGCAAATAATAACAGTTTTACTTCTTTTTCAATTTTAATGTCTTTTATTTATTTTTCTTGTCTGATTGCTATGGCTAGGACTTCCAGTACTATGTTAAATAAGAGTGGTGAAAGGGGACACCCTGCCTTGTTCTTGATATTAAGGGTATTGCTTTTAATTTTTGCCCATTGAGTTTGATGTTGGCTGTGGGTTTGTCATAGACAGCCTTTATCATGTTGAGGTATGTTCCCTGTATTCCCACTTTACTGAGAGTTTTGATCATGAATGGGTGCTGGATTTTATCAACTGCTTTTTCTGCATCTATTGAAATTATCATGTGGTTTTTCTCCTTCCTTTCATTTATGTGATGAATCACATTGATTGATTTATGGATATTGTACCAGCCTTGCTTCCCAAGAATAAATCCCACTTCATCATGGTGTATGATTTTTTTCATATATTGCTGGATCCAGTTTGCTAATATTTTGTTTAGGATTTTAGTATCTAAATTCATCAAGGACACTGGCCTATAATTTTCTTTCTTTGTATTGTCTTTGCCTGGTTTTGGAATCAGAATTATACTCACCTCATAAAAGGAGCTTGGATGTCTTCCCTCCTCTTGAACTTTTTTAAATAGTTCAAGAAGGATAGGAGTTAGTTCTTCTTTGAATAGTTGGTAGAATTCACTTGTGAAGCCATCAGGCCCAGGACTTTTCTTTTTTGGGAATTTTTTTTTATAACTTTTTCAATCTCATTTGTTGTAATTGGTCTGTTTAGGTTTTCTGATTCTTCCACATTAATTTTTGGAAGATTATATATTTCAAGGAATTTGTCCATTTCATCTAGGTTGTCTAGTTTTTCGGTGTACAGTTCTTCATAATATTTTCTTACAATATTTTGTATTTCTGTTGTGTCAGTTGTTATTTCTACACTCTCATTTCTAATTTTATTTATTTGAGTCCTCTCTCTTTTTTTCTTGGTGAGTCTGGTTAATGATTCATTGATCTTGTTTACCTTTTCAAAGAACCAGCTCCTGGTTTCATTGATCCTCTGTATTGTTTCTTTAACCTCTTCTCATTTATTTCTGCTCTATTCTTTATTATTTTCTTTCTTCTACTAGCTCTGGGCTTTACTTGCTGTTTTTTTTTCTAATTCTTTTAGATGCAGGGTCAAGTTGTTTATTTGAGCTTTTTCTAGCTTCTTGAGGTATGCCTGTAATGCTATGAACTTCCCTCTCAGGACTGCTTTTGCTGTGTCCCATAAATTTTAAGTTGATGTATGCTCATTATCGTTCATTTCTAGGAATTTTTAAATTTCTTCTTTGATCTCATTGTTAACCCATTCATTATTTAATAACATACTATTTAGTTTCCAACTGTTTGATTATTTTTCAGTTTTTATGTTGTGGTTGATTTCTAGTTTCATGCCATTGTGATCAGAGAAAGTGCTTGATATGATTTCAATCTTCTTAACTTTGTTGAGACCACTTTTGTGCCCTAACGTGTGATCTATCCTAGAGACTGTACCATGAGCACTTGAAAAGAATGTATATTCTACTGTGTTAGGGTGAAAGGATCTGAATATATCTATTAAATTGAGTTGATCTACTATGTTCTTTAAGTTAGCTGTTTCTTTGTTACTTTTCTTTCTTGAGGACCTATCTAGTGATGTTAGTGGGGTATTGAAATTCCCTACTATTATAGTATTGCTGTTGATCTCGCCCTTTAAATCCATCAAAGTCTGCTTTATATATTTAGATGCTCCTATATTAGGTGGATAGATATTTATAACAGTTATATCTTTCTGTTGGATTGCTCCCTTTATCATTATGTAGTAACCTTCTTTATCTCTTACCATATTCTTTTTTTTTTTTTTTGTATTTTTCTGAAGCTAGAAACGGGGAGAGACAGTCAGACTCCCGCATGCGCCCGACCGGGATCCACCCGACACGCCCACCAGGGGGCGATGCTCTGCCCACCAGGGGGTGATGCTCTGGCCCTCTGGGGCGTCATTCTGTTGCGACCAGAGCCACTCTAGCACCTGGGGCAGAGGCCACAGAGCCATCCCCAACGCCCAGGCCATCTTTGCTCCAATGGAGCCTCAGCTGCGGGAGGGGAAGAGAGAGACAGAGAGGAAGGAGAGGGGGAGGGGTGGAGAAGCAGATGGGCGCTTTTCCTGTGTGCCCTGGCCGGGAATCGAACCCAGGACCTCTGCATGCCAGGCCGACACTCAACCACTGAGCCAATTGGCCAGGGCCTCTTACTATATTCTTTGTTTTAAAGTACATTTTGTCTGATATAGGTATTGCTACTCCAGCCTTTTTTTCATTTCTATTTGCATGAAATATTTTTTTTTCCATCCTTTTATCTTTAGTCTATGTGCACCTTTTGTTTTAAGGTGAGTCTTTTGTAGACAGCATATGTATGGGTCCTATTTTCTTATCCACGCAGCTACCCTATGTCTTTTGATCGGATCATTAATCCATTTACATTTAAGGTTATTATTGATATGTAGTTGTTTATTGCCATTTTATTCTTTAAAACTGTATTTCTCTTTTGCTATATTCTTTTTCTTTTTATTCCTTGAGGTGTTTTTTGTTTGTTTGTTTGTTTGGGTTTTTTTTGGTCTGGAAAGCTTTTAATTTCTCCTTCAATTTTAAACAATAGCCTTGCTGAATAAAGTAGTCTTGGTTGTAGGCTCTTGTTCTGCACTACTTTGAATATTTCTTGCCATTCCCTTCTGGCCTCAAATGTTTCTGTTGAGAAGTCCGAAGTCATCCTTAGGGGGGCTCCTTTGTAGGTGATAGTCCTTTTGTCTCTAGTACCTTTTAATATTTTTTCTTTATCACTTAGCTTTGGTATTTTAATTATGATGTGTCTTGGTGTTGATTTCTTCGGGTTTCTCTTTAATGGAGTTCTCTGTGCTTCATGTACTTGTGAGATGTTTTCCTGCCTTAATTGAGGGAAGTTTTCAGCTATGATATGTTTGAACAAAGTCTCTATCCCTTGTTTTTTCTCTTCTTCCTCAGGAACCCTTATGATGTGGATGTTATTTTTTTCATGTTGTCACACAGCTCTCTTAGAGTTTCCTCAGACTTTTTGAGTCTCTTTTCTTTTTTCTGCTCTGCTTCCGTGCCTTCATTTATCTTGTCCTCTAACTCGCTGATTCAATTCTCAGCTTCATCCATTCTGCTTTTAATTTCTTACATTGTATTCTTCATTTCTGATATTGTATTTTTCATTTCTGACTGATTCTTTTTTATTATTTCAATGTTCTTTTTTATATTTGCTATCTCTTTATTTAGATGTTTGTAATGACCATCTATTGTTGTTCTAATATCTTTGAGCATCATAACAATAGTTCTTTTAAACTCTGCATCTGGTAATTTGGTTATATCTGACTCATTCAGGCCCCTTTCTGGGGATTTCTTTTGATTTATTTGTGTTGCATTTCTCTGGCTTCTTATTTTGTTTATGTAAAAGAAAGTTTTGGCCACTGGAGTCCACTGGGTGTGGCCTCTGTGTTCCCTAGGTGTGGTCTGTCTGCAGGCCCGCCACCCCCTCTGCTGTCTGCAGGCCCGGCACCCCCTCTGCTGCCTGGAGCATTTGGGTATGTGCATTGCTGCTGCCTGCCCACTGGGGCTGTTGCTGTGGTTTACGCCTCTCTTTCACGGGAGTGGCTGTGATTATGTGCTTGGGCGTACAAGCCTTGGTGGCCTTAGTCTTCACCCCGCCTTCGTGGGTGGCGTTATTCTCAGCCCTGAGGGCAGGGGCGAGCATCTTTGCTCAGCTGTGGGTCTCCACCTGATTCTGGGCTTTTACCCTGCCCTTGCAGAAGGAGCCCCCTCAAGGGAGGGCTGCAAGCCTTGGCTCACAGGCCGGGCGGGACTGCATGCCCATGCTCAGTAGCAGGACTCCGCCTGTTCTGGGCTATTGGCTTCACCTCCACAGGAGGAGCCGGCTCCCAAGTCAGGCCACAAGCCTTGGTTCCACAGGTGGGACAAGGCTGTGCTCCTGTGCCCTTGCTCAAGGGCAGGTCTCTGCCCCTTCTGGGGCTCCTGCCCTTCCCCCACAGGTTGGATTGCAGGTGGCCCGCAGCTGGGCTTGACCACTTTTGCACATCCCCTCCTCCCCAGCTGGGCAAGACTGAGTTCACACCTGGGTCAGTGATGGCCAGCTTCTGCCCTTGCCAACAGAACTGCGCTTCTGTGTCCTGCCGCTGCCCATTCTTGGGTGAGCCCTCAGCCGTGTGGGGGGGGGGGCGCTGCAGCTCAGACCCTAACACTCACTACTGTAGTCCCGAAAGCTCCTTCCTTCTAAGCGACTCTGCTCTGAGTGCCTCGGGAGAGCTTATTTGGCTAGTGTCCTGCTTCCCTTTGCTGGTATTGCTGTTTCTAGGGGAAATATTCTTTTTAGATTTGGGGAGTGACTTGTCACAAAGGTTAGGGTGGCTGTCTCTCAAAATGTTTTTCTCTGTGCCTCCTAGATTACACTCTCTTCCTGCTGCTTCAGTCCTCTCCTCTCTCCCCATCCCCCGGAGCCCCAAGTGAGTGGTTGTGAGAGAGGTTTTCTGTGCAGACCCTTTAAGAAGAATCCTGGGTCTGAGAAATCAGTCTCTTTCTCACAAACAGTATCCTGTCTTGTTTCCAGTTAAATACTGTCCATATGCCTCTGCTAGGCTCTGATGCTGCAGGCTGGGGCATTGTTCCTGGGACTCAGGACCCTCCCCTCTCTGCTAAACTCACTTCCCACCACACGAGTCTCTTCAGGCTGCCGTTCGCTCTGAGGAGCTGTGCAACCCTCTCCACATTTCTGCTTTTCCTACCAGTCTCAGTGTGGCTTCTTCAGTATTCCTTGGTTGAAGAGCCCTCTTAGTTTAGTCCAAAGTTGGTTTTTCCAGATGATGGTTCTTAAAATTAGTTTGTAATCCACTTTGGTTCTGGGAGGTGGAAGTTGGTACATCCACCTACTCCATCACCATTTTGTCTTCCCTTCTCCTTCAATTTTAAAAGATAGACTTTCTGGATAAAGAAGTCTTGGTTGTAGGCTCTTGTTTTTCCATTACTTTGAATATTTCTTGCCATTCCCTTCTGGCCTCAAGTGTTTTTGTTGAAAAGTTGGATGTCATTCATATGGGGGCTCCTTTGTAGGTGAATGACTGTTTTTCCCTTGCAGCTTTTAGTATTCTTTCTTTATCTCTTTGCTTTGGTATTTTAATTATGATTGTCTTGGTGTAGGTCTCTTTGGGTTCCTTTTTAATGGGATTCTCTGTGCTTCTTGAACTTGTATGTCTTTTTCCTTCATTAATTTAGGGATGTTTTTGGCTATGATTTCTTCAATCAGGTTCTCTATCCCCTGTTCTTTCTCTTTTCCTTCAGGAACCCCTATGATGCACATGCTGTTTCTCTTAATGTTGTCACAAAGCTCTCTTAGAGTTTCCTCAGACATTTTTTTTTAATAAATTTTTATTAATGGTAGTGGGATGACATTAATAAATCAGGGTACATATATTCAAAGAAAACATGTCTAGGTTATTTTGTCATCAAATTATTTTGCAAACCCCTCGCCCAAAGTCAGATTGTCCTCCGTCACCCTCTATCTAGTTCTCTGTGCCCTTCCCCCTCCCCCTAACTCTCTCCCTCCCTCCCTCCCATGTCCTCCCTCCCCCCCCACCCTTGGTAACCACCACACTCTTGTCCATATCTCTTAGTCTCATTTTTATGTTCCACCAATGTATGGAATCATGTAGTTCTTGTTTTTTTCTGATTTACTTATTTCACTCCTTATAATGTTATCAAGATCCCACCATTTTGCTGTAAATGATCTGATGTCATCATTTCTTATGGCTGAGTAGTATTCCATAGTGTATATGTGCCACATCTTCTTTATCCAGTCTTCTATTGAAGGGCTTTTTGGTTGTTTCCAAGACATTTTGATCCTCTTTTCTTTTTGCTGTTCTGCTTCTGTGCTTTTGCTTATCTAATCCTCTAAATCACTGATTTGATCCTCTGCTTCATCCAGCCTGCTTTAATTCCTTCTAGGTAGTCTTCATTTCTGACACTGTCATTTCTATCTGATTCTTTTTTTAATGATTTCAATGTCATTTTTGATCCTTGCTATCTCTTTGTTTAGGTGCTCATTATGTTCATCTATTGTTGCTTTAAGATCCTTGAGCATCTTAACAATCATTATTCTAAACTCTGCATCCAGTATCTTGGTTATTTTCATCTCATTCAGTTCTTTTTCTGGGGATTTCTCTTGTTGATTCATTTGAATTGCATTTCTCTGTCTTCCCATTTTGTCTCTGTATACACTGCTTCTTTGGATGTGCTGTTTGTGTAGCTAGCTGAGTATAATGTTGGCGTTGTCTGCCTCTAGCTTTTAGTTGTGTTGTTTCTAGATTTTTTGGATTGGCCTCAGCTGTTGTTTGTAATCTGCTGTGCACTACTTGACTGCTGCTACTGCTTTTTTTGCTATTTGTATCAGCATTTTCAAAGCCTTAGCTGGGTCAGGTGTGTGGAGACTTTTCTTAAGATACCACTCTAACTTGCGTTGTTAGGTTCTGAACTGATGCTCTCTGTATCTGGCCACTGGGTGTACCAGCCCTGGACCTCCCTGGCTGGAACATGACACTTATGACTGGCCCTTCACAACCTTCTTGGAGCTGCAGGTGATCTAGAATTTGTGGCTACCTCTTCTGGGCACTGATGCTGTTATGAATGTCAGTTGCACTCCTAGGCTGGCTTCTGTTACTCATAACCAATGTGTGTGGCCTCTCTATTCCTGAGGTGTGGTTTTTCTGCTGGCCCCCCTGCTGCTGCCACTGCCTTCTTGGGTACTTGGGCATTGACACTGCCCAGCTTGTGGGCTTGCGGGCCACAGCTCAGGATGCTCCATGGGCACATGGAACACTTTGCCAGGCTCTGCCCCCGTGGGCTCATGGGATGCCCCACTGGGCTCTGTTCCCCATGGGCATGTGGGATTCCTTGCCAGGCTCCATTCCCCATAGGCGCAGGGGATGCCCAGCCCAGGGTGCACAGGGTTTTTCTCCGGGTTCTGCTGTGTGAGCTGCTGGTCTTCACCCTCTGCTGCTGCCATGTGGACTGCCTTGCTGGGCTCTGACTCCCATTGCTGTGCAGGCTGTGCACCTTGGATGCCACCACAGCTGGGCCCTCCCACCCTTTGGAGGGTATTCATCAATTTGGGGTGCGGTATAGCCCAGACCTCAGCACTCAAAACCTGTGTCCCTAATGCACCCCCTGCTTCTAAGCATTTCTTTGCACTAACTGAAGCAGGAAAGCCTCTGGTGGGCAGGGCAATTGCTTCCCTTTGCTGACTTGGTTTTCCCAGGAAAACTGGTCACTTTAGATTTGGGGAGTTACCCAGTACAGGGGTCAGGGTGGCTGTCCCTTACAGTCTCTCCCTGTGCCCCTGAGACTACACTCTCCTCTTTCAACATCAGTCCTCTCGGCGCTCTAGGCTTCCTGAACCCCAGGTAAGTGGCTGTGAATGAAGTTTTCTGCTGGGTCCCTTTAAGATGGAGCCTGGGTCTGAGAGTTCTGTCTCCCTCTCGCTAACAGTAACCCAGCTCTTCTTTCAAGTAACTACTGTCTGTATGCCTCTTCTAGTCTCTGGGGCTCCAGTCCTTGGGCTGAGGACCCACAACTCTCAGGGCAACCCACCCCGCCATGAGGGACCCTCCAGACTGTCTCTCACTCCTGGAGGTGGAGCAGCTCTTTCCACATCTTTGCCCTTCTCACCAGTCTCAGTGTAGTTTCTTTGGTGATGCTTGGTTATAGATTCCTCTTAATTTAGCCCACAGTTGGTCTTTCAAGATGATTGTTCCTAAGTTAAGTTGTAATCCACTTTGGTTCTAAGAGGTAGGAGTTATAACGTCTGCCTACTCCATCACCCTTTTCTCTTCTTGTGATTGATTTATAGTTTTATACCATTATGGTCATAGAAGATACTTAGTATGATTTAAATATTCTCAAATTTATTGAGGTTTGTTTTGTGTCCTAACATGTGACAATCCTAGAAAATGTTCCATGTGCACTTGAAAAGAATGTATATTCTGTTGCTTTAGGGTGAAATACTCTGAAGATATCAATTAAATTCATCTGATCTAGTGTGTCATTTAAGGCCACTGTTTCCTTGATTTTTCTCTCTGGAGGATCTATCCACTGATGTCAATGGGATGTTAAAATCTGCTACTATGACTGTATTACTGTCAATTTCTCCCTTTATATTCAACAGATTTTCTTTATATATTTATATACTCCTATTCTGGTTACAAGTATTTTTTTTGTTTTGTTTTTGTATTTTTTAAGTGAGAAGAGGGAGGTAGGAAGACAAATTTTCACTTGTGCCCTGACAAGGATCCACCCAGCAATGCCCATCTGGGACCAATGCCTGAATCATCCTCAGCACCTGAGGCTGGTGCTTGGACCAACCAAGCTAAACTCAATGCCTGCGGACAACATTTGAACCAATGGATTCACTGGCTGTGAGAGGGGAAGACAGAGAAAGGGTAAAGGAGGAGAAGAGAAGCAGATGGTTGCTTCTCATGTGTACTCTGATTGGGGATTGAACTCAGGAAGTCTACACGCTGGACCAATGCTCTATCCACTGAGCCAGCTAGCTAAGAAGGTTGCAAATGTTTCTAAGGATTATATCTTCTTGTTGAATTGTTACTCTAGCTTTCCTTTTCATTTCCAGTTGCATGAAATATCTTTTTCTATTTGTTCACTTTTAGTTTGTGTATATCTTTTGTTCTGTTGTGGATTTCTTATAGATAACATATATATAGTTCTTGTTTTCTTTAAAAAAATTTTTTTATATTGACAGAGACAGTCAGAGAGAGGGATAGATAGGGACAGACAGACAGGAATGGAGAGAGATGAAAAGCATCAATCATTAGTTTTTTTGTTGCTACACTTTAGTTGTTCATTGATTGCTTTCTCATATGTGCCTTGACCGTGGGGCTACAGCAGACCAAGTAACCCCTTGTTTAAGCCAACAACCTTGGGTCCAAGCTGGTGAGCTTTGCTCAAACCAGATGAGCCCACGCTCAGGCTGGCAACCTTGGGGTCTTGAACCTGGGTCCTCTGCATCCCAGTCCAATGCTCTATCCACTGCACCACTGCCCGGTCAGGCTGGTTCTTGTTTTCTTATCCATTCAGCAAGACTATGTCTTTAGATAGGAGCATTTAAGCTGTTTACATTTAAAGTGATTATTGATAGGTACATATTTATTGCCATTTTATTCTTTTTAACTATGTTCCTTCCCTTTCCTTCATTTTTTATTCTTAAATCAGGCCCTTTAACATTTCTTGTAGTACTAGTTTGTTGATAACAAACCTTTTTAGTTTAGTTTAGTTTTTTTTTTTTTTTTTTTTTGTCTAGGAAGCACTTTATTGCTCTTTCCATTTTAAATGATAGCCTTGCTGAATAAAGTAGTCTTGGTTGTAGATCCTTGCTTTTCATCACTTTGACTATTTCATGCCAATCCATTCTGGCCTGAAATGTTTTTGTTGAGAAATCAGCTGACAGTCTTATGGGAGCTCCCTTGTAATTAGCTGTCTTTCTCTTGCTGCTTTTAAGAGTCTCTCTTTGTCTTTAACCTTTGCCATTTTAATTCTATTTCTTGATGTGTTATTCATTTAAGATACTGTATTTTTCATTTCTGGCTGGTTTTTTGTCATGGTGTCTTCTGAGACCTAGTGGTGCAGTCTCCTTGCTCAGGTGCTCAAGTGGTGCTCAGGTGGTGCTCCAGGAATGTCCCTTTTATAGGTAATGTGGGCCTTCCTGTTGTAATTGAGTCTGTATTGCTATTGGCTTATTTTTGCATGGCATTGACTTTCAGGTTGGTTGACTGTGAGAAGCAACCTTGTCCACAGTGTATGAGTTGGTGTGCAGTTGCTGACCACCTGAAGCAAAATTTACCTCAGCAGGGTCTGGTGCCTGTTGAGATCACCCTTTGGGTATGCCACTTGTGAAGTTAATTGGATCTTGCTATGATGTTGTCTCAAGTTGACCACTGAGTGTGTTGGTTCTGGAGCTTCTTGGGGTGACTCTAGTACTGTATAGGCAATGTCGGACACTGCCTGTGACTGGACATGGGAAACCTATTTAAAGTTTCACAGGGACCCACAGTTTACAACTGCTTCTGATGGGCCTGGGTATGCATGGGAAGGACTAAGCTGTGCACCAAGGCTGCTTTTATCAACATCAAATCTGAGGGAAGATCAGCAAAAGACCAAGTACCTTATGGTCCCCCTCCACCTGCTGGCTGCCTGTTAGGCTCAGTCACTGAAAAAGCATCTGATGGTACACAGGTTGCATGCATGAACTAGGTTTTCAGTGAGTCACCAGGTAAGGATTAATTATGTTAACCAGATTGATACAAGATCAAACTTGGTGTCAGTGCTAGTTCTGAGGCTATTCAGGTCCCGGGGTATACCAAGCCTAGCTGCCACAAACTGGATGCTTGCACACCTTTGTGGTGTGGTAGGGTCTCAGAGAGTCTTCAGGGTGAGGCCAGCAGAGTTTGTTAGGCCCAAACAAACAAAGATTTGGCCAGTTAAAAGAGGGCTCTGCATCAGTCAGGCAGGCAAAAGAAAAATTCCACTTATTTTTGAGTCACACAACTCAGTCTGTCTCAGATTCTGCCAGGAGCTCAATTTCAGCAGTACAGGGCCACTGGGTGTCAGGAGGATGGTGCTAGTGGATCTTCCAGAAGGGAAGGTGTTGGTCTGGTTTATGAAAAGATGGAGAAAGTAGTCTCCAACCCAGAGCCACACAACTCAATCTGGCCCAGATTCTGTCCAGACTGCAGCAGGGTGGGGCTAGTAGGAATCAGGAAGGTCGTGCAAAAAAATCCAAAGAGTGAGGTTAAAAGATCTTTGGAGCAGGGGAGGCACCAGTTAGGTTCATGAGAGAGTGGGGGAAATGGCCCCTGCTCCAAAACCCACACAACTCAGTTTCTGACACCTCTTGCGTCTACCTAGATCTTTATATGCTGGTTTAAGGCAACTGACTCCTCAGTAGGGCACAAACCCTACAGGGTGGGATGACAGGGAGTACAGAGGGTAGGGCTATTGCTTTCCCCAAGGCTGATGTCACATGAAGGGGAGTGCTCCACCCAAGAAAGATGATGTCTACAGTATGAGAGAATGACTCAGCACAGGGATACTGATGGCTGTCCCTTCAGCCACAAAGCCCAGTCTCACTTTGTGTGACTTGAGTCTACTCTGCCCTCCCTCTGCCTGAGCCCAGGGTGAGTGGCTGCCAATAAAATTTTGTAATTAGGCCTTTTAAGAGGGTGCTTGTAGTTCGATTCCCGGCCAGGGCACATAGGAGAAGCACCCATTTGCTTCTCCACCCCTCCGCCGCGCCTTCCTCTCTGTCTCTCTCTTCCCCTCCCGCAGCCAAGGCTCCATTGGAGCAAAGATGGCCCGGGTGCTGGGGATGGCTCCTTGGCCTCTGCCCCAGGCGCTAGAGTGGCTCTGGTCGCAACATGGCGACGCCCAGGATGGGCAGAACATCGCCCCCTGGTGGGCAGAGCGTCGCCCCATGGTGGGCGTGCCGGGTGGATCCCAGTAGGGCACATGCAGGAGTCTGTCTGACTGTCTCTCCCTGTTTCCAGCTTCAGAAAAATGCAAAAAAAAAAAACAAAAAAAAGGGGGTGCTTGTGTCGCTAACAGACTTCCATCTCTCTCTGATGTAAAGAATACTTATTTTCACAGCCAGCTATTATAGGGGCACCTCTTCCTGGCTTTGGTGCTTTGGGCTGGGGAGCTAGTTTTCAGGGGAATCTTTGAAGTTGAGCTATCCCTGTGGAATCTCAGCCACAGTCCTTTTCACCTGTCCACTCTAACCTTACCAGTGTGTGTGGCTTCTTCTGTAAATCCTTGGTTATAAGACTTCTCTTCAGCTAGTCTTTCATTGGTTATTCAGGTTAATTGCTCTATTTTTAGTTGTAATTCCATTTGGCCCTAGGAGGAGGTGAGTGTGACATCCATGCCACCATCTGTTTTGTACCCTCCACACAGCCTTTTATTAAAGCCACTACATACTATCAGATTCGGTCCTGCATTATCAGGAAACACTTGTCAGCTGAAGGTCTGAAACCTCTTTGTCCACTGCCAGGTTCCCAAAACTGGCTCCCTTTGTTCATGAATTAAGTAGACTAAAAGACAACATTATAATTGAGAAACAAAAACAAAACTAATATAAATGAGATTTTTAGTTGTTTCCAGAAGCAGTTTTCCATTTATACCTCCCTGTACACAACTTACTTTTGTCAAATTCAGAAGGGGCCTTGGAAACAGAAAAAGACCAAATTTATCATGTTATAATAATTGAATTTCTTGGAAAAATTAAATTTTAAATGTTTTTCAACAAAGAATGTTTCCAAAAACTGAACTTTAAACAAATTTCCAGTAGATGGCAGTATTGGCTAATTTTCCTTTAAAAAAATTTTTAGTTTTTTTCCAGATGCTAATTAAATATTGTTGGGCAAATTAGATATGTTTTTTAAATTCCTAAAGAATTAAATGTAGGTTTTTTTTATTATACATTGTTCACTAAATTTTAAAAATAAGAAAAACCTTCAAGTGCTAACAGAAACAACAAAAATAGAGTAATTGAGTGATTAATTGAGTGCTAACAAACGCTAAGGGCTTTGTTATGGACCTCCCAAAATTCTTATGTTGAAGCCCTTACCCATACTCTGACTGCATTTGTAGATAGGACTTTTAAGAAGATAATTTTAAATAAGGTCATAAGGGTGGGGCTGAACTACTAACCTCCAGAAGTGTGAGAAAATTAATTCCTGTTATTTACAGTAAGTCACCCAGTCTGTGGTATTTCATATGGCAGCCTGAGACCACTACCACAGGCTTCCTTAAAAGTATATCTTTAAGTTGTCATCACCCTGAGGTAGGAAGTACTATACCTGTTTTACCAAGAACACCAAAGGTCAAAAGGATAAATTGCTTCACAGTATCCAGGTTCATGTAGTGAGTGTGTCTGAAACTGCAGTGCCCCTGCTGACTCCACCACAATGACCTCTGTGTGGCAACAGCCAAGAATCTGTTTTCTGTCTTCATTGTGCTCAACCTATCAGCATTGTTTGACACAGGTTTTCATTCCCTCATCATGCTTAGTGGTTTTCTCCCTACTTTTTTGGCCATTCCTCTCAGGTAGACTTTGTTAATGTCCTTGTATCTCCTGGTCTCTAAACCCCGAGCTAAGTCCTATGCTTCTTTTCCTGTTTATCTGTAAGCATTCCCTGGTGATCTCACCAGACTGATGGTAATTGCTACAACCTCCAAACTGGTTTTCCTGCCTCCATATCTGTCCCCCCACAGTGACACAGCCGCCAAGGCATCCTTGTTAAGATATGAGTCAGGTCATACATTCTTTGACTCAAAACCCTTGCTCTCCTCTACCTCCAAGATAAAGCCAATGGTTCATGAGGACAGGTCCCATGAGCACCCCTAGCTCCCAGACCCCTGTTAGCTCTAACTTTCTCAGTGGCTTGATCTGTTACCATGCTTTCCTTTGCTCATTCACTGCAACCAGCTGAGCCAGTTCTATTTCTGTATCAGGACCTTTGCCAGAGGCAGATTTAATGGCAGGCGCACTGGGTGGCCACCCTAAGACCTGACTTCTAAAGGGCCCCACAAACACCCAACTTTATACTTTTTTCTAATGACACCAAGTTTGGTTTCATATGTGTAATTTTGACATTAATAGTACATAATATTATTTATTTAAAATATGGTTAACATGTACTTTTATTTTTCCTGTCTCTCTCTTTTTTTTAAAGGGCCCAATATTTTCTTCTGCACCCGGGTCCTCAACCAGCCTTAATCCACCTCTAACCTTTGCATTGTCTGATTTCTCTGCCTAGTGATGTCTGTGTCATCTTCCTCTTGGAGCATCCCTATCTAAATTGCAAATCAGACACTTTCAGTACTTCTTAACTCCTTTTTCTCATTTATGTTTCCTTTCCCCTCTTTTGTAATTATCTAACACACTAAATATTTTACTTATTTATCTTGTTTATTGCTTGCTTCCTCTCCTCTAGAATATAAACTCCACAGGGTCAAGGATAGTTGTCCTTTATTTTCCTTGTTTTAGCCCCCAAATCTAGAACAATGCATGGCACATGACAGATACTCCACAACACAATGGAAGAACCACAGCACATTGCTTCACCTAGAGGGAGCGACTAAGAAGGGTATTGTGCAGAGAAGATTCCCAATAGCTCTTTACCTCTTGCACAGAGAAAACCAGAAAAATTAGATAAAAACCACTATATGCAAGACTAGCTTGAATAAAAAGGTATCAGACATTGAAGATTTTTAAGTATTGCAATTACCTATAAAGAAAAACTACCAGATCTCTGGAGACATTGGAACATAAGACAGTTTCTAAATTTCTTGCTGGCTATTTACCATCACTAGATGTCAAGGCCAGAGGAAGGATTGGTTGGTTTTGAGTGGTCTTCCAGGCCCAGGTATTTACAGATAAAATAAATGTATTCTTTATCTGACTTTCATGTATGAAAATATTCAAATGCAGTATTGTAACATGCTTAGAGGGTTTTGTAAACAACAAAGAGCATGGTGAAACTAATTACTGTTGTTTTTTTTAAAATACAACAGCAGACTTGCTTATAAATATTATTGTATGTAATCCACTCATAGGCTTGTATGAATCACTTTCCTTAAGGAAATGTCATAATTTTTATAATATCCCTGAATATTATTGGCGTATGTTTATATTGCACTCTTCAGTGAAGTCAATAATGTGATTTAGTGGAATATTATTTCCACATCAGGCAGAAATTACTTGGCTTTTATAAGTTGGGTATAGAGTAAAATACAAATAAATGAAAATGCTTTGCCTAATAACAATAAATCTAAAATTAGGATTGGCTCTCATATGCCCCCAAATTTTTACTTAAGTTCCAGCTGAAGGTGATGAAATACATTAGACAATATTTTCTAGTTTTGTGACTTGTGGTTTTTTAAGTTGTATGGTTTCATTTAGACTCTTGTTCTGAAAGCAATGTTTTTATGGAACTCAGCTGTCAGATATATGAATCTGATTCAAGGGGCATTAGCCTCAGAGACCATCGGAGCTGACACTCTAGCTTTACAAGTCAGGAAATATGACCTGGAGACACGAAGCAACTTGCCTAAGTGACATGCAGGTACCTTGTGGCAAGGCAGGCACTAGAATCCTATTCTTCCAATTCAGTCTGGGTCCCCTTCCTTTACCCTATATCACCTAAAAATATATATGAATCTTCCAAAACATTGTAAATTGAGCATTGCTCTACCTGTGATAGTAGCAGTTTTTAGAAGGATATATATTTAAGCAGGTCATATGGCTTTAGTAAAGAATGGGCACAGCATAGGAGTAGGGACCGGCATTTGGCAATCATTGTAGCAATGATAAAACCCTGGCAATGGAGAGTGGGCTCCTCCACCAAGCTGAACTGTGTCTCTGTCACACTGCACCTGGTTCTAAGGACACATGTCACATCTTTAGCTCTCCCAGGTAGTTCTAATTATAGTTGGTAATCATGCCTATAAATTTCATGTACAGAAAAAAAGTAAAATAACAGAATCCTTATTTAGAAAAGGAAACATAAATATTTTCTACACCATCAGTCTATTCTATAGTAAGCCATCTGATAATGGAGAAAATGGTTTGAAAACCCACCTAAATTAATCTGAAATGTTGTATTTCCTGCCTTTAGGACTTTGCATTTTTTAAGTTTTATGTTGTAATAAATGATGAGCAGGCTTAAAGTAATGCTTCTCTTATTTTGCACACATTTCAGGGTATACGTGCATAAAATTCACATAGTAAGATGCATGTTTTCCTAACATACAGGTATACTTAGAACATACAAAAATGCCAGACTAGAATCTAGTTCCTCCAAGCAACAAATAGTATCTTCACTTATGACATTGATTTGTCAAGCATAGTGTGCTAGTGTATGAAAATTCTAACACTAAAATATGACATTCAAAGTAGAGTTCATAAATCTGAGTAAGACTTAGCCTCCTGTGCATTAGGTGCATAAGTATCATGTTAATGTTTTATGTGTGCAAAAAATAAGACACAAAAGAAAACAGTTAAAAGGTTTCACAGTACATCAGTGTGGTAATGTATACATTAATGATGAAAATGATAACAAAAGCTAAAAGTGAAAAGGAGCGCCTTAAAAACAGATCTTTAAAAGAATAATATATTTTGTACAGGACTTTTCAAACATTTCAGTCACTAAAGCTGTTAAGAAACAATCAAAAACCTTTTATGATGGTAAGATTTTAATAATTTCCACATTCAAGGCAATTGGCAATAAAGTTTATAACACTAATAATTACATGAAAGATGATGGTAGTAAAAAATAACAGCTGTACATATTATGACAGTTTAGGGATTAAGATTGCGTAAATTGTTAGGGATTAATCTTATTCAGGTCAAATAAGAATTTTTCCATTTGTAGGTTATCTCTGCTATAGTCCTTGTTTTATATTTGCAAATAGATGAGCTGTGTTATTTACTTTGAAGACAGAAGTGAAAGGAAAAACATTAGGGAATTATATCTTCACACGTTTTACTATGCAAACATGTATACATTCATATAAAATCCTACTTATAAAATGTCCCTATTGAATGCTAGCAAAATCCCATTGAATTCTAGGGGTTGCACAAACATAGTTTGAGGAACCCAATTTAAAATATGTGCTTTAAAAAAAATTTTTTTTTTTTTTTTAGAATTATCATTGAATCAGTTGGGATGATTTTGGTTCCAACTAAGTTAAATGTCTTTTCTTCACCTGTTTGCATATTCAGTCCTGAGGTAGAACAGCTACAGGGTTAGTTAACTCAGCATCTTAACAAGATCATCAAAGACCTAGAATTCTTTCCTTCTTTCTACTCCGCTATACTTTGCATGTGGGGGCTTCCTTCACAGTCACAATGTGGCTGCAGTAGTTGCAGCCATCATATCCCTTATATCTCCACAAGGTAAAACCAAAACTTAGAAGAGAAAATAAGGAAATCAGCCTTATCTTCTGTTCCTATCTAAGAGGAAAGAAAACAATCCCAGATGCCCCTACCCCAATTAGGTTTCCCCTTAGAAGGCTGAAAACTGCATACATGCTCATTTCTAAACCAGTCACCAGAGAGGGGAGTGGAATGACCGTCTCTGGCTGACGTAAGTGATTCCACCCCAAGCCACATGCGAACAGCACTTAGAAAGTTTTCAAAAACCGTCAAACTCCAAACCAACTAACCACAATCTCTGGAGGTGGGCCCAGGTGTCAATATTTGTACAGATTTCCCAGAAGTTTCTGACAAACAGTGAGGGGTAATCACACCTGTTAAAATTGCTATTATAAAAGAAAAAAACATACAAGATAACAAGTGATGGGGAGGATGTGGAGAAAAGGGAACCCTTGTGTACTATTGGTAGAAACGTAAATTTGTAAATTGGCACAGGCATGGTGAAAAATGGTATGGAGGTTCCTCAGAAAATGAAAAATAGAACTACCATGTGACTTAGCAATTCCACTTCTGCATATTTACTGGAAGAAAAAATACTAACTCAAAAAGATATATGCACTCCAATGTTCATTACAATATTGTTTACAATAGCCAAGATATGGAAACAACCTAAATGTCCATCAATTGATGAATGGATTAGGAAAACATGATATATAAATATATATACAAACACATACACATAATGGAATATTATTCAGCCGTAAAAAGAAGGAAATCTTGCCATTTGTGACAAAGGGATGAACACCGAGGGCACTGTGCTAAGTCAGATAGAGAAAGACATAGTGTATGATCTCACTTATACACAAAATCTAGAAAAACAAAAACAAAAGCCATGCTTGTAGATATAGACAACAGATTGATATTTGCCAGAAGCAAGGAATGAAGGGGGGTGTGGACAAAACAGATGAAGCAGGCATCAAAAGATACAAAACTGCAGTTATAAAATAAGTTTTGGGATGCAATCGACAGCATGGCAAATAAAGTTGATATATTGTATTGCATATCTGAAAGTTGTTGAGAGAGTAGATCTTAAAAGTGTTAATCACAAGAAAAACATTTTGTACCTACGTATGGAGCTGAATGTTAAGTAAACTTATTGTGGTGATCATTTTGCAATACATAGGGTGAAGCAAAAGTAGGCTTACAGTTGTGAGTATGCGAAACACAGAGTTTATTCTTGTATTATTATTTATTCATTGTTGTGTTATTTTCTATGTGAACTTTAAACCTACTTTTGCCCCATTCTGTATACAAATTTCAATGATTATGTTGTACACCTGAAACTAATATAATGTTATATGTCAGTTATACCTCAATAATTTAAAAAGATTGAGATAATTTAAAAGAGTGAGAATCAGTCTAATTCTTAGATGAATTGAGATTGATCCCCTTGGGTAAGAGAGGGACTCAGCCTTTCTTGAGATATATGATTGCCTAATAACTGAACAAAGTCAGAGTTCTGCTATCAGGGAAGTAAGGAGAGAATGGCTTTTGTTGTTGTTGTTGTTAGGTCCATCATGATATTACAGAGAAGAGTTAAGAACTGGTCTGAGTTATAAAAGCACTTGTTATAAGTATACTATACTATAAACACTGAAAATGATTTTCACTTTTGAAGTCACAAGCAGTCTACTGCATAATCACTGGTCATTAAAGAAAATGAATTTCTTCCTTTTCCTTAGGCTCAAAACTACTTAGGCTTTAAGAAGCAGGTTTGTCAAGATGACAGAGCTCCAAGGTAATGGATTCCAATGACAAAACAGGAAATTGATTCATGAGCTTTTTGGCATACCTCCAAATTTACTTAGCCAGAAAAGGGATAACTAGATTTTTCTACTTCTGTTTATTATTCTCAATAAGAATGACCAAATATTAGACTAGATGTAACCAAATATTAGATTGGACCTTATTCTCCCCATCCCACCAGACTGCCACCCACTTTAATATTTCAAGAGGCAGAGGTACAGAGAGGTTACATAATCATTGGAGATTACATCAGGAATCTGTGGCAAAAGTAGACTTTTTTTTTTTTTTTTTTTTTTTTTTACAGAGACGAGAGACAGAAAGAGGGATAGATAGGAACAGACAGAGATGAGAAGCATCAATCATTAGTTTTTTGTTGCAACACCTTAGTTGTTCATTGATTGCTTTCTCATATGTGCCTTGATTGTGGGGCTGCAGCAGACCAAGTAACCCCTTGCTCAAGCCAGAGACCTTGGGTCCAAGCTGGTGAGCTTTGCTCAAACCAGATGAGCCCGCGCTCAAGCTGGAGACCTCGGGGTCTCGAACCTGAGTCCTCGGCATCCCAATCTGACACTTATCCACTGCACCACCGCCCAGTCAGGCAAAAGTAGACTTTTCTTCATCTTCCTCCTGCCCTGTCTTGGGCGCTCTTACAGTAGAGTGTTTCTCTAATCACAGTTCTGTGTGTATCTCAACAGTGAATGCTGTGCTAGAGGTGCTAAATAAACAATTTAGCTTTAACACTCAGTTTTCTAAGAGGACACATGGGGGCAGCAAAAGTTTAAGAAAAGAAAATCCCAGTTCTGACTTGTGCAGGCTGTATACAGGGATGGGCAAAAGTAGGTTTACAGTTCTGAGGGCACAGAACAGAGTGTATTCTTGTGTTATTTAGTTATTAATTATTATAAACTTACTTTTGTCCACACCTGTACATACATTTGGAAACATTTTGAAAAAGACTATATGGAGGCAGGGGAAATGGGGGTTGGTTAATTTGATGGTACTGAGATTACTTATGACTCACATGCATCAGCAAGGTGTTGGGGATTTCAGAGAAAGTGGTAGTCACTGTGACTCAATTTTGCTTCCAAATGTGTCACTACTAGAAGATTATGAAAAACACTTCTTATAAATAGGAAGTATGTCTTCAAAATGTTTGTGAATACTTCCTTGTAGATGTTAATGAGATTTTATGTCATATGAATTGGAATGAGTAAAGGCAAACTTACTGGTGAAAATGTCCTTAGCTATTACTACAACCTGTTTTCATTGCTATGATTACTGGTGGGAAAAAAAATTCTCCTATGGTACTTCTTCTATCTTTTATTTCTTCACTCTTTCATGTTTTATTTCTTAATGTCAGTTGTTTTGTATCCTTCCCTAATAACTCCAAGTCGTGATTCCTGAGAGATTATTCCTGCTTTTATTCTATCAAATTATTACCTAAATGTGAAATTCTTTCACTGGGATTCGTTGCTATAAAATACACTGCTCAAGACAGGTAATAGCAAATGTTGGAGAGGCTGTGGAGAAAAAGGAACCCTCATACACTGTTGGTGGGAATGTAAAGTAGTACAACCATTATGGAAGAAAGTATGGCGGTTCCTCAAAAAACTGAAAATAGAACTACCTTATGACCCAGCAATCCCTCTACTGGATATATACCCCCAAAACTCAGAAACATTGATATGTAAAGACACATGCAGCCCCATGTTTATTGCAGCATTGTTCACAGTGGCCAGGACATGGAAACATCCAAAAAGCCCGTCAGTAGATGACTGGATAAAGAAGATGTGGCACATATACACTATGGAATACTACTCAGCCATAAGAAATGATGACATAGGAACATTTACAGCAAAATGGTGGGATCTTGATAACATGATACGAAGTGAAATAAGTAAATCAGAAAAAACCAGGAACTGCATTATTCCATACGTAGGTGGGACATAAAAGTGAAACTAAGAGACATTGATAAGAGTGTGGTGGTTATGGGGGGAGGGGGGAATGGGAGAGGGAAAGGGGGAGGGGGAGGGGCACAAAGAAAACAAAATAGAAGGTGACAGAGGACAATCTGACTTTGGGTGATGGGTATGCAACATAATTGAACGACAAGATAACCTGGACTTGTTATCTTTGAATATATGTATCCTGATTTATTGATGTCACCCCATTAAAAAAATAAAATTATTAATAAAAATATATATACTACAAAACATTGGAAAAAATATACTGCTCACAAAACTTAGGGGATATTTCAAAGTGAATATGAAGCAATTAAAAAAGAAGCATTTGATTTATTTTTATTAAACAAGAACATCAGAAGAGCAAATGACAAGTCAAATGATTATACCAATGAGATACAAAACCAACTTTTATTTCATTGATGAAAATGCACTCTACAAAAGACTGAAAGTACTGGAGTATCTGCATGTTCCCTGATCCCTTAGTTTTTGTGAGCAGTATATCAGGCATGTGTCCAAGCAGTGTTCAAGACACATTAAAGAGGTAGGTAATGACTTCAGGTATATTCAAACTAGAAGTTCACATTTTCTGGTTTTCCTGTAGCTTTCAGTCAAGGTGGAACTCGTTGGTAGGAAACAGTCACCAAGGAAACATCAACATTAAACCTAAGAGCCATTTGTATAGCACGATTCAGAATCTAGATTTTGAAGGTCATTTGTAGCAACATTGCACATTTCCTATCTGCAATTGACAGTGGGCATACAGGTCATCTTTGATTGAAACCCTTTTAAGACAGATTGGATGCTTTAGGTTGACAAACACGTTTAGTCAAAAAGTATTTTAATTAGGCCTTTAATCCTGAAGACTATCTAAGACACAGCACCTACTATTGTGGACAAACTGCCTGGAACTGGTGTGGTGGGTGGAAGGAAGGTCACCACCCTGTACATCTAGTCTTAAAGCCTTTGGCCACCAACAAACTGAGTGGTGCTGGGTTCAGAATACACACCTGTAGTGAGGGGCATTATGATTAAAGAGAGTGCTAAGGCTAAAAAATTCTGTGATTATAACAGTTTCTTCTTCAGGATAAAACTGGAAAACATACTGGAATCCCTCACTTTGGGAGGTTTGAGCCAGGCTGCTGTTGAACATAACAAATCAGCCCTTTCCTATCTAGTATTGGCACTGGGGCACAGAACTGCCAAGGCCAAGGACATTCTGTTGTTTGAAGATGTTTTGGTTGTTAGGTCCTCTTTTTAGTAGTAAAAGGAAAGAAAAAGTGATGTTTAAAAATTCTGTCAGTACTTGGTGGGTTTTGTATTGATATTTGAATGTAATAAAAGTATTTTTCATGTTTTACTTAACTTGAATTTTATAAAATGGTTGCTTAAGTTCTCAAAAAAAGGAGAAAATATGTATTTAAACAGTTTTTAGGTATTTTTCCTTTTATTTAGTATACTTCAGAAGTTCACTCAAGTTGTAATTTAAATTTTTTTAAATTTAAAAATAAATGAAAATTGAAAGCAGTAAATACTATTGTCTGAGTGTTTATTCAATTAAGTGTCTTAGCTGACTTGTGTTTAAAAATTCCTGAGACAAATGAAAGCTAGTTTTTCAAAATTGGAAATAAAATATTTAAATTGAAGATCACAGTTAACTTAGTATCCTGTAACTTTGGTGTTTTGAATAATAATTCTCAAAGAGAAGAGTCAAGCCAGAAAGAAAACTATATAAATTGCCAAGTTTTGGTGTTTGTTTTTAATCACTTCCCAAGAAAAAAACACTTTCTTTTCATTTTTCTCAGCACCACACTTCAAAGGAAAATTTTGTAATTCTTAATGTCTACAACATAAGGGCTAAAATTATCTCATTAGAAAGGTTGTATATTTACATTGTAAGATTCAGAAAGAATACCTTTTGGGTTTAGAAATAGATGAAGTGACATGTGCCATGTTAATTTTCTTTAAAAAAAACCCATGTAATTGATCTGGCCTTGTTAAATTGTAAACTTAAATTTTGAATGCAAAAAATAAAAATAAAAAAAAACAAAAAAAATAAAAAAATTTAAAAAAACAAATTTTGAATGCAACTTGTTGTGTTGAAGTAAATAAAGAAAAAACACAATGCCATTTGAACAACGGCTCCCAAAGGTTCCAGAGCCATGTTAAGTATTGTTTTATTGGGGGGGGGGGTTAAGTTTCAAGTTAATGATTAAAAAAAAACTTGTAGACTTGAGAAGCAAGATACACACGTCTTTGGTTTTTGAATATGTAATTGCAAATCCAGAGGTAGCTGGCCTGTGATCGTTGATAAAATAATCTTGTACAGCCCCTCAAGACGCACAGCAGAGCCCCTTCACTGTAGAACAAGCCTTTCAGCATCATGTGCAAACGCAGTAAGGCGCTATTATAGAGAAATTACAAGATATTAAAACATAGAAGTCACACAGGTTTTAATGGCAAGTGGGGTTTGCTCCTTCCAAGTCAGTGGCGGCGTGGAGAAGCAGTAGAGCCCGACGTCGGAGAGTCTCGTTGCGCATATCACCAGGTGCTTCCTTGAGGGAAACAGAAAGGACATACATAGCCAGTGATCGCCACGTTTTAAAATAAGACCTGACCTCTTATTTCTAAATCAAAACGTCAAATCCTCGAGAAGAATCTCTGAACACGTTTCACAGCCTGTCCCAGTACTAGTCAATCAGGACAACCCGAAAGCAAACGGAGCCGGGTCGGAGTGGTTCCACCACCTCGGACCCCTTCGGGCCGCGGGAAACGGGGCAAACACTCAAGGGACTGACTGCACTAAGGAACCAGGACCAGGCCGTCGTGACAGTCCGGGCTTTTGCAAAGCAGAAAGCTTGAGGCTTCCTCTCCCGACTATCAGCAAACTTGCATCACTTTAGAAGCCTCTCCGACTCTATCAACCGCTAAATTCTGAATGTGAATGAGGCCAGCTAGCTCCCGGCTCCCCGCCCCGCCAGGGTTTGGCGCCAGAACTCCCTCCAGACCCGGGCCGTGCTCAGTGGGGACTGGGCGCAGGGCAGGGCGTCCTGCGCTCCGCGGGTCGTCCCTCCTCACCCGCTACCCTGGGCATCTGCCCAACCAGCCTGTGCGCACCCGGGCCGCAGCACAAAGTGGTGGCGGCGACCCCTCCGCGCCTCTAGGAGGGCGCCCACCTGTTTGCCTAGATTACTCCGTTTCCAAGGAAACTCCCTTGTAGTCGAACGGTAACCAGTCCCCTACCCTCCTCGGGATAACACGGCCAGAGGAGCCGCCAAGTGTGCAGCCCGAGGGCCCGGCGCGCTTGCCCGCGGTGCGAGTCTGCGGCCGGGAATGCCGCAGCCCAGCGCTCCCTGAAAGCGCACCCGAGCGGCCCCACCCAGCCCAGCCAGCACCCTTTCTAGACCGAGGAGGCAGATTGGCCCTGGGGCGGGAGGGCGGGGCAGGGGGGTTCAGAGCAGGCACTGCCATTAGGTGCGCACCTGATCTTCACAATGAACTGGACGGGTCTGGGGGTAGGATGCAGAGGAAGGCGGGGATTTCACTCTTCCAAGGCTTCAAGAAGCCGGCGGACTGCATAATTCTGTTGTTAGACTTCAGATTCAAGTGACAAGTTCCAAGGACAGGGCCCGAGCAAACGAGACTGAGACGCCAAGTACGGTTCGAGGAGTTGGGAACAGAGGAAGAGGAAAGACTTGGGAAGAAAAAGAAGCCCGTAGCTCAGAGGTTGAGTACAAGTTACATCGAGCCCCAAGTAAAATCCAGGTGTGGTTCTAAAACCTGTATCCCGCGAAAACCTCCAACGCCACCGAGAGAGGAGGGGGAACGCTGGCTTTGTACGCTCTCGCTTAGCAGTTATGTTGAACTTGTTCTTAAATTGGTTAATCCTAATGCATGTAATATTGCTTGAGACACTTACACCTCGCCATGCCTAGGACTGGGATGCACCATGTTTTCCCAAAAGAAAGACAGGTAAACCTGAGGTCGCAAGTTTTCTACATGGCTAAAGGTGAGGAATACCTGTAGATTAGAAAGCCAGCCCCAAATTCTGCCTTAGAGGCACACATTTTTTTTAACTCAACAGGTGCAGATTTGAGCTTGTACTAATGTCGCTGGGGGAGGGAAGGCTGGTTAAAATACGGATCTCTGGGCCCCTCCCTCAGTGTTGTTAGTAGAGATAATGTGGTGCCCGAGAATTTGCATTTCTAATAAGCTTCCAGGTGATGTTGATCTTGCCGGTCCCTAGACCACACTTTGAGAACCACTGTCCTAAGCCGTTGGTTCTCAGATTTGGCAGCACGTGGCAACTATCTGGCATATATTTTAAAATATTTATGTTTGGGTTCATTGGGTATTGGCATTTTAAAACTTTTTAGGTGGTTGCGATATACAGAAAGGTTTGTATGCCACTGCCTCAAATCATGCATTGACCTAAGCCAACTTTTGTGGAAGGAGAAGGGACCAGGACATTTTGCTATCCTGCTCTTGGTGATTCTGACAACTTTGGATCTAGCTACCCAGTCTTTGAAAAGGAAAAACCCTCACTTTGCATATGTTTTGCAGTGACACAGACATAAAACTAAGTTTCCACCTTCATCAAATATACAGGAATTATAAAGGATGTAACAGTTCTTCCAAGGCCTTAAAAAATGCAGATGATAATTTAACACTGTATGGAAGTGTCTTCAACCATCTCAGCTCAGTATATCCCATTAGAAACCAAAGCGATCTCTCAGTCTTTGTGCCTGCAGATTTTTATGCTGGAATTATGGAGACCAAGAGTCTAATATCCAGGCTGGATGGCAGGCACTCACATCTGAATTCGCCAACCACATTGTTGTGAACTTCAGGGAAAATCTTGCCTTTGGCTGAAAGAGTGGGGGAGGGGAAATGGTATTGGATGTCCAAGATTGCTCTGCACAAACCCCAACTCTGGTTAAATTAAATGGTGAATTGCTGATGCCAAGACTGGAGAGGTCTTCACAGCAGACACAATTAAAGGCAAATGGTGGGGGTAGGGAAAGATGGGGTTAAAAAGGTCTTTCTCTTCATTCTTCCTCAGTGCAACCCTAGAGACAGGCACCTGCACTCCAGAGGAACTCCCCAGAAGCACTCTTCTGTGTATGGTTTTGGCTGCCTTAGGGATTTAGAACTTAACTGTAGACAAGCCAGGACAGGGCCGGAGATAAAATATAGGGACTGGATCCCCACAGAAATTGCTTGTAATTTCCCAGGACTGCTGCTTTTCCCACATTTTCTGTTCATGTGGCAGGTACTGCCACACACCTCCTCCTCCTCTACGAACGAGTGAGTGGGGAATACATGGAAATTAAGGGGAGTGGCACCCCCCCCCCCCACACACACACACACATACACACTGGTTAGGAATTCCTGAAGACTGTCCGCTGGGACAGTCCTATATTGCTCCTGCAGATTCAAAAGGAACCTCTCAGTTTCCAAGAACTCACTTCTCGCACCCTTGTGCACATCTATTTGGGAAGGGAGAGACGGTCTGAGCGTCTCTTAAGACATCAAGAAAGAAGACATCGGAGTGAGGAGCTGCAGATGGGTGGATCTCATAGAGTCAAAAGAGCAATTCGGCTCTCTGCCCCGCACAGTCCCATCCTAGGCTCCACTGTCACACCCTCGCGCCAGTGCTCGAGCTGTCCTCTGTCTTTTTTCGGTCTAGAGTGACACGGCGTGTCCGATTTACTCTGGAAAGGAGTTGGGAGAGTTCCCCATTCTTCCTCCGCGCCCTCCCCCCCACCCCAACTCTGCGCGGTTCTTCGCTAGGGTTTCCCTCCAGGGCAGATTACTTTATGACAGGGTGTGATAAGTGGTGATTTTGTTCCTCTTTTGATGGCAGGATTGCTTTGTAAACAGAAGCGCAAACTCGTTCCGATAGTGGTTCCGCACCAGTGCGCGGCGGCTGCCCTGGCACAGCGGGCGGCCGAGGTTGTGGCTGCACCTGTCGCCTGGGGCTGGGAGGGACCCGGGTCCCGCGTGAAGGGAACGCACGGAGCGGGGTTACGGTTCCTCGGCCTCCAGGGTATCTCTAGGTTTTTGGCCATTGGTTTTCCCGTTTTCGGGCCTTCTGTCCTCCGTGCTCCAGAACTCCCAGTTTGAAAGAGCATATCTGGGAGGCACTGGTGGACACATGTCAGTGTCACAACCTCAGGGTCTTGAGGTTCTCCCTTCTGCACTCTCCACGGGCACCTTTGGTTAGAGGTTTAGCTTCTGTCTTCTGTGGTTACTGTAACCCTACTCCTTTTCCTAATCCAACTGGAGAGTCATTAGCTTTTGTGCGCTGGATGAATTGCTCCAGGTGAGGGCTTCAGGTTCTGGTGTGGCAAGACGTTGCTCAGCTCCCCTTGCCTTTCTCCTCAGATGGTCCACTCTCCTCCCCTCCTCGCTCCCAGTCTGGGGGCCAGTTTACTGCTCTGAGGTGACCTAAAGAAAGACCTAAAATTGACAGGCTCTCTCAGGCCCCAATGCAGGGAAGATGCTCCTCCGCAGGAAAAGTCTGAGGCACAGAGTGCTCACTCAAGCTGTCCCAATCATCCCTGACTCCTTTAAGGGGAAAGTGAAGCCCAGTTCACCACGGTAGTGGACTTTCAAATTAACCCATTGTTCAGACTCAGGTCTAGATTTTCAAGTGCCTTAAGGGGCCTTGAAGGGGTCGCTGGGCATTTGGCATTTGCTGATGAATGAAAAGGTGGGAGAAGGGCCCTGGAGGCTCTGAGGTGGGGTGAATGCAGTTCAAGCACAGTACTCTAAGGATTGTTCCCTCTGCAACTTGGGGGCTGAGGGAGCTGGAGTGAGGGGATGGTTACTGTGATAGAAGTAGATTCCTTCTGGATATCCCTGGACACCAGGGGCTTCAAAGAACCTGAGCTTGGTGTTACCTGAAGCCGGGAGCACTGCACAATCTGACACCAAGTCACCCAGTTCCTTCCCGCAGCTCAGGTCGCCTGCACTGAGGGTGCACAGGAAAAAAAAATGTTACTGGGTCAAGAGTCTCAGGATGTGTTAGCTGTGCAACCTGCTTTGTGTGTGTTGGGGTCGGGGAAGAATTCCTGCTGTTCTCCCTTTCCTAACACGGTTACACACACACACACACACACACACACACACACACACATGGGGGAGGGGAGAGAAAGCAAGAAATAAAGAAGAAAAAAAGTCAGTTTTCTCTGATTTGCAAGAGGACAGATGTTGCAGTTCTGGAGATTGCTTGGGTGCTGATGTGGGTTGCCAAGTGGCCTTAGGCCTGCCTTGGCACTGGGTGCAGCTGGCTCGCTCAGGTGGCTGACTGGCTTTTGGCCACTGGGTGAAGTTGGGAGGCTTGTCGCCCCTTCTCTTCCTCTTCCCATGGCTCCCCCCGGAGGGTGCAGTGTCAGGATGGTAGGGCTAAGGAGGAGGTTGAGGTGGGGAAAGGTCCTTAAGGGTGAAGTGGGTATTTGGGGATCAAAAGGAAGAGCGTACACCTGGGATGATGAGGGTTCTGAGGGAGAAATAAAGGGAGGTGCAGTTGAGCCAACGTCCTTTTGCCTTATGCCTAAGAGAAGGGAGTGATGGTGGTTGACCTGATCTAGAATTGAACAGGTCTTGGGTGAGGCTGGGGGATGGGACCATTCTTGATCAAAGTCAGCAACCTTTTTTGAGATAACAGGTGGGCCAGGTGTTGTGCTAAGCATTTTGTGCACATTCTTTTAGTGAATTCTCACGACAAATTACCTGTTTTACAAATGAATACGTGAAGGTTCAGACAAGTTCAATAACTTGCCCTAGATCACTCAGCCCAAATGTAAGGGACAGAGCTGAATTTGGACCCAGTGGTCATTTTCCAAGCTCTGTTCTTTAATTTTTATTTTATTTATTCATTTTAGAGAGGAGAGAGAGACAGAGAGAGAGAGAAGGGGGGAGGAACTGGAAGCATCAACTCCCATATGTGCCTTGACCAGGCAAGCCCAGGGTTTTGAACCGGCGACCTCAGCATTTCCAGGTCGACGCTTTATCCACTGTGCCACGACAGGTCAGGCCCCAAGCTCTGTTCTAACTCCCCGCTGCCTTAGGATTCCTCAAGTCCCTCCTCCTTTCTCTCCCCAGCACCAATCCTGACCAGGACCCTATACCTAGCATTGGAGCAGACCCCAAGGGCACTCACACCCAAGGCCTGAGCTGTGTCCTTCCAAATCTTCCTGTCCATTTCTATCCGACCCTGAGCAGGTGATTGGATTCCCTCTTAACCACATTAGCATCTTTTTGCCCTTACTTTCCTGCACACGAACCCCTCTCTCCCCTCAGCACTCCCTCAAAGTGCAGATGTTGGAGATGGTACCCTTAGGTCCCATCCCGCCCTGACATGCGCCCACTCATCTTTTCCCAGGTGGGTCTGGCCCAGTCCTCCGCATCTCAGGTCTTTCCAGCTCTTGTTCCACTGGTGCACGAGAGAAGTGAGGCTGTCTGGCTCTGAAACCAATCTAATTTTTAAGAGAGCACAGCGCCCCAGTCTGAATTTTTAAGAACTATAAGCATATTCTCAGGTAGTCTTGAACTTTGACACATTCACCACTCTGTTTTGACAGTCTGGAAAAAACCAGGGAAGTGAAGTGTATATAGACACTTATGACTTTGAAACTGCTGTAATGTTAACCATTTAAATTTCTTGTAACCCCTTACCCCCCCCCCCCACACACACAAACAAAAGCTAAACTTGTGGAGCAAAGTTCTAAGGCCGATCAAAGATAGCTTTAAATCAGCAATAGAATCGGCATTGGCATGAAAGTCTCTCAGTCCAGGGACAATTAAAATGCTTAGGCGATACTAGGACTCCCCGAAAAGACACCACCACACCATCCCTGGGACGTTAGGAGGGTGTAAGGTCATCTGGGCGGGATACCAGGGATGAAGGCACGAACGCAGGGTTAGAAAGGGGAAGTATTGGTGTGGGTACAAATCTCCACTTCTCAGCGCGGAGCTGCCCTTTTGCACACATTTGTCCAACGTGCCAGAGAAGACAATTGGAACCAATTCTTTTTTCATCTTTCAGTTCCCGCGACGGCAGCCCGGGAGGGAAACGGGACATGTACTAGGTGCCCAGGCCCAATCCCTGGACAATCAGATCTCTTGGCTGTCGGGATCTAGCTGGCAAGGTCGCAAGGCGAGCGCAGCCTGAGGCTAAGCTACTTAGCCTCGTCTTTCTCCCAGCCAGGTGTGGTTCCTGCAGGGGAGGTGAGCTCCCGGGGAGCCCAAAATCCTGTGGCTTCTTTTAAAGCTCCCTTCTAATTAGAAGCAGCGGTGAAATCACTTGAGCGATTTTATCTGTCATGGGAAAGCAAACCCCAGCGCAAACCTCGGTTACCCATCCCAGAACCACCAACGCCCCTATTCTCCCTTTAAAAAGTTTTCAGTGGAAAAGAGCTGGGAAGCCAGAAAGGAGTGGGGGAGGAGCGGGAAGTTGTGAAAGGGTGGACTTTAAATAGGAGTGTGTGTGCGCGTGTGTGCGCGTGTGTGTCTGCGGTGGGAGGAGACTAACCCTAGAAGCCAGAGATGAAACAGAACTGTGAGACTCTTCACTTACTGAAAAACACTTTGATCTGGGGTCCGACGCTGAAGCAGCCCTGGGGTTGCAGACTGGGATTTGCGAGGATTTGCGAGGCCCAAGGCTGTCTTGAACCTCGTGGGCCGGTAGGGAGGGATCTGTCCCAAACCCAGCATCCAGGTGCGCAGGACCTATCCAGATTGGTCCTATCTTCGGGCCTTGCACTACCTTCCCCCTCCGACAGTCGGGGTGGAGACTCTCCCAGCCCCAAAGTTTCAAAGGGGAGGAGAGACTTGGGAAGAGAGTGTGCATACCCCCAATGCTTGAGTGTGAAAACACAGCCTCTCACGTCGCGCCAGCAAACCCCAGCAAGAAGTCAACCTCGGTTCCCAAGTCGGGAACTGACCGGGAAAGCGGGTTGGGGCTGTTGGAAAAAGCTGGAGCTGATGGCAAGATTGCCGTGGCTATAAATCCATCACTTCCCAAGTCAGTTCCGTGAAGCTCAGGGACTGGGGCTGACAGAGTGAATTCCTGGACTAGCGCGCATGCGTCGGCAGGTAGCAACCCAGCTCTTTATGACCAGGTGAGATGTTGGTGAGCAGGTAAAAAAAAAAAAAAAAAAAAAAAAAAAGAGGATTTGCCTAAGCGATTCCAGGGAGCGGGCCCAGTCGAGCCCTACAGCCTATGCCCGGCGGGAACCCGTCGCCAGGAGCGCCGAGCCGCGATGTCCATACTTGCCAAAATGGGGGACTGGCAGGTACGGGGGTTTGCAGGGCTGGGGCCCAGCTGGGTGGGGGTGGAACGGGGGGATGGGGCCGGGAACAGAAGGCGGAGAGGAAGAGCCTTGGCCCAGGGCAGGAGAGTCGTAGGTGAGCGTGCTTGGCAGTGTTCAGCAGAGTTCCTAAGGGAGAAAGAACAGGAAAAAGGCGCGCAGGCGGCGGCCCGGGCGCTGGGGCAACACACGCTGCCAGAGGTCTGGGCTCCGAGTAAAGTCCACAGGTGCACCCGGGGGTCACTCATTTGTGGTTCGCGTTACAGCCATGCCCCCACCCCACCCCAAGTAGAAACTGGGATGGATGAGTAATTCAGGAGGGGGGAGGGCGCAGGGCGGGGGCTGCGGTGAGCCATGAGGATGGTTGCCTGCTCGCTATGCCTTTGATTTTGTCCCGGAGCCCAGGGATACGCGGAGATGGGGTTCCGGCGCACCTGTTTCTCCTTGTGTCTCCAAGTTTTGGGAACCTAAGGAGTATGGAGAATGGAAAGGGTTCCAGATGGAAGGGTCGCGCGACGAACAAGTTCTTTTGGGAGATACTTTAAAGAGTTTGCGCAAAGTTTAGCTTCTCACTCAGTCCTCTTGCTGAAGGCAGTTTTCGCCTCTTGGGTTACTGATGGGGTGATTGGATGGGGACAGGGAGGTGAATGGTGGTCAGTGAGGCAGAAAGTTTAAAATTTCCCTAAATCAAAGCCTACCACACTTGGCGCTGCTAGGCCGCGGGCACCGCAAGGCCAACTAGGCTTCGGATCCTGCCGGCTCTGAGCCACGGAACCAGTTCCCGGCAACCCAAGCATTAGTTCAGCGCTGTCCTTCTAACTTCCAGACGTCTACCCTCTGGGAACCAAGGCGGCTCTGGCGAGATTGGTGAGGGTAACAGCCTCTCTTCTATAGCCGATTTCATAATGAGAACCTCAGCGCCCCTATTTCCCACCCCAGCAAAGCAGTGCCTGACTAGCGGGAGGTTCTAAGTGCCTAAAAGTTTGTGGGCGGTTTGAACCAAACGCCCAGATCTTCCCAAAGAAAAGTCGAGCCTTATTCCTTCTGGAGCGAGTTTTTTTTGCTTGTTTCAAATTTGGGCCATTAAAGGCAAAGTTCAGAGAAGTCCCGTCTTCAGGACACTCCCTGGAGTTGCGGAAGGGAAGTCATCTTGCAATATTCATTTCTTTCCTTGTACTTGTATGTTTTTAAATCAACCATGAGCTTTTTTTATACCTCTCCACCCAGGCAAATTTCACTTAATAAAATTTCATTCCCCAAGTTAGACTAATTTTGTGGGTTAAGGATGCAAATCTCACACCAAACACAGTCCTGGGAACGCGCACCTTTCTCTCCTTTGCCCCTGTGGGCCTCGGGGCCCTTCTTCATTTTCTTCTCTGGAGGGTGAAGATTAGGGAAATTCTTTGGAGGAGATTTTGTGTTTTCCTCCTCAAGCGGGAATAACTTTATTGCAGAATTCCTTGGTGGTGAGAAGGCGCTGCCAATGCAGGCTGGGACTGGGTCTGGGCCTCCAGAGGGCCCAGCTACAGTTTAAAAGTAGTGAGATTACAGGATTACAGGCTGAAAGGAAAAGGAGTGAACCCTGGGCCTGGCTCCTGTGAGATTACAATTTGGCAAGTGGTAGGAAGCCTGGATCTCGAATGGGGTGCTGAGGATTTGAGGCTAGGAGCTGTGGCCTGCTCTGGGATTGGTTGTTCAGTTTCTGGTCCTACTGGATGGTGACAACTGGAGAAAAGAGACGTTCTAGCCTCTCAGTCTCTATTTCTCTCAATATCTCTGTTTCACACACAGATACTTGCTCTTCTCTCGACGCCCTCTCTACACCCCCAAATCTGGCCTGGATCCCCGACCCCTAACCCCAGGCCTGACGCTACCGTTCTGGCGTTCTGCCCAGGCCGGGGCATTGACATGCAATCAAGCGACTTGTCGTGGTAATGACGCTCACACTAACGCGGTTGGCTGGTTCCAGGAGCGACCCGGGTGCTAGCCCGAGCCTCTTTTCAGTGCCCATAACTCTGGCGGCTGTGCTGAGCTTGCAGGTCCTAATCTACACCTCAAAGGCTCCCCCGGCGGGAATACAACAACAGTTTAGCAGCCCCCGCGGACTCGGAGCCGGAGATCTGTGGGGCGCCGGACAGCCAGCAAGGGTGGGGGGGGTTTTTCGAAATACTGAAGAGCCTAAGCCTTCCCCAACCCGCAAGCTAAAAGAAAGAAAGCGAAACTTAAGAGCTCCCTAAAGCATGCTGTGGCGACGTCTGGGGGTGGAAAACACCAGGCTTCCAGGCCTGGGGTTTGGCCTATAGATCAAGCTCTGTATCTACAGACGCCTCTGGGAAGGTGTCACTCCTCCCAGAGGCCCATCTCACTACTTCAAGACTGTGTTGGGCAGTGGGCCCCGGGTCAGCCCCACTACTAGTCCTGATTCTTTCCTGGATGGAGTGTGGCGCGTAGCCCCAAGCTGGATTCAGCCAAAAGGCTATGCTAGTGTTCTGAGTCGAAAGGGAGTACAGGGGAGCACCCAGGGTGTGGAGAGGGAGTCCCTCCGGCTCTAAATCCCTCTTCAAGCAATACTCTTTAACGTTCTTTTGCGGGGTGGAAGGGGCCTCTAGCCTCCTCTGCCTGGCTTGGGAAATTTTCTGCGGTCCTTTAGAAGGAAAATTGCTTTCCCACAGGCTTGAGGGGAGGTGTCCTCTCTTTTCATACCTTCTTTCCACCTGTTAGGGAACGCTTCGTTTTTTCAACAGCTTTTACTCCATTTCGAGGACACTAATAGGAATATGGGAGGCTTGGAGAGTTTCAAGAAACAGGCCCAGAGGGAATCAGAGGTCGTTAGTAGAGTAGCTCTGCGACGAGACCTACTGCTGTCGGAGAGTTTTCGGTATTCAAGAGGGAGAAAGAAAGAAACTTTTTTGTGTGTAGGACCAAAGAGGAAACTCAGAGAAATTAACTATTCTGTACTTTGAATGTCCCCTCTTTGTTTTTGTCTTCTTTAAAAAACTTTTTTTGCTAAAACAGAAGAAAATAAATAAAGGCCCGGTGGAGCAAGCAGGCAGCCCCCTGTGTTGAGCGGGAGAGCTTGGACTGGCCAAAATGGACGAGGGGACGGCTGCCCTGTCTCTGGGTTCCGCGTCAGCCGGGCACGGCGCCGCGAGCGCGCCCGCGTTAGTAACCTCACCACGAAGGAACTCTCCCTGCTTTAACTAAAAAGGGGATCTTGGGGAAACCAGAGCAGATTAGAGCAGCGAAGAGCTGCTTCCCAGCAACTTATTTTGATGCATGCATGACACGGTGCACACGTCAGTATTTCGGCTCAACTACGGAAACGACTGGTAATCTGTTTAGGAGTTCTGTGCTCTTGTCCACACCGCACCTAGGAAACTCGGCCCCAAAATCACGTTGAGTTAGCACTGGGCCCTAGCTTTATACAAACAAGAGGGAAATCATGAACTCCGGGAGCTGTCAAGTAACCTCTTCAGGGTACAACAATTTTTATTTTACACTCGGCAATTAAAGGATCGCAAACCCAAGCCGAGCTACTGGGGCCATTTGGCGAAATCTTCAACCTGGGGGTAAAGCGCAAAGCCAATAAAATTCCCAAAGCTCTGCGGGCCGAGGTGGTGGCTGCTTGGAGCAAAGGCGATCTCTTATGAAGTGACTTCGCTGGTATTGGTTTGGTGGTTATACTCAATTGTGAAAGGAATAATAATTTCTAATAAAATTGGACGGGACCGAAAGGACAGTGCGGTATTGGCAGCAAAGGTAGAGGAGAAGTACTGAGAGCCTGGCCTCGGGCACGGCCTCTTGGTCTATGCGCAGTATTCGGCCTTAGCGCCGGACTTCTCCTTCTAGGCGGGGACGGAGAGAAAGAGAAGTGGGGACAAATGGGGAGTGCGATGGGGCTCAGGGGTGACTTCAAGGGCTCACAGGCAGGCGTGCTCTCCAAGAGCGAGTTCGCCGCTCGGAGAGGCCTTTATACCGGGGTCGGAGCGGCCTGCGGCAGACTGTGGTGCTGGCGAGCAATTGGACTATTGTTGATATGCTAATGAGGCGATTAGGCTCTTGGTAAAGATCTGGAAAAGGGAAAAGTTTCTACCATTAGAGGGAGATCTCCGAGCGCACACGGGAGCTCTTTCCCTTCTCGCCTCCTCCTCCTCACCCTCACCACCCTCCTCGCCCTCCTCCTCCTCCTTCTTTCTGCCCTCCTCCTCCTCCTCTCCCTCCTCCTGCTCCTCCGTTCACCGTCGCAGCCGGCACTTTGCGCTTACCCAGAGAGTAGCTGCACTTGGGTGCGAGGCTGAGGGGCGCAAATCCGTTCACGCCGATCCATGAAAATGCTTTGGAAACTGACGGATAATATTAAATACGAGGACTGCGAGGTAAGTGCGGCGCTGGCTGTTATCCTCCCGGCTTCAGGCTCCGAGCTCTACCCTTCCACACCTCGTCTTCTTGCAGCCAGCTGAGAAATGCGGTGGGACAAACTTTCCTCCGCGCAGCGCCGCCGGCCTCTCCGATTCGCCCGAAGAACGCAGGGGAAACGCTGGAGACAGAGGATGTGTACGCTCCCCTTTTTATTTTCCCATCTCGAAGCTTATGTCCCACTTTCCCCCTTTTACTGACCGATACTGTCTGCGCCTAAGTGTAGACAGAAGAGAGGCACATGGGTTTTTGAAGCAACTTCTGGCAGTTGGGCAAGAAGGAGCCTGTGCACTCTACGTGTCTCTCTCCAAGTGAGATTCTGGGTGCCTAAGTTACCAGGAAAAGAAGGAAAGTGAAAACCCTTTTCCTTCTTTAACTTCCTCTCTGATCCTCAGTGTTCCTTCCTTCCTTCATTATCTTTTCCTCCCCAACCTTTTTAAAAAGGCTCATTTCTATGTGAAGAAGGGCCAGTACACTGTGCTTGAAGCTGGGTTGCATCTCCCTTTTAGCAGGTTCATTCAGTTTGAGGGCACTCGTCTCCCAAACTGCTGCTGGGCCCGCTCCCGGTGCACTCTATGTTATTCACGGAGTTCTAAGCAGCTTCTCTCTCTGAACTACTTGGTTGGAGCATCCCCGGGGTGGGGCTGGAAAACTGCAAGGCGCACGGCTTGCGGGCCTCCGGGTCCCCACGGATCTGCTCCTGCTGCCGCTCGGCAGGCACTCCGTTGTGTGACCGTGGGAATCCTGGCGTGGCTGCAAGGGATCTCCTGTGCGGGGACCCCGCGGGACCGATAGAGCGTCTGCATTGGAGCCCACTAAAAAAACCTAGGGTCTCAGGAGCTCGGTTTCTTGGTGCAGCCGGGAAAACCCCAGCACCACCGGTCCACGGGCAGGAGGCATTGAGACCCGGCCTGGGGGCAGCTGCTCCTGCCGCCATCACAACCCCCCGCTGAAATGAGTCAAGGAGTCACAGGAGGGAGGGAGGACAAGGCTGAAGATTGCCTATATAAATAGGTGGCAGTCTGGCTTTTGCAATTTTTTTTTTCTTTCTTTT
The DNA here is from genome assembly GCF_036850765.1 of Saccopteryx bilineata. Classification (NCBI taxonomy): domain Eukaryota; kingdom Metazoa; phylum Chordata; class Mammalia; order Chiroptera; family Emballonuridae; genus Saccopteryx; species Saccopteryx bilineata. The sequence continues at coordinate 195,123,003 of NC_089492.1, read as the reverse complement.
TGGCATTTGAAACTAGGTATGTCAGGCGTGGAGGTCCAGGAGAGCGCGGCAGGGCTTGTTTTCACTCGAAATCAGAACCTGGGTTTATGTGAAAGTTGTGTTACTTGCCCCCTCCTTACCCCTCCTATCTGTAGACTATTTTAAATCAGTGTCTCCTTTCCCGGACCCTCTTTTTCTTTCTCTCCACTCCCACGGGGCACGGTGTGACATCCCACGGGGACAGGCGCTTTCTTTGGGGTTCCTATCGTTCGCAGTGCGGGCTTAGACACCCCATGTCAGACCAGTTGCTTTGTTTTCAGGACCGGAGTTTCCTTCCTGGGCTAGTCGGGGTGAAGCTCAGCCGTTTAGTCGCGCAGGGTGAATTGTCCCGGTCAGGGCTGTGGCCCGAGGCTCGGGCATGCACCTTCGCGGAGACCGAGACCCAGCTCCCGGCACTGTGCTCTCAGCGGGCGGGGTCCCCACCTCCGCGCGGCGCTCTGGGCGACTGTGAACCTAGGTGGGAGGCAGTGAACTCGCACCCCCAGAGAGGGACCCTGTGAGTGAATGTATGTGAGGCAAAAAAGGAAAAAACAAAACGACGAGGAACGAGACGGCGAAGACAATAAATAGAAGGCTGTTTCAACAACTTTAAGTGCGGTGGGCGAACGCCAGAGCAGGGATTTCGGGTTTCCTAGCCGGCTTGGGGTTGTCTAATTATGCCGGGGCTCTGCAGGGACATGCAGGAGGCGAGGTGCCGCTTGTTCTGACAAACCGGCGGGTGGACTGGCGGCGGCGGCAGCCTTGCCGCACTGAGAGAGCGAGCGAGCCGTGCCAGGGGGGTTGGGGGAGGCGTCGGGCGGGAGTGGCCCAGCCAGTCCGACGGGTTTGAGCCGGGAGTCCCTGCCAGCGGCGCCCGGGCTGGGCCGCCTCGCAACTCTGCGCGCCCCGGGCCGCGTTTCGGCTCCCTCCCCGAGCCCCTGCCTCGGAAAGGCGAAGGTGGGGCGGCGGCTAAGGAGGAGAGCACACAGCCCCGGGTGTCCGAAGGAAGCTCACGCGGCGGCCGAGGCGAGGGCCGTGCCGGGCGGGGTGCGGGGCCATGGAGGAGCGGCGAGGAAGCGGGCAGCCGAATCCCGAGTTCCAGGCCCGGCTAAGGAGCGGAGGAGCTCGAGGCGGGAGAGGGCGGGGAAGCAACTCCGGTGCCGAGAGCCGGATGAACGCCCGGACGCTGTCCCCGGTAGCTCCTGCCAGCCACACGCGGACCCCGCGGTATCCCGAGGTCTGCCCCAGCCTTTTAGGTCCGATTGTCCTCACTCGCTTCCTTTCCCCCTCCTTCAGCTCCCCCGCGGCCTCCCCCTCCCGCGCGCTACGACTCAGCCCCCTCCCTTCCTCCTCCCTCCCTCCCTCTCTCCCCTCCCTTCCTCCTCCCGGGCTCTCTCCCTCCTTCTTCCCTCCCCTCTTCCTACTCCGGGCTCCTTTCCCTCGCCCACACTTTCTTTCTCACACACGCAAGCAGATGCACTCTCCCTCTCCGCACTCTTTCCCTCCGTCTCCCTCTTTCCCTCTCTCCTTCACTTTTGCAGGCCCTGCAACCTTTTAAAATGTTGCCCCTTCCCTGTGATTCGCCAGCCGCCGCGCCGCGGCTCCCCGCGCACTCGCCCGCTCCCTCTCTCGCCGGCTTTTTGTCTCGCGCGCGCCCGCTCCCCACCTCCGATTTGCTACACTGAGGCTCCCGTCAATGGACTGCATTGAGAGCTGGCTCCGGCGCGAGTTGCCTCTCCGCTTCACGCTCCATTTCCAGGCATTCTTCCCTTATTAAGTATTCGTGTAATATTAATAGTCATGAATATCTGCTATTAGGAGGCTCCAGGAACGCTGCCCAACGCGGTTATTAGAAGCTCAAGCGAAGCTGCCGCTAAGAAAAGAGGGGAGACACGGATTAAGGAACACGCGCGCGCGCACACACAGACACAGACAGACACACTTTTTCTTTTCGGGTTTTTTTTTTTCATTTTTCTAAGAAACTTTGATTCCTAACCGATCACGACAGGATAGAGACCGTGGTGGGTTCGACCAGCTGAAGGCGCCGTTCGAATCGGTGGTTCAAGTTTGGATGGACCAGAGCGGGTCTCCAGTGCTCGGGGGAGCGTCGGCGCAGTGACTGGAGTCCAGGGTGGCGCGGGGCTCCCGGAGCCTTTTGTGTGGGGCATACTCAGGCGACGGGGCAGCCAGGCTCTTCAGGCTTGCTTGGTTTTTGGTTTTTTTCCCCCACTCTGACTCGTTACCCCAGACTCTTCGCAGATGTTAGTTCACAGTTTTTCAGCTATGGTGAGTCCCATCCCCAACCCTATCCCTGTTTCCTTAGGAATTCTATTCTGAAAACCTGGTGCAAAGGATCTTCGAGAGACGTCGGCTTTCATGCCCAGGCTTTCCATCAGGGTACCCCTTTCCATCTGCATTTCTCTCTACCCTCTTTTCCATTCTCAAATACCCATGTCCCTGCTCGACACCTCCCAGCACGCAGACCTACCTCGCCGATACTTCCCAAGGCGCGTTTCTCGGCCACGTTCATCTTTATTTCCTTGCATCTTTACTTGTTCCCGAGATCTCAACATTTGATGCTAAATCCGTTTGCGGGGAAAAAAGAAAGAGAGAGAGAGAGAGAGAGGAGAGAGAGAAGGAAAGGAAGGAAGGAAGAAAAGAAAAGAAAAGAAAAAAAGAAAACGCAGCCGGGCTGTGCTTCCTACTCTAGGGGCTGGGGTTGAACCGCCGAGGGTTCGCATTCCCTGGAATAAACTCTGTTCGCTTGTTTTGCAAGCGAATTTCAATAGAGGAACAGAACGTCTAGCGTTTCTTCCGCCCTTTGGGGCTGGGGTGGAAGGGGCGGAGGCCTCCGCCCCGGGGTGCACTTCTCTCTTCTAAACCCAGTAAGGCAGAATCTTTCTATTTTAAACCTTGCCTCGATGTCCCCTTCTCCCCATCTATGTCATAAATCGATCCTGTTGAGAAAAGGGCTCCTAACTGAGAAAGTGGAAAAGACAGACTCCCCCAACCCCCACAACCTAAAGTTAAAATCTCCTTTAAAGTCGTAATTTAAACGTGTGCTCTCGTTATAACCCCTCTACGGAATGTTTCTATTTAAATAATCATGAAACGTGTATGATTGCCTCCTCCAAATAAATGTAACAGGATAAACAATAGCGCAGGTTCAAATCGGGGGAAAAGAAAAGACCACTTCTACTGTTTAATATTTAGTAGGAATTTAAATTTTGCTTAAGGAAGGTTTCACGCCGCAGCTTAATAGGCTCTATTCTGGAGGCCCTGTTCAACCCCCCCCCCCCCACACACACACCTTTGAAAGAAATAGCTCAAGAGAAGCTCTTACGCCCCAACATTTGCAGACTTATTCCCCGCGTTTTGGAAGGGTCCGTCTAGCTTCTGGGGTATTTTCCGAAATGAACAACTTGGAGCTAATTTCTTCCTGCGGTCTGCCAGAGGGAAGGGGCGGTTTCCCACGCAGTCTTGGGGAGTGGAGTTAGTGTGGACAGCTGTAACTCGACGCCTGATTTCTTGTTCTTTCTCCCTCCTCTCGCTCTCTTCTAGGACCGTCACGACGGCACCAGCAACGGGACGGCACGGTTGCCCCAGCTGGGCACTGTAGGTCAATCTCCCTACACGAGCGCCCCGCCGCTGTCCCATACCCCCAATGCCGACTTCCAACCCCCCTACTTCCCCCCGCCCTACCAGCCTATCTACCCCCAGTCGCAAGATCCTTACTCCCACGTCAACGACCCCTACAGCCTGAACCCCCTGCACGCCCAGCCGCAACCACAGCACCCGGGCTGGCCCGGTCAGAGGCAGAGCCAGGAGTCAGGGCTCCTGCACACGCACCGGGGGCTGCCTCACCAGCTGTCGGGCCTGGATCCTCGCAGGGACTACAGACGGCACGAGGACCTCCTGCACGGTCCACACGGGCTTGGCTCAGGACTCGGAGACCTCCCGATCCACTCTTTACCTCACGCCATCGAGGATGTCCCGGTAAGAGGCCGCGCGGGTGGCCCCAGAGGGAGTGCAGCTCCTGCTCACCCACTTTCAGAGAAGGGGCTGGGGAACACACAGCCGGTAGTCCCGGATTTTCCTCCGTGGTGTTTACGTTTTCAAAATTTCATTTTATTTTGGGGGGCGGGCGTTTTAAGGACCCACGTAGGCAACCAAATTTTAAAAATGAAAAAGAAGTTGAGAGTTCTGCCCCTAGAACAATGGTTCCTGGAACTCCTCAATGCCTACATTACCATTTTCACCAACACAAATAAATCAGAAGAATGTCACAATATCTTCCTCTCTCCAAGACGGTAAACTGTTTTGATTGGGAAAGGATCTAATTCCACCGCTGAGTCTGCATGGGGATTTCTCCCTGTCCTAAAGAAGATGTTAAATGTAAGCGAAAGAGCTCATTAAATGCTCCTGACAGTTTAAAAGAAAGTGTATGAGACATACTAAAAACGTATTTCTACCGGATTTTATAGTAAAGCATTAGTGATATCTGAAAGTTATGTGTATCCCCTACCCTGATTAAGTAATAGTAAAATAGCAAATCTGAGCTGAGGGACATTAAAATGCAGCCTTCCTTTCCTAGGGGTGCTAAGTGCTGACCTCATAAATCATTAGCTTAGGTTCCCAGTGTCCATCAGAACCTGCTACGCCCCATATTAAATTAAATGTTTTGAGACTATTGGGCAACATTACTTGAGTTTTAATTCAGTTATCAATAAATGCGATTTAAAATGATTCCTTAATAAGCATGGTATTAGCACATTTACTATTTACAATGCAAACCAGCTATCGATAATTTGAAAATACTTTCTGAAATTAAATTTAAACCAGCATCTCTGCTTCAATTCTACATATTTATGGTTTCCTCACAACCTTCTGAAATGGAATTAGAACAAGCCAATAATTTTACTAAAGCTGTAAAGGCTAACAATGCTTTTTTTGGTGGGGGGGAATGTATCTGGATGTGATTTTTGCTAAAATGCTATTTCAAATTACTGTATCAAATATTGCAACAGTATGTCCGTTGACAGTTTAATGATTACTGCATTAGATTGCAAAGAAAACGGTCAGATGACTTTACCTGCATTTGCTTGGTGAATTTAAAACTTTAAGTTACATGGGAAAATAGAAAATTTATTACATCTCTTATTTAGCTTAGTTAATCACTGAAATTTGTTGGTCATGTTTAGCAGCCTTGCATGGAAAGCAGGAAAGTAGGAACTTGATCCAATGTGGGGTTTAGTAAGCCTTGTGTGTGTGTGTGTTTTCAAACATGTTTTTAGAAACATACTAAACAGTGCATTTCTTGGGAAGGAAAATGTGAGGAGCAATAGTTAAGAAAAGAGCAATTAAAAAATAATACTGAAAATTGTGATTATTTTAGTTCTTCCCAAAGATTCTCTGAATTCTTTTCCTAGCCTGGTGTTTGGAAATATTTGAATTGCAAAATAATGTTGCAAGCTTTTGGAACGACTGTGAATTGAATTGCTCTACTTTGCAAAAATTCCAAAGTGGCTGGTGTGAATTTTTAACACCTGTATAGTCACTCTTTGTGGTGAAATTCGTCAGTAGGAGAAATTAACCAAAAGATCAAATAAAAACAAGGAAACCCAAATGCTGCTCTCCCCCTCCGGTCCCCACCTTTTAAGAAAAAAAAGTCTTTCAAAGGAATTTGGGTCAGGAAAAGGGTTGTTTTCAATTTCCCCATTGCTGCAAGTTAACCTTTAATAAGAATGACTGCTAAATATTTAAGAAAATCAAATCGATTGTGAAAATTATTTAATCATTAATATCTCAGTGGGGTTTAAACTTAATAGTCTTCCCTGTATGGACAAGGTCTAGAAATTACACAAATAAAAGTATTATGCCACACTACATTTACTTTATGAGTTTAGGGTGCATGCATAAAGGGATCATATTTCCCCATATAGTTAAAACACAAGAACTGCAGCAGTACTCATTTCTGAACATTTCTCAATTTAATTATACTTAAATCCAGAAGCACTTTAGGCAAGTTACAAATGAGAGCATTGAGTATAATAAAACCTGTAATAAAGCAACTTAGTACCATCCACCCGGAATCATTGCGATCAGGCACAATTAACAGGAGCATAAATCCAAGACAGAATGGAAAATGTTTGAATCAGTATTATTGTTGGACAAAGACTAGAGAAGTTAGTAATAGTTTTTTAAATGGTAATGCCTGTGTTTGGTAACGATTGCATAATCTTCTATCTCAGCAGCCCTGGTGCTAATTTGTAAACACAGCCAGACATTATATTGCCTGTCAGTTTCTGCATTAGAAAACATGATTTCATTTTACTTTCTAATCACGTTTTGACTATGGCACACATATATGCCCATCCATCTGCAAAAAAGAGAAAAAGGAAAAAACCCACCCCAACAAATCTGCTGAACAACCACCACCAAGGGTTTTTGTTGTTGTTGTCTTTTACCATTCATATTTTTATCTGATAACCAATCAGGCAGTAATCCTTTAAAAAATTATTTTCATTTTTCCATAAGTGAAGGTGTGTGTATGCATTTGCTGTTTATCACACCACCTAAAGCGTTTCCAACACTCCCATTATTCCCACTTTTGTCATTGCTATTGTGTTTCTCTGGCTTTCGCTGTCAGAGCACTGGAATCACTAAAAGTCCGAAGCCGCTGAGGCGCCAAAGTAATGCTAGGTACATTCTAAAAGGTTGAACTGACTGTGAAAAAGATTAGGGGCTCCAAAACTTGAATTTTCAAAGAAAGTTTTATTCCCCACCCCCACCTCTTTTAAACATAAATTATTTACTGGGGGAGGAGAAATTGTCTGTGGATGTGCAATGAAACCTCTTGAGTTGCAAAGCCCCAAATTCCAGTAAGCCAAGATGAGATGTTTATATATAAATGCCACTATAAGGCGGGAATTTCGATTCTACACCTTCCCCTCCCCCATCTTGCATGGACTATTCATTTTCTTTTGTTTTGATTATACACTTATATCCATGTATATCCTTTTGTTGCAGCACGTAGAAGACCCGGGTATTAACATCCCAGATCAAACTGTAATTAAGAAAGGTAAGCCATTTCCTTTTGCATTCCAAGCATGTCTTTACAGGCATAGTGCTATTTAAAAGAACTTGCAGAGCTGTATTTTTTTTTTCAAATACGGTTTTCCTAAAGGCTCAGAATTAGCAAATAGACAAGCATAGAATCGCAACGCTTAAATGACCAGCTTTCAGTAGGTTAGCAATGGAAACAGGCTAGCAGTGTTCTGATTCTAGATTTGACTGTTTAACTTAATGATATCTGGACAAACACATGAGACCTGTAATAGTTGAATTGATTTGGAAGTGGCATTTCAATTTTGAAACGTTTAAATAGCTTAGTAGTCCATTGTGTGAATGGCCATAAATGTTAAGATGTGCAACATGCTCAGAGTGCAAATATACTGCTCACAAAAATTAGGGTATATTTCAAAATGAATATGGATTTATAAAATATACCCTAATTTTTGTAAGTAGTGTAATTTAATATAAGGGCAAATGATAAAAAGAAGTAGTACTTCTTAGCAGAGGGGAAAAACAACCATGTTTTTTAAAATTTATTTCTCATTAGCTCTTTAAGGGTTTTTCAACTTTGTGAATTAGGTTAACAAAAATTTGGCTTTTGGTTAAAATTAGCATCTTGAAGATGTTAGGATTGTTAGCATAATTGTTCAAAATTGTTTAAAAGTGTCCAGTGATTTGGATGGATTTGTAATTTGTATTGTATTTAGTGAGTAGAAATAAAGTTTACTGGATTAAATGCTATTCAGTTTTTTATTGTTGTTATGGTAGCAATGTTACATTTCAGGATTCTAGTCACCCTCTGAGGACGATGCTATATAAAAACTGTTCTCATTTCTAACCCCAATCAGTATATTGTTAGCTAGTTTAAAGTTTCATTTTTGCATCTGTTAAGTCTTTGTCATGTCAAATTAGATGTGCAAGGGATAAATCTTAAGAGATGCTCTTTCCAAGTCGACATGATAATTGGCTCTTTTATTAGTAATCTCTCAAGAGTTCGTTTAACTCCTATTGTCTCTATTAGCCTCTCCAGAGCTATTAATGTCACAAGTGATCTATCCAAAACCTAGAGCCCCCACCTCCCCATACATCTAGAATATCCCCACTAAAGAGGGAAGAGTACTGTGGTAAGAATGTATACTTCTTATTATATGATTCCAGGTGAAATTTTAAAATACAAGTGCATACTGTACTACTTGAACGGTTGTGAATACATCTGAATTATATTGGTGTTGAGAAATGTAACGTTAGTACACTTTCTGCTAGACTTAATTTTTTTCTACCTATGGTGGATCCAACAATGAAGAGCTAGTAATACATCCTCCCTGCCCCCCTTTCCAACGAGGACGCTTAAGCGGAGGACTATCAACTATTTGCTAAACAAAAGGACACATTACTAGTAATCTATGCTAGGCCTGTTTATCCTTCTTCCTCCCAATACAAAACGGGGCTTTGAATGGTTCTCCAAAACTTGAGCCTTTCTCAAAACTAAACATAAGAAAGGGCATATTTATCAAAAGGATGGGGTATGTGTGGTGTGTGTCAACAGAACCCACCACTTCCAGATTGGTGCCTTAACTGAAAATGCTCACTTACAGGCTGATTTGCCATGTCAACTTCGGGCTGATTTTAATTATAGATCTATGGAGCAATTTCTCTACACTAAATCCTTCACTCCACAAAACTCCAGAGTAAACATAACTTGCCCCTGGTTTGCAAACATATTCGTCTCCCTTGCACCCTAAACCCGTGCTCGAGCACCTAGTTTGGGGCCCACTGTCCTCGGATGCTGAGAGCTCAGAGGTGACAATCCCACCACCATTTCTAGACAGCAACCTTGCGTCTTAAAGGGAAGGATCCAGGCAGAAGCACAGGCCTGGCCGGTGGGGCTGGGCGGGGACACCCCCAGGCTGAGGGGTGGGGCACGCCGAGGAGCAGTCTTGATCCCCAGGATGGAATAGAGCACGGACTAGGGCAGGAGGTGGGAAGGAGCCATGGAATTGTCAGGGCTGGAAGAAAAGTGGGGGCTGCAGCACAAGCCTGGGGGCCTGCACTGGCCAGGGAACAGTCGTGTCCGGCAGGACTTGGGAGGGATCCTCGACGCCCACACACGGCCTCCGGGTCTGTCTCCGCAGGCCCGGTGTCCCTGTCCAAGTCCAACAGCAACGCCGTCTCCGCCATCCCCATTAACAAGGACAGCCTCTTCGGCGGTGTCGTGAACCCCAACGAAGTCTTCTGTTCAGTTCCGGGTCGCCTCTCGCTCCTCAGCTCCACCTCGAAGTACAAGGTCACGGTGGCGGAAGTACAGCGGCGCCTCTCACCGCCCGAATGTCTCAACGCCTCGCTGCTGGGCGGAGTGCTGCGGAGGTGAGGCCCAGCGCGGCCCTCCCCTCCCCGCCCCGCGGCCGGGCCCAACACTGCGCCTGCGCCGAAGCGGCGACGCACACAGGCCTCGCTCCGAGGCCCTCCCTTCGCGGGAAAAGAAAGGGGGCGGGGAGAAGGCGTGGAACTGAGTTTGTGCGAGCTGGAGGCGGGGCGAGGTGGCGCGCGCCTGCGCTTTCCTCCGCCTTCCCGCGCGCGCCGGGGCGGGCCGCGGCAGCGCGCTAACTGGGCCATTTGGCCCTTTCTCCCCCTCCCTGCGCGCACGCGCAGCTCGCTGGGCGGTGAACTCAGTCCCGGCTGCGGCAGCCGCGGGGCGCCTTGCAGCTGCTTTTTACCTTCTTACGCGCGCTTTGCGGGTCCTGGAAAACTTCCATTTGGGCTTCTCACTTTTCCTTAGTTCTGTGTAGGGTCTCTAACGGTAACCCCTCGTTCCTTGACTAGGGTTCTAAGCAGAGGAGAGTGGCTTTCTCTTGAATCTGCACGCATATCTGCTGGTCATTGCCACCTGGGCGAAACGGTGACTATCCGTGCCCAGCGCACTCGTATTAATGTTTGCGATGCACGGCGGCCTCGATGCGTACCAGGCAGCATGTAAATCACGTTTAAGTGCATTATGTGCAGTCACTACTGGCCAATGCATGTTACATACGTGGCCAGGGATTCTCATCTCCCCTCCAGAGGTCGGAATGATTAATTGTGTAGATAAGATTTTATAAGGGTCAGCGAGGTAAAGGATCTTCCCTCAGGGCAAGTTTCTCCCTCCAGTGGGCGTCTTCCTTTTAGGGTTCCACCCAATGTTGTGAGGGGTGGATTTTTTTTTTTTTTTTTTTTTTTTTTTGAGAGAGGGGGTAGAGAGAGAAGAGGGAGAGAGAAGGACAGGGGGTGCGGGGGTGGGGTGGGTTGCGGGAAGTATCAACTGTGTGCCTTGACCGTGCAGGGCAAGCCGGGGGCTTCAAACCAGCGACCTCAGCATTCCAGTGGATGCCTTATCCACTGCACCACCACAGATCAGGCGAGTGGGTCTTGTGTTGAACTTTCCTAGGTATTTTCTTTCTTTTCTCCTTTTTTTTTAAAAAAAAAAGGAGAAAAGAAAGAAAAAGAAAAGAAAGTAGACTAAAACTATATCCTCATGATATTTATTCATTTAACTATCTATGAGACTTGTAGTTCTGCTCTGATGGTTATATCCCATTCAAAGTCCATAAAATTGTTTTTGAAAGATTTTAACATCAGCTATTTTACTCCTTTCTTCCACTTCACAGTAACTTTGCTGTCCCTTTGTAATAGTTCATTGTCACAGATCTGAATCTGCCCTCTGCCTTTTCCTTCCCTTCCCCCATACCCAATATTGGAGACTGTTTACCTAGGGGAGTATAATCTAATCCACACAATTAAAGAGCACTTGAGTAGGGAATAAAATCTGAAATTAATTAATTTGCTGTTTTATTTAAACAATTTATCTTAACCACTTTCTGATTATGGGAGTCTATTTAGACATCTATTAAGAGCTGTCTCCATTGTCTCTGAAATCACTGAAAATTTTAAAGGCTGATATCAGCTTTTGACATTTCCAGTTAGGCTGGTGACATGGCATGTAAACAGTTGGTGAAATGAATTCCTCGTTGAGGCTAAAGCCAGAGCAAGAAATGAGAGTGATGATAACTTTGTTTACTCTGAACAACCTAACAGCAGATCTTACAAAGACAATGTAAAGACCCCATTGGGATTCATGTGATTGTAACAACAGGGAAAATATACAGTAATGAGTTGAACGAAAAAATACCACAAACCCTAGAAGTGATAGCTGTTTTTGTTTGTGGTTCTTCTTTAGAGAGTTAGGAAGTGAAAACTTTCCAACCTGCCATAGTAGTTGCAATAATAACAACACAGGTGGTGCTTACAGTTTAATAAGCACTTATATCCTATGATCTCTTTGTACCCTTCCTGTCTAGATTTCCCTCCTTTAAATATCTTAGGGCCATGATTCCTAATTTTAAAAAGCACATCTTAGGAAGTTGTCAAAATGACTATAATGTAATGAAGAGCAACCCAATGTTTTCTAAATCCCTTTCTCACCTATATTTGTAAAACAGGGCGAAGTCTAAAAATGGAGGAAGATCTTTAAGAGAAAAACTGGACAAAATAGGATTAAATCTACCAGCAGGGAGACGTAAAGCTGCCAATGTCACCCTACTCACATCACTAGTAGAGGGTAAGCAAGTCTACTTTCTAACAAGAAGGGAACTTTCTTCTGGGGAAATGGATAATTCTTAGTGGCCAGATGTTTGGTTGTATTTTGTGTCAAGTGGGCAGTTTCATTTTTTTTCCAGAGACTAAAGCAGGAAGTGAATGAAATTCTTACATGTCAAAAAACTATTTTACAAAAATTACACCTCCCTACCCCAATTCTGACCTAAACAATGTGAAAATTTAAGAACTGCATATTCTTTAAGTTCCTGTCTCCTTTATAGAGTTCAGCAGTAAATCACTTAAGGTATTCTGACATCTGCATTTGAGAAATGCATGACCATTACTTCCTGAATTAATATGGGAATCTTTGACCGGCATCCTGATTTAAGACTGTCCTGAAAGCTCAGGGTTATATGCCCTTTTAGTTTTTGTTTTCCAAACATATGTTCCCTTATCTCTCCTTTAATTGTGTTTTTTTTATTGGATGGGGAGAAAAGTGAGTGATTTTAGACTTAAGAATTGTTTGGATAAAAAAGGAAAGAGAAATACAAGTGTTACACAAAGTTTCTCCTGGCAGTTTTAAATACATGCATGTACCCATACATGCAAGCATGCACACTCACAATGGACAGATACATGCTTCCAAACCGCTCAAAACAAAAGCCAATCCTATCCTTTTTCCCTGCTCTAGATGCACTGTCACAAGAATCTTCTCACTTTCCTGCTCCTCTAGATTTCTGTTAAGCTTTTCTGACACTAAATTGGCTTAAGTTTGAGTATATTGGAGTAAATGGATAGCTCTCTTGCATGTTCCTTTGTGTTCTGTTAGAAATGCGGTATAGGAAAAAAAGGCACTGAAATTATCAGGCAGATTTAAAAACTGTCATTTAAAAGGAGGCATTTTATCTTATTTACATCTTGTGTTTGAGGAGATATAAAGCAGTTGAATTCAACTTCCAGCTTTGTAAATAACTAAAGTTTAAAACGATACTTTTGAGGAGGAATCCTAACATAACTGTTAAATAATAAGCAGTTGTTCAGTGCCAGAAACTATCGACAGTAGCATTATATTCATTATATTAATAATGAATACATAGAGGATCCTCTATCCATACTCCAAAAGGACTATATATAAAGAAAATGGTGGTAATGGCTTCAGTTGTCGTGTGAGAGTGTATGGGTTTGGAGGTTGAGTCCTGTAGCAGGGAGGCAGTTTCTGGAGAACTGTTATTGTTTGTGATCTGCTCCATTTTATGGAAACAAGCTCTGTGGAGAGAGCTTTGATGCTCTAATTGGCGCATGCGTTCTTCCGGAGCTGGAGCTAATGGCAGGAAGCCCTGCAGTAAAAACCAACTGGTTCAGGAAATTAAAACCAAAGATTCGAAAATCAACAACACAGACAGACTCAGTGGAGTGACCCTCAAATCCTCTTGGTTAATCGGTTTGGATGAACAGATAATTATATGCGATCAAGATAAAATGTAAACCCTTAGTTGTTACCTTGCAGAAAAGCTCAAGCAGTAATTATGAATACCATTTGTGAATGTGCTGATAGGTGTGAGGTTGGAATACAAGAAACATTTTAAAAGAGAAGTTGGGAAAATGTTAGCAGGGTGGTGGGGGGTGAGACTGGAGGGTAGTGGATGGGATTTACATTTTCAAATCATCTTAGCCTTCCAGGGTAGGTGGCCATTTTTCCTGATAACTATATCCACCAGATCCTACAGAGAAGGAAATAAATGCCTGAAATGAAAATCAAGTTATTTTGTGTTTCCTTCAACATCTAGTTTAAGAAAATAAGGGAGTTGGGAGGAAGTTTTGATCTTGACTCTGCGTTCTCTCTCACTGGCCTCCTCCCCTCCCCTCTTGCCAGGAGAAGCTGTCCACCTCGCCAGGGACTTTGGTTACGTGTGCGAGACCGAGTTTCCTGCCAAAGCAGTAGCTGAATTTCTCAACCGACAGCATTCCGATCCCAATGAGCAAGTGACAAGAAAAAACATGCTGCTGGCTACAAAGTAAGGCATTTACCTCTTTGGGGTCTCTGTATCTCATTGTGAAGAGAAGAAAAACAAAAATCAAAATTCGTTTGTTGCTCTCACTTTACTTCTCTTTTCCTTTTTCAGCTTTGAGGTTGTAAATGTTGAAATCATAACACAATCTGATAAACCATAACCTATTTTAAAGGCGAGATACCGTAGGAATGTTTGTGTAGTTTCATCTTTTCCCTCTCTTCTGCCTCATCTTCCCATTAAAAAAAATTAATTCATGTGTGTGGGGTAGGCTGGGCAATAGTATGAGTGTGATAGAAGCTAATTGTGGATTTGTGATTGTTGTTTCAGAAAGAACAGAGTCAAGTCCTTAAAGGGGTAACAGGCTGCCTATATCAGTTTTTGTTTTGCCTAGGTCAGTTTTTGTCTTCCCTCAATGTTTTCCAAGGGCAGGGATTAAACAGTGGCCTGCAAACTGTGCAAGCCAGAAGCTGTCCTAGTTTCAACCCTAATCCTTTATCCCATTACTTGCCTTCCTTTCTCCTCCCTCCTAGAAAGTGATACACACACACACACACACACACACACACACACACACACACGCATTTTAGCCCACAGGCAAGATGTCAAGTAGGTTTTAAAATGGCCCCAAGTTATATTCCCATGGGTTCCTGGGCTGAATAGGCTTCTCCAGGTGGTGTGTAAAAAAGAAAATGACTGTCTTGATATGTTTTCTGTAAATTAAAAAGCTTGTTTGGAAGCCCTTAATTATCAAAGTCTATATCACAGGAGGGCATGGAACCAGAGGGCCTGAGGCCTTAGGCAGGATGGTTTCTGGCCTGGGGACATCAGCTGGCCTTGAAGGCAGCCTGCCAGGGCTCCCCATTCCCTTTTCTCCCTAGCCACACCCTTAGGGCCCCAGCTAGTCCTTGTTCCCCAGATTCAGAGACAGAGCTTCCAGTGAGCAGGCCTCATCTGCCTGTATTTCAACTTTTTCTCTTTCTTTAGCTTGTAAGAGCACCCATATTCACAATCTCCCTAGAGAGTTTCATTTTGGTTTATATTTTGATGTGTGAGAAAAGATGTGGAGGGGGAAATTGATATGTCTGTTTTTTCCCCAAACCATTCTAAATTATCCCCAAGTAACAGGTTTTTAAAAATGCCTTTCTTTTTAAAGGCAAAATAATCCCAAGAAAAGTTTTACTTTTCTGTTCACATGCAACTGATTTGGAGGTGAATAAGGGGAGACCTCATCCTGCAGACTGCTGCGTAAGGTCTCTCTGGAAGATCATATAAGAGTTTCTATAATATTTTGAACAGAACAGCTGATGGCTGCATGCTATTGGCTATTGAAGATAGGCTTGTGATCTAACTTGTCCCTCTTACTCTCCTTTCTGTCCCTTTTCTTGTGTGAAATGTTTTCCAGTGTCTAGGGTGTTTGATGTGAGCCAGAGAGGAAGGGGTTAGAAATTTGGTATAGCTGAGAAGGGGGTCGTGGTGGGTAAGAGAGAAAGAGAATACATTGGTGGGAGTGGTTAAGGAAGGAGAGATGTGTGGACACTGCTGGATCTCCCAACATGTGACCACTGCAGGTCTGCCTCTGCAGCTGGGGCAGTGGGTCAGGTCACTGTCTGCGGGATCCCGGCAGAGGTAACTGCAGGGAGAAAGGTTCTCTTTGCTGCTGGTGCTTCCACAGGGGAGTCTCATGTGTGTTCCTCCCACCCCCCTGCTTCACTGGTGCTGCAGACAGATATGCAAAGAGTTCACCGACCTGCTGGCTCAGGACCGATCTCCCCTGGGGAACTCAAGGCCCAACCCCATCCTGGAGCCCGGCATCCAGAGCTGCTTGACCCACTTCAACCTCATCTCCCATGGCTTTGGCAGCCCGGCGGTGTGCGCCGCGGTCACGGCCCTTCAGAACTATCTCACCGAGGCCCTCAAGGCCATGGACAAAATGTACCTCAGCAACAACCCCAACAGCCACACGGACAACAGCGCCAAAAGCAATGACAAAGAGGAGAAACACAGAAAGTGAGGCTGTCCTCCCGCCCTACCCCGTCCCTTTCCTCACTAGCCCTGTACTCCGCAAGCGCCCACCCACTCAGTCTTCCCGCAACAACCAGCCACGACCCTCCGGCAGGTGACAGTTCCGGAATCAGCACTCTCCACCCCCTTCGCTGCTGCTGCTGCTGCCGCCGCCGCCGCCGCCTCCGCCACCTCCTTTGCCACCGCCGCGCCGCCTTCAGTCCTCCGGTCTGGGAGTCTGGGGACTGCTGTCCGCTGTCAGAGGAGCAGCCCCTGCTGGCCCACCCCTGCCTCAACTGTCCCCATCAGCACCGACTCCCCTTTGCCCTCCTGTGGAGCTTAAGAGAACAGAACAGGCCGTGAAGCCAGCAAAGAAAAGTTCTGTCTGAGTTTGAGAACTTTTTATTTTTATTTTTTAAATACCCCCCCCAAACACACACACAAATCAACTGGCAATAAAAAATATAAAAAAAAAACACCCTTTTTTTTTCCAAAAAAAAAAAAAGTAAAAAGCTTCATGGGACTGAATCACCACCTTCCCTTACATACTTCAGTTCAGATTGTAGCCATACTTAAAAAAAGGCAAAAAGAATAATGACATTTTTATCAGTATTGTGAATAAACTTGAACACAAATACACAAAGTTCCATGTCATGTCTTAGTTGTAGAAGTTTTTCCTTTTCAAGGTAAAGCGACCAACTTGAACTTTCTCTGGCAACACGATTCAGTTATATAAGGGAATCAGTGTTCATGTCTCTGTATATATTTATTTATGTGTAATTTAATGGGAAGTGTAAATATGGTGAGTCTGTTTTAAGCTCTCTCTTTTTTTAATTTATCTGGTAATCTCGTTTACCTCTTGCTTAGTGGGTTTTGAATCTTCCCTATTCTTCATGTGGTTCATGATACTTATTTAGAAATTCAAGGTTTGGGAGATTATTTTTTTCTCCTCTGGGATTCATGAATTTAGCATGTTAAGGATGACATGAAACAGCTGAACAAATAAAAACAAAATAAGAACTTATATAAAGTTAGAATTACATTGAACTTTTCATTGAACTAAAAAAAAAATTGATATTGGACCTTGAAAAAAATTTTAAACTTGAGTGGTTTCATAACCCTTTTATGTATTGTAGGGAGAAAAAAAAGTTAATTTTATTCCACTGTCCTCCCTTAAAAGCATCATTTGAGCAATAAATGAATATTATCTTTAAACCAAGGTTAAGAATTTTTTCTCTTTTTGTTCAGAGAACTTCAAACATTTGGGACCACTTGGTATTCTGTATTTTCACTGGCCATTTTGGAAGCAGTTCTAGTTGTATTGTATTGAGTTGTGCTGGCAGTAGTTTCCATGCCTGTCAATGTATCATAGTCCTTTGTTGCCCAGATAAATAAATATTTGATACGCTTTATGTCGATTTTTTTATTCAGTGGCTGTCTTTACCCAGGCGTATTTTTGTTCTTGGCAGTATTTTTTATTCAGTATGGTTACAGTAATTGAGTTTAACTCTCCCTTGGCAATTGCTCCTTGCAATAAGCAGCTGAACCCATTGTTTCCCTCAAGTATAATAAAAACTTACTTTCAACTTGGAGTTCAGAGCAGGGTATCATTTAGATATTCCACTGAGTCTGTATTCAGACAAATGACACAATAAAACCCAATGTATTCTTTTGGATAAAAGATTGTACTGCTAAAGGAATGACACACTATCTTTTCCTTACTAGAAACATTAATTTTATTATAAAAATAAAGTTTTATTTTATTTATGTTGATCCTTTAGGTTTTCATTTGTGTTTTGGAAACAAAAATATAAAACCTTCAGAACCAAATGTTGAGGATGACAAGGAAGATAGAGAACAGAAGAACCCCCGCCTCTCCCACTATGGAATCTGTCTCAGAAGATAACTGAAATTTAAATTGTTAGTTCATTAGCACAAAAGAAACACTCCAACCCTCACTTGCTAGCACAGGCTTCTCAGTGACTAAGACATGTAAATGAGCTAAAACTAGTTCTAGTTTTCTGCGAGGAGAAAGGAATAGTGGTAGAAATGTATGTGGGTCAGAGAGAGAAGGCAAACTGTCTCCTACTTATTTTGATATTTTATTTAGATATGAATTCACTCCTATGCTGTTCTCATTGTTTCTTGTGGTAGCAGAGGGGAGTGGAAAATTATGTTGATTTCTAGAATCATTTCTGTCTGCCCCTAAATGCCAACCCACCCCTTTCTATTACCACAGGGCTCCTCCTGGAACCTTTTAAAATATAAAGTACTCTCTGAGGTGGGGTGGAGAGGGTGGGGGAGGGTTTCTGCAGACATCTCCTATCTGTCTTCTGCAATAACAGGACTGTGTGCTTTTAGCTTTTACAGAGGAAGGACTTCCTGTACATAAAAATGGTGAATTCAGAGCCTTTAAAACTGATTTGGAAAGTCTGCTTTGGCAGTGAGAGTATTTATAATGATTTTTCAGAACAAAATGTGGATGGTTAACTGGAAGGTTTATAGGAAGGGTCACAGGAAAGTATCTAGGTACAGGTATAATCTCCTACATACTGGAGGATGTTTAATGTTTGTTCATCTGGTTTGATATTCTGAAAGGCTAAGGAAGAATAGCATTAGGCAGTGTCCATTCTGCAGCCTTTTGCTTTCTAATCTTCTTAAGGAAGGCAGTGTAAAATCAATCCTGACAGACTAACGAGAATTGGTCGAGTCTAAATTCTATTTTCCAAAGCCAGAGAATTCATAACAATGGTGGGCTTAAAAAAAAATTCAAATGGAGAGTATTCTCAGAACACAAGGCAGCAATTGTTTTTTAAAGCGGTTATTTATTATTTCCTAGAGAGACTGGTTAACTGTAATGTAGATGTAACAAAATAATGAGGCGAATGAACCCTAACTGTACATACTTTTGACAAATGAAATGCACACAGCATCATAGCAGGTGAAGTGAAGCATTGTCTATCAGGGCTGTTTTTCTTGGCTGCATCTCAGATTGTGTGGGGGGATCCTAACCTAGGGCACAGTAGCATTCATAAACAGCCATACATTGCTGCTCTTTTTCCAATGACACATAAATACTCATTTTAAAACAAAACAATCTTATTAAATACCATTTATTCATATCTGGATTTACAGATGCTTGTTATGTTGGAAAATCTGAACCCAATATAATCCTTGCATCCTGAGAAAGACAGAAAGGAAATAGTGGGTTAGAACATTACAAGGTCATAATAAACAATGTTTTTTAAAGGCACAGAATTAGTCATTTATTCTGTAGTTGGACACTTTGAGGACCATGATATAGTCTCTTTCTTTTCTTTAACAAAAATTTATAAGAAGTTATATCTATTTTAAGAGGTGGAAAATTAGAGGGTAATTATTAAAAATAATTGTTACGGGACTAACCAAAGGCTATATGGATTTTGGCTTTCTCTGATTTAACCAATGTGTGTTTTCTAAAACACATGATTATTGGACTGGTCACAGGTTTATATACTAACAGCAGTGATTATCTTTGAATTAAGTCAAATTAGGATACATAGTTGATTTATAAGAATGCTTGCTAGGCTATGCTAACTACCACACCCAATTTTTATAGAAACAATATGCTTCTTCATTACCCCTTCTATTCTCAAACACCCTTTGAAAATGATGATCCAACCCTTTCCTCCCTAAAATCGAATATTAATATAATTTGAGTTCTTGATGGAACTAACATCAGGACTGCAATGCCCCGCAGCTGAAATAATATTTAAAATAGAAGGGATTTGACATTTGAGAAGTCAGTGGCTTGAAATACCCAGTTGTACTTAGCTAATTCAGTCCTTAACCTCTGGTTTCAAATAAATCAATTACAGTCGATTCCACTTCAGTTCAGAAGTGCACAGGGTTTTAGTTAATTGAATACATTTTATTCACTTGCTAGGAATATTCATTTATCAAAATTCTAAGTTTAATGCACATTTCTTTACAACTCAGGTTATGTTAGATTACACAATCAGATCAAATTTGTCCTGGTTTCTTTCAAATCATGCTTAAAATCTAAATTTTACCACTCTTTATGAAAAATTTGTTTCCATTTCTTTCTCAATCAAAAAATTCATAATAATTTCACATAAGCAGAAGAGCCATTTTCCTCCACAAAGAAAAAAAAATCATGTGGTCATCCGCCTTGCATTAAGTTTAAATAGGTTAAGAACCAAGCTGGATTAATTAGGTTTTAAAAAAGTATTGACGTGAAATTAAAAAAAATACAAGTTTTCCATTAGAGCTCAACTTTGCTGCAGTTGACAGATATGACAGAATTTTGTGTTCTTAAAGCCACAGGCCCCTTTCCTTCATTAGCATCATTATCAATCACTAATGCTTGCCTAACATGTCTAAAGAATAATCAAGTTAGAGGATGGCATGAAGCCAACAGCTGCTTCATCCCAGTTATAGATCTCCTCACAAGCCCTCAGTTATGGGATGAAGAGGGGGAGATGAAGTGAGGGGAAGAATCCTCATTGCTTGGGTAAAAGGGCTATAAAAATCAGGTCAACTCACTAGAGAGCCAAGAAGCAGAAAGTACAAGATAAATAATCAGCATTTTCATTCTCTGCGTTACAGGTGCAGAGATGGCTGCGGTCCTGAGGCAAGAGTACTAACATTTGTCCTTTAATTGGCTTGATTATCCAAGTTGGGCATTTGAAGAAACACACCCTTATTTCCCTATTGCTTAGTGCTATATGGAAAAAACAAACAAACACACAGCCCTAAAATGCTAGGAGAGGAAAAAGAGAAAGTAAAAAAAAGAAAATCCACATACACCATAGACAAACCCAGGTCAACTTCAAACATCATTCAACCACCCATCTCAGAAGAATGAAACTATAGAACAAGCAGGTAATAGTATTTCCCACACCTCTGCAGCACCTCTGGGATGCTTAGGGATATTTTCCTTTGTGAATTTCAATGAACACTTCTTTTTTATATTAAATTTTGTTGCTGCACAGGTTTGCCACTTCAATGTCCTATTGTTGTTACTACTCCTTGATACTGTCCTTGTGATATAACATGGGAGAGAAACTGAAAGTTTGATGCATTATGGATTCCTTTTAGAAGCTTGTACTCAGAATAATTATTTGTAAGTTAACCACTGAGTTATAACTAAAGACACCATTGATGATCAGAGTTCACTCAATTGTTTTTTGGAAGGCAGGAATGAATTAGTTTGAGGTGGAGCATTTATAAACAGAGAGCAGTTGTATGACTGGATGTCATCAATTTCTTTTTATGAAAGCAGTAGCCCAAACTCATGTTTGTCTATGGAGAAATAGGTGAAAAACTTTCTCAGTCAAATCATGAACATAAGTCTCTACCCAAAGAAGTAACTGGTGTTTCCCATGGAGTGCAGCAGGATAGCCACCAGAGTGGAAAGAGAAAAAATGTTGGGGTACAACACTGTGTAACAAATGTTTATGGAAAGTATTTGTGTTTAAAAAATAATATTCTGTTCCTTGGGCTTACAACTGAAAAGAGGAAAGGAGGGAATACAAGATATTTTAGGCTGCCTGGCCTGTGGTGGCGCAGTGGATAAAGCGTTGACCTGGAAATGCTGAGATCGCCGGTTCGAAGCCCTGGGCTTGCCTGGTCAAGGCACATATGGGAGTTGATGCTTCCAGCTCCTCCCCCCTTCTCTCTCTCTGTCTCTCTCTCCCTCTCTGTCTCTCTCTCTTCTCTAAAAAATAAATAAATAAAGTAAAAAAAAAAATTATATATAAAAAAAAACCTGTTAAAAAAAAAAAGATATTTTAGGCTGAACATGTGGCCTTACAACTAAATTTTAAGTATTATTCACATGTAAAACTGTATTTCTTTTTTATCTTTGATGACTGAAAAAGTGCAGCACTTTAATTTCACAGAGAAATTTATTTTTTAACAAAAGAGCAACGCAGCATATTGCTGGAGAAATTGGTTGGAGAAAAAGGAAGCTCAGGGAGATGCTCTTTCTGTAGTGTGTACCTGAGAATACTTACAAGGGGACTTTCTCTTTTCTTTCCTTGCTTCCTTCTTCCCTCCCATTTTCTCTCCCTTCTTTCCTCCTCCCCCTCTCTTTCTCTCTCTCCCTCTCTCTCCTCCCTCTTTCTTTCCTTTCCTGTCTCTTTTTAAACACAAAAATGAGATTGATATCTTAGGGAGACTTTCCTATAATTAGTTCGACTTTTCTTACTAACTAACATCCATGTAGAGGTGGGAATATTTTCAACAACAAGACAAGAATTTGAAAAAAAAAAAAACAACTGGCCTAATTCCATACTATGCTTTTGCTACGCGGAATTTTACTATATAAATAAATATTATATCCACTATATTCCAATAACAACCCTAAACACAAGCCCTCAAACTGAAGATGGAGTCTCATGGTTTAGCTTTTCTCTGTGTGATCTTGGCCCGCTGTTAGTTTGTCCATCGCAACTCTCAAATTTTACTAGTGAAAAAGCAGGGCCCTACCTTGGCCAGGTAGTTCAGTTGGTTAGATTCTCCTCCGGATATGCGGAGGTTGTGGGTTCCATTCTGGCTCATACAGAATCTTGTAGGCACATATAAGAATCAACCAATGATGGCACGAATGAGTGGAACAACAAAATCGATGTTTCTCTCTCGCTCTTCTTCTCTCTCTGAAAATCAATAAATTAGAAAAAGAAAGAAAGAGAAAGGGACCGGCCCCTCTTTTATCTGGGCACACATCTCTTCGAGCTCCTCTTGAGTCATTCCCATTCATCACCCTTTTAAAATCCAGCCTATCCTGGGGAAATACACACACACACACACACACACACACACACACACACACACACGTGTATATATATGTACATATACTTATATTTATGTTTAAAGTGTTTGGTCAAACTAAATTTAGCTAATATACCTTAAAAGATCCCCACCCCCGCCCCAAGCACTGAGTTCATGCTAGGATCAAATTTCCGTTTGCTTTATCAGCTACCAAATCCTATTTCAGGATACCCCTCTGTCTTTTTTGGAGTCCCCAAGTCTGGTCTGAGCCTTTGTCCACAGCATGGAGTCGGTCCCAGCGCCTGCTCTCAGCTTCGGGTGCCAGGACCCCCGTCCGGGGACAGGCTGCGGGGTCTGCACCCCTCACTGCGTCGAGTTTGGTCCACCCCTACCCTGCCTGGCCGCCCCGATGAGGACCCAGCTAAATTCCTCGAAAAAGATCTAAAAAATCTCCCCCACACCCGTTTGGATTAGAAGCAATTCGCAGCTTGATTCTGATGACCTGGCCTTGGAGGTGGGAGGCGGACGCGGTGAAGGTGGAACAGGGGATAGACAGGAGGCTGGAGGTTGGAACTTGGGATTGGACGGAGGCGGAGGGGCAGGGGCCTGGAGGGCAGCGGGGGAAGGTGTGGGCAGCCTGGGCGGCGGCCACCGGCGCTCGGGTCCGGGTTTGACCCACTTAGGCTGCAGTAAAACCCTGAGAAAGAGGTTTGGGACTTGCCTGTGCCTCCCACCTCCCTTCGTGCGCTTGCCGGTGCAGTGAGCGGGAGCCAGGAGGCTCTAGGTCAGGGTTTTAAGGGCCTTTTTCACGGGAACAGGGCTTTAATTAAACTGGAGGCAGGATCCGGGAAAGTCTCCGAGGCTCAAAGACTCCCAAGGCCTCACGAAGTTTCAGCATCCCTGGCCCGGGTGTCTAACTAAACACATAGAGCCTCGTAGGGCTTCATTACGGGCATCCTCCTCCTTTCTCCCTAGTAGGCCTCGAGCTTCTCCCTCCTCACTCGTTTCAGCAATCGTCTGACTGCGGGACACCCCTCCCGAGGCGCGGCTGGGACCCGCGCGGCTGCCCAGTTCCTCCTGCCCTACGCAACATTGACCATTAGCCACTTGAGTCTTTGAAAAGTCATTAACACCTTGTTTTACTGCAGCAATTTGGTTGACCTTCCAATACCCGTTTGAGCAAACACCCAGGACTGCACTACTTTAGCAGTGGGAAATTCAACGCGGGGAGCATTTAGGTGACCCAAGCAGGGATCCCCCATTGGGATCCGAGATGAAAGCCTTGGGTGGCTCTCTTGGCCAATCCCAGACCTATCTGCACCTTTAGGCTTCCCTTCCCCGGGCCTTCCCCTCCTGCTTCCTTCCTCCTCCTGGCTTCCACCTCCTAGCCCTGCCTCCCTTCTCCTCTTCCCTCTTTCTCTTTCCTCCTCCCCCTCCTCCTCCCTCTTTTTCCTCCTCCTCCTCTTCCTTTTCCCTTTGTAAAAATGAGCTCCGACATCGGAGCGGGGGAGGGGAGACTGGCAGGGCTGGGCTGGGCTGGGCTGGGTTGGAAGGGGGCCTTCGCAGATAGTTGATATTCCGGGTCCAGCCGCTCTCCGCGCTCCCATTCTCTAAGCTCAGCCGGGGGGAAATGTCGCCCCGGGCCAAACATATGCTTCTTTCCAGCGCGCTAATCCACCTTCAGCGTGGAGGCATAATTGCTCGAGTGTCCATGGATTCGAGGCGCTTTGTCCCTCGCTGGCTCCCATCAGCCATGGCACACGCCATTTCAATCAAATCTTTTTAGAAAACTGGCTTCTTTTATCAAATCCCAGCCCTTGCGAATGACAGGAGCATTTAACAAAACACCCTCGGTGTTCCCCCGCCTGCCTCCCTCAGCCCTGGCGGAATAGAGAGCTTCATTACTGCAACAACTTTTCATTGAGTTTAGCGTCTGAGAAGGGAGGAGGGAAGAAAGAGAGAGAAAGGAGAGAGAGAGAAAACATGAGCATTTCAGACCCCAGGTGTCTTTTTCTAAAATCTTTGGTGTCAGGTGGCCAGGTGTATGCAAAGGATAGGTCAAAGGTCACCCTTAAAGAGAAAACATGTTTAACTCAGTTAGTATTAGTTTTTTCTTTGAAATTACAGAATAGACTGTCTCTGTGGAGTCTTTGGGTAGTTCAGTGGAATAAAAAGACAGGCAGAGACAGGCTAAGAGAAATGTGCCGAGGATAGGGAAGGATCCTGTAGAAAGGATGTTACTGGTAGTCTAGCAAGATTCTCTGACCCCCCCCCCCAAAAAAAAAAATCCCTTGCAGTGGTTCCCATGTGCATATCCAATCTTTCTTTTGTGGCCAGTGACTAGCATAAATGAAAGTTGAATCCCAAGATCTCTGCCTTATGATAATACCCTCTTTGTAAATATGGAAGTCTTACACACTCTTCAATATTTTGAATGGATTACTAGCTTCAGGAGAAAGAGCTTTTATTGGTTAGGAGGAAAAAAAGGGGGGAGGATATCAGAGGGAAAGACAAACTCCGGAAAAAGACCTTAGAAGTTGATATAATATATATATATATATTTGATGCTGTAGAAAAAAGTAATAAAGTCAAATGTAAAGGATGAAGTGTGAGATTTGATTTTGTGTAGCCATTATTATGTAAATACACAACCAAAGAGATTGTAGCTCTATTGTAGGAACAGAGCTTTACTGCTTATTTATGAAATGAGAAAGTCAGAGTAGTGAACTTTAAATCTCAAATCATATCATACTGAGATCAATTTTAGGGATGTAGGTAGTTTCTCTTCTGCAACAATTTATTTCATAATGATCAAGGGGAAGAAAGTCAACATAAATGGCACTTGTTCTACAGTCTTAGAATACAGCAGGCCTTTATAGCATGAAACTCCATGAGGCTTCCTGGTGGTTTGCCTTATTCCTCACATGTCCAGGCTAAGGAAAACTATGAAGTATTTGAAAGTGGCAAATTCCTCCCACACACATGCCAATCCCACTATCCTTGGTCCACTTCCAGAGTCAGATAACATCACTGAGCGATTCGGGGTTAAAACAAGTGGATGAGCCAAGTTTGCTGTTAATATCGAGGTCCAGGTACTTGTTTAAAGTCAGATCTTCTATGACCACAGTTTCAATAGCTGACTGGATGGATATGTCTTAGTCTTCTAAAGTGTTCAGGCTGTGGGATCAAAAGTGATAGGAATTTGGGGAGAAGGCTGTCTTGATGCATCCTGGAAACTGGAAAATGAGACATATGTGAGCTTCATAGCTTGAGAACAAGAAATTACTTTGTTGTGGTTACAAAATAATAAAAAAATAGATAAAATCCTTCAAAACCTACACCTCAACAGGGGTTTGTCAGGGGAAAAAGAGAGAGAGAGTAATTTTGAAATTTGTATTCATTGGTTTATATTATCTTTTTGTAATTATAGAATAAAAGAAAGATGCAGTAACACCAATACTGTATCACCTCCAATCCTTTTTTTCATCTCTGCAGTACCATAGGGTGGAAATTCAGTAGGAAGCAATAATCTTGGGAAGGAGAAAGAAGTTAAATACTAAACACCAGGATGGCAAGGACTATGAGAACCCTTTAGTGGGGCAGACCAACTCAATAAACAGTTTTGCATCTTCTCTTTATTTCTTACCCACACTCTCCATAACCAGTTGAAGGGAAGGACCCAAGATAATGGGTTCCAAGTGGAGAAACTTTTTCTGGAATATCAGGGAGCATGGGAGTGAGCCCTAATCTTGAGAATACTTCTCCAAAGAAAATGATGTTGAAGATACCAATGAAGTTCGATGGATGGGAACTGAGTGGGTTTCTCCTCTTGCATCAAGAGACATGAGCAGGTGACCCTAGCTTCTTGAGTCACCTGACACAAGGTGGGAGTGAGAAGACCCATTATAAGGACTTGATGAATTCCAAGGGACTTCTCATTTCCTGGCATTGCACCTATAAAAGCTTCATAGAGAAAAGTACTGAAGAGGAAAGCCTAAAGTAAACTAGCTCATTAATAAGGAGACCATTCTTGGAGCCGCTCCCCCAAAAGAGATGCTGATTTCTTCAACCTACACGTAGACCACTGAAATCTAATTAACTTTGTTAAAAGGCTGGGAAGCTTGGATTGGCACTGCTCCTTCAAGCTATAAGAAAGCCTTGTTGTGTTCCTCAGTGACATGGCTTAGAAAGAAGAGAATCCATTTGTGTGTTTCTGAAGGGGACTTTTGCCACTAACTCAATCAAGAAGTCTGAGGGGTCTGAGGGGAAGGCTGAAGCATGAAGTTGCCTCAGAGAATGTCAGAGCTGGAAAATCCCTTGCTATACTCTTTAATGTAACTTCCAGTCCTTGGAAGTTAGTGCCACATCAAGAGAATCAAGTCACTGGTCTGTGACTCTGCAGACTTGGACCTAGAGCTGTTTAGGAAAACTATCTCAATGGGTGTCCATAATTTTGGAGAAAGATCTTCTAAAGAAAAGAATCAAAAAGGAAGCAAGAATTCAGAGAATTCTCTTGAATTTCCCTTCCATCCCATCTTCTTTCCCCTTTTCCCCACTGAGTATTTTGTCTGAATTTACTGTTTCTTTGTATTTCCCTCCTTTGCTGAGAAAACCTTAAGAACCTTTCACTAGGCTTAGATTTAACCACAACCCTTACTGACTCTGGCTTATGAAAACCAGACTTCTCTGAGAGACGGATCTTCTGGCAGCAATTAGTCTGACTTTTCTTTAACAAAATTCTTTGTAATGCCATTCAGAAAACGGGCAGCAGGAGTTTGTGGCAGGAGTATGTGTGTGGGTGAGTATGGGAGGGGATAGTTGAGGTGGGGGATGGTGTTACAGAAGGCCAATTTGTGTGATTTAATGGAAAAAAATCCCAATGTTAACACATTAACTTTGGGAGCTATGAAATATTTAATTAGTGCACTGGTTGGGATCCTATTAAAACTGGCTCTATTTCTGAAGACTGCCCTGAAAATTAGCGTGTTCCTTTTCTACATGCAAAGTATAAAACAATATAGCCATCTCTCATTGACACTGAATTATTTTGAACAGTTTACCAAAGAAATTTATCTTTAAAAGCAGGACTGCCTGAAACAGGCTAAGGAAGGATCCAACATTGGAAGGTAGAGGTTATGGGTGGATATTAGGAAAGAGTGAAAGAATCAGCAAGGGAACAATAATCTGTCACCATCCCAGCAGAGACTTCTCTGTTTCTGACTTCTGGGGTAGTAACACAGTCCTGGGATTCCTTCCTATTGATCCCCTCCCCTATGTGTATTTAAAAATCCAGCCCCACAACACACACACAACTTAAAGAGACATATTCACTGAATCTACAAAGCTACCTACTTCCCCTGGTTATGTACTAAGTTGAATCAACTGGCTATAGGGTTCCATTGCTGCTATATGATAGAAAAAGAAAAAGTTGAGTATTCCAAGGAAATTGATTCTAACAGTTTATTTTCAGTCGATGTGGGTGTCTGTGTGTCTGAAGGTGGAGACACAAATACACGTTAAATTTGTGGCTGCCATCCTAACAAGCAGCCTACGGTTTTAGATCTCTCCTCCCTTCCTGGGGAGATAAGAATTTGAGCCATTTAGCATGCAATGCAGAAAACTCTGGGCAGCCCGTCCCTGGGACAGAAGATTCCTTTCTGAACTCCCTCTTGTTCTGGTTTCCCCGACTTTGAAAGGACCCAAGCAAAGTCTGAAGGGTCAATTTAATTGAGAGTTTATCCCAAGCTGGAAGGCGGTCAGCTCCTGGCTCCAATCTTGCTCAGAGGAAGGAAAAATTGAGGGCTGCCCGGAGCGAGCACGACCCCTCCTCCTTTAGACCTGGGGCGCAAGGATTTTCTTTGGGCTACCAAGTGAACTCAGACTTGTTCCTGAAAACCAGGGACACAGTGGACGTTCGTTTGCCTCTTTAGGCCTCCGGAGTCGCTGACTACGCGAACTCTTAGGCAACCTGACTGGTGCCTTCAGTTTCCCTATTACGGAGACTAAGGCAGAAAGTTCCTGAGGAGGCTTGGGACACTTGTTCTTCGGAAAATCAAAGTGGGGGCCGACAAGAAGGAGGAGATCAGCTTCTGGTCGTAGATCAAGGCGGTGGTCCCTGATGCGGCACCCTGTGCAGAGCCGCAGTAACCCAACAATAAGGGGCCCAGAACAATAAGGGTCAAGACGCAGCGCTTGTTCTCCGACACAATGTCCATCTTAAGCATCGAGGGATAAAAATCCAATCTTTCTGCACACCCAATCCATCATTTCAATAAGAATGACTTCACTTTAATAAAGATTTAATACGTTAAATCTGTCTTTGTCGCTGATTGATGCTTCTTTGTCTTGAAAACGATTTGGGTTTTACTGATCAGGAATTCTGGGGGAAATACTGTAATTCAGCGGCGGGGTTGTTACATTGTTTGATAACACAGAAGAGGAAAAACCCCGCGTGCGCACTGGCACACGCACACGCCCGTACACTCAGAGGCCCGCTTCTTTCTTTCCTTGGGCTCGCCAGCACGGAAACCCAGAAAGCTTTCCCGGACTTGGGGGGGAGGGAAATGACGGGAGGGGAGGCGGCGCGCGCCGGGAAGGGAGGGGGCTGTGGAGCGAAGCGTCTGTCGGAGAATCATTTGCCCTGAATCACAAATTTTCACGGCCTAAAAAGAAAAGGTAAAGCTAATGTCTGGCTCAATTAATATACATGGTAATTTCACACCCGGAGAAGGACATAATTTCATCCGAGCGTTATCGGCGCCATCACGAGGGGTCAGGGCGCAGCTGCGGCGAACCCGGGTCATTACGGAGTCGCAGAGCGGCTCCCGCGCCCTCGCCCAGCGCGCGCCCGGAGGCGAAGGGTGGCTGCGGGCGAGGCCGGGGTTTCCCCCGATAAAGGACTTACTCACAGTGCGAGAAATGGAGCGGGGTGCAGACGAGGGGTAATCAGCTCTCAGACTGAGCTCTCGCCACGGTACCCCGCCCCGCCCCGCCCCCGCCACTGACTTTAAAAATAAAAGATAAAACAAACAGCCTATCCCATCGTCTCAGTCTTTTTCTTTTCCCTTCTCAAGTTCTTTTACAATAAAACCACGACCAATACAAAATAGAATCATACATACACATTTTTATTTTTTGAAAGTTGTCTTTTATTCGTTTTCAATAGAAACCTATTGTATCTGTAAATTTCAGGACAGTTGTAGTTGATAAATTCCTGGTGTCAAGATTTGGGGCCAGGAGCTGGGAGACAAGATATTAGCTTCAATCTCATAATCTCTTAATCACATTACACTTTAAGTGAGCATGTGTAATTTCACCCATCAATGATTTATTTAAGCATTTGGAGAACAATTACTTGTTTCATACACAAATACTGACTGGAGCATTGTTTGCTAGAAAGAAACCCTGAGATTTAGGAAAAAGAACATAATCTTTTCCGTTCCATTACGTGACCCACCTCGGAATCAAAATTTATATATAATCAAGACCCGCAGGGCCCATCTCCTCAAAGGAAGGCCCTGCCTCCTCCGCCCCTGGTCAATTCACCCGAACCACAAGGGGGGCGCCCCTCCCCTTTTTCTGGGTTTAGATTTTTGAGCAGATCTTCAAAGCTAAAATGAATGCACATTAAGTAGCCGCATGCAAATAGGATGGAGCCGGGCAGCTAAACACACAAAGCCCATCTCACATAAAACAAAAGCATGACTGATGGCAACCCGGATGCTTGTGTGTTTGGGGAAAAAAATTATACTTGTCCAGTCTCTCAGGTGTATAAATCATTGAAGAGTGATGTGCATATTTCCATGAGAGAAGGCGGCCAAGTTTGGGGACTAGTGGTCGGTGCGGCGAATATCAAGGCCGGTATATTTAGGTCTGGAGAGACTCCTGTGCAAAGAATTTTAACACATTCTTCTCTAGGCGGCCGACGAGGCAGCGCTAACCTGACTGACAGCTCTCGGGCAAATGCTTAGAAAAAGTAGATCGCTTTCCTCGGCCAGGGACTCCACTACCCCGCCTTGGGCAGGCGGTCCCTCCGCAAGGCTGACCGCTCCGCGTGCAGTGCAGGCTACTAAGGGCGGCGGTCAGGGCCGAGACCAGCTACAGCCGGAGTTTCCCGCGGTGCCCAGCGCAGCTGTGAACTTTTCGTCCGCGGTGGTATAGGGGGGCTTCGCTGAGATGCTCAGCTCAGGCGTCGGACTCTGCTGACGGGGTCTAGGGAGCTCAGCCACTGGGGGAAGCGCCTGCAGCGTCAGTTCTTTGTTCTGGATCTTTCAGAGCCTCCCAGTGAGGCACCCCTGGGAGGAACGACGGGTCGCGCGGTCTTTGGGGATTGGGGCGGGGAATCCGACTGTGCGGGCCTGGCTCTGAGTGGAAGTGGAAGGCAAGATTGGAGGGGCTAGTGATGGGACTAGCTGGCCACTTGGGAGGGGGTGGGGGTATTTGCTAAAGCAGGGAGTGGTAAAACAAGTGGGAATTAGAGAAAACTTTGCAGTATCTCATTTTGAATATAGGAAGGAGACATCTGAAAATAAGCAAGGATCTTTGTTTTTCGCTCCCTTTCTTCTCAGCTTTTCGCCTGTTTTCAACTCTCTGTTTCTCTTCTCTCTCTTCCTTCCTCTCCCCCTTCCACCTTCTTTATAAATATGCTAAAGGGAAAAATGAGCCTCAGCCACTGCTGACAGTGGATCAGATTTATGGGAACCAGGCTTAACGGCTTCTGGTCAGCGAGGGAACTCCAGGCCCTCTTTCTGGCGACGCGTGGGCCTCTTGTCCTCAGCGTGGAGGAGAAGGCAGTATTTCCCACGCATCAAATTCTTCTGCCAAACTCGAAATCCATCTTGCTGCTTCAGTCAGGCTCGGCGGATTCATAATAGCGACGACAAAGAGTAATTACATATTAGAAAACAAAACAATAATTACACCATCAAGTCGACACACCAGTCAGCGAAGTACAGTCGCTTGGGTTGCTGAAGTACTCAGCAAATCGGAGAAGCGCCTGGATCGCGTACCCATCCGCGGATGCGAACCACCTGTCCCCAGGCCGGACTGCAGATGCACTTCCGCTTTTGCCCAGATCACCTGCTAACAGGTCTTAGCGTTCTTCTTTCATAAGTTTGATTTAGGAGTTGTCTGGCAGAAAAACATTACGAGGACCAAGTAACTGGTTTCTTGGAGAGCCAAGTTGAGTTTTGTTTTTTCTTTTTTAAAATCAAGGTAGACACAGATTTTGGGTTTGAGTTACATTAGAACAGAGAAAGGCCCTTACATGTTATGTTAGTTTCCCCCAGCACCTGTTTCTCGGTTACTTGACAGTGCCCTCAAGCAGCGGCGTCTTCGGGTTTCGGCTTTGCTCCCCCAGGTGTCAAGTCGGCCGAACCCTTCATACATCTTTCCCAGGGACTTGGAGGCGGGATCTGGGCCTAGTTTGGGACAGAGCTAATCAAGGCTCATTGCAATCGCTGCCATATCCCCCATTTCCTTTGGAGCAGCCACCTGGGAGGCTGCTCCTCCGGCATGCTCCCTCTTTCCCTCCTTGGTGGCTTCACGCATCCTCGGGGTCATCCCGGGACCCAGGCCCGAAGCGTGGATGCGGGTTTGGGGGCGGCCGGGGAGCAGAAGCGTCGCCCGTGGCGGGACTGAGACTTGCTCGGCTCCCGGCTCGCATTCGTTCCCGGTATGAAAATGAACCGAACCCAATCTGTTTGGGCCAGGAGGAAGTGGCTAGAATATACAACTGAGCTGGGCACACGGGGAAGTCCTTTACAAAGACCAAGCCGAGGCCTCTTTTTTTCGGGTCTCTTCTCCCTCCACCCTAGGCGTTTCTTTCCGGAGGAGTTGGGTTCAGGGCGCCAGTACTCTCGTGCCAAGGGGGCGTCGGAGGGCGACGCCCGATCCAGGGTCCGTCCCTACCTGGCGCGGGATGTCGCGCACCTTCGCCTAGAACGCCTGAAACATTCCCGTGGGCTCCAGATGTGAGCGGCATTCGGGCCTAAAGACAAGCCGCTCAT
This sequence comes from Saccopteryx bilineata, assembly GCF_036850765.1. Taxonomy (NCBI): domain Eukaryota; kingdom Metazoa; phylum Chordata; class Mammalia; order Chiroptera; family Emballonuridae; genus Saccopteryx; species Saccopteryx bilineata. Next base: position 195,090,548 of record NC_089492.1, on the reverse strand, counting down.
TCCCCTTAACCAGGAGACACCATCCACAGGCGATAAGAGTCAGATGTGGCCAAAGAGGAAAAAGGCCGCAGCAGCTCAGAGTGGGAACCTGGCACTTGGGGAGCCTGACGAGTCTCCGGGTAAAGCCAGGCAGAAGCGGAAGGATAGCCCGCGCTCTGTCTAGCGCCCTCTATAGGGCTCAAGAACCCTGCCGAGGGCGCACGGGTCTCCCTTCATCCCCCAGGGCTCAGAGGAGGACAAAGGACCTATAAAAAAAAGAATCCAACAACAACAACAAAAAATATCAGCTTGACCCCTAAAAGAACACTGTTTAATGAGGTGGAAAATTCTTCCACACAAATTGCTTTTTCTACTACTTTATGAGAGTTCATAAATGTTAATGAAATCCAGTTACCAAAAAGTAACATACATCATTGCAGCTGAAGGGAGGCAGAGGAAGAAAGGTGGTGGTTAAGGTACAATCGTAATTAAAATAGCAGCGGCAGCAACAATGCTGCCAATGGCTAATGTGGTTGGAGGCCTAGTCCAGTGCCGCACAATTCTATTCAATCCAGTTGGCCACTGGTTGTTTCACTGGGCAGGAACAACCTAAGCTTAGCTGCAGCTGCAAGAACCCAACCAAAAATGTAGAGGTTCAGTGTAAAAACTGGTGTATCAAAGTGAAAATAAAAACGAAATGCTCACCTATTTATTTTCTTTTACAATAGAATGCTTGTTATTGATGTAACTGTCCTCATCATTGGTGCAGAAAAAGGAGGCTAATGGAAGTGCCTAGGAAAGAGGACAGAGGACAGTAAGTTCATTGTCCTTCCCAGCCTGCAGGATGTAATTATGATTATATTTTCCCTCCTCTCCATGCAAGAGCTCTTATACTCTTTCTTCTTTTTCAAAAAAATTATTAATTGATTTTAGAGAGGAAAGGAGAGAGAAAAACGGACAGACAGAAACATTGATCTGTTTCTATATGTGCCCTGACTGGGGTTCCAAACATCAAGCATATTGGAAAGATGCTCTAACCAAACAAATTAATGGCCAGGGTAAGATCTTATTCTATTTCAAGGGTAATTTCCATGCTCAACACTCAGCCCAGTGTTTGGCACATAGTAGGTGCTTAATAGATGTGTGCTGAATAAGTGAATGATTGAATGGACCAGTAACAGAAAGTTAAATAAATCAATGGACAATTTACTTGATAACATCTGAAGATGGATGAAGATTGTCAAGCTTTCAATATTTTCAATATCCAACAAGTATTTTTTTTGTAACTTACTATGTTCGGTAACTATTCTTGGCAATGGGGATACAGCAAGCCAGCAAAGCAGACAAAAATCTCTCCCCTCATGAAGCTTACATTTTAATTTGCGTTCTTTGATACACGTATTGTTTTATACGGTAGGGTTTCCTATCAAACTTTGGGAAAATACTTTAATTTTTCACCTTTCAGATTCCTCTTTATTAAATGAAGTGTAGGAGAAAAGATGTGAGGTTTACTGGTGAAAGTCAGTGGATAAAAAATATGCTTTTTCTTGGCCTTGGCCACTTGACTCTGGATAGACTATCGGCCCAGCATGTGGATGTCCCAAGTTTGATTCCTGGTCAGGGCACACAGGAGAAGAAGTAACCATCTGCTTCTCTTCTCCTTCCTGTCCTCCTTCTCTCTTTCTCTTCCTCTCTCCCAGCCAGTGGCTCAATTAGTTTGATCATTGACCTCAGGTGCTAAGCATAGCTCAGTTAATTTGAGCATCTGCCCAAGAGGGGGGTTGCTGGGTGGATTCCAGTTGGAGTACATGCAGGAGTCTGTCTATCTCCCTTTCTCACACTTAAAAAAAAAAAAATGCTCCCCCCCCACCTTCCAGCTTTACTGATATAAAATTGACAAATAGGAATTGTATATATTTAAGGTGTATAGAGTAGAGTATTGTTAATTGTGGTCACTATGCTGTACATTACATCTCAAAAACTTAAACTCTCACCAACTCTCTGAGATCGGTGCTATTGTTGGTATCTTTATTTTTTAAATAAGGGAACCAAGACTGAAAGAAGTAATATATCTCAGGTTACTGATGAATAACTGTCAATGTCTGATTTAGAACTCATGACACTAGAATGAAGAATGCACTGTAATAGGACTTTCAGATATTGTGATCAAGGGCAAGACATTGCCCTCAGCTTTCTCATCTTTAAAATGCAGGTAGTATCTGTCTGCTCTATATTGTTCACAGTGTGATGAGGATAAAATCTGATCCATTTATAAAATCATGAATGCTAAGATGTTGCATGAATATAGCAGTTTTTTGTTATATGCTGTTTTTTAAAAAAACTATTTATTGATTTCAGCCTAACTGGTGGTGATGCAGTAGATAGAGCATTGACCTAGGATGCTGAGGTCCCAGGTTTGAAACCCTGGCTTGAGTGTGGGCTTGTCCAGTTTAAGAACAGGCTCACCAGCTTGAAAGTGGGGTTCCTGGTTTGAGTGCAGGATCATCAACATTACCCCAAGGTCACTGGCTTGCATCCAAAGGCTGAAGATTTGAGCCCAAAGTTTCTGGCTTGAGCAAGGAGTCACTGGCTCAGCTTGTGCCATCTCATCAAGACATGTATGTGAAGCAATCATTGAACAATTGAAGTTGAAACAACTGCAAATTGATGCTTCTCATCGCTCTCCTCTCAAAAAAATTTTTTTACACATAGGTTTTAGAAAGAGAGGAAGGGAGAAAAAGACAGACAAAAACATTAATCTGTTCCTGCATGTGCCCTGACAGGGGATCAAACTGGAAACCTTTGCATATTGGTGCAATGCTCTAACCAACTGAGCTATTTGGCTGAGGCTTTTATGCTATTTCTTTTCCATACTTGCTAGTACCTCCAATAACCACTCTCCAGCAGTAATCACTGAAATTGATTGACTTTAGTTAAGTTATTGTTTTGGTATATGGGTAGTGATGGATCTGGTGAACATGAGGTAGAGACACTGTACTGGTTGAATGGAGGAAACACCACTGGAGATGATTGGGCTTTGCCTACATCCTTTGGGATCTCAGGGTCTGCCAGGAGTGGGCGTCTGAGGTCCTTGTTCCCTGCCCCCCAACCCATCTTCCTTAGGGATATCCTCTCTTCTAATTGCACTGTGCACTGCTCCGCCTTGCCTGGGCTATTAGCCCTGCTGTCAGCTATCACCCTTAGCACAATAGCGAGGAAGGTTAAGTGTTAACTTTTGTGAGTAAATTTGCAATGCTGCTTTGAGACAGCATAATTACTACTTCCCATACCTTATTGTGTCTGGTAGAGAAGTGATCACAAAGACATCAAATGACCATCAAGTCTTTGTTACCACCTATTGCACTTGTCATTCTCCAAAAAGTAGGCAAAACCTTGTGTGTGTTTGAAAATCTTGAATACTTTTTTTTTCCACATGAGTCACTTGTCTCCCATAGCACCTGGAGATGTCTTTAATGTTTGAAACTTGGGTCAGTTAGTTAAAGAATAAAGAAGTGAATTATTAAGGACATACTAGCTTCTTAGTTGTTATAGTAACCATTCTTTCTATTTCATTCATTCAATCAGGTGTTCATTTATTTATTCAATTTATTTTTGAGCTCTTTTCTGGGAATTAAAACATTTCATTGAGGAGCTCCCAAGCTGGTGGAGAGGCAGATGAATAAAAATGTAATTACAGCCTGACTTGTGGTGGTGCAGCTTCCACCTGCAATGCTGAGGTCGCCAATTCAAAACCCTGGTCTTGCCCAGTCAAGGCACATATGGGAGTTGATGCTTCCTGCCCCTTATTCCCTTCTCCCCCACCCTCTTATTGAAAATAAATAAATAAAATCTTAAAAAAAATGTAATTACAGAACAGAAAGATAAGTTCTAATAGAGACTTATACATGTAGTGAGGCTGGATCAGCTAATCATTTGGATATATGAAACTAGGTCAGAACATATTATCTCAGTGGGATGATATTGTCCTTAAAGGGGCAAACACTTGTTCTTGGAGGGCAGACATATCTTAGGGATTACAATGGTTTGTGGCCCTCCAAGCTCAACCCTACTTGACAAAATTTTATTCCTTTTTATTTAATTTCTCTAATTAAATAGACTTTAAGTTAAATTTATTTTTCTCCTTCAAGGAAGTAATAATGAATAAAAACCTGATAACCACTGGGCTAGATAGATGAATTTGCCTCACTAAATTAGACTATCTCAGCCTACCACGTTAGCTATGTGGCTGCCTTGCTCAGTTAGTTAAAAAGCAACAATTGCCTGACCTGTGGTGGCATAGTGGATAAAGCGTCGACCTGGAAATGCTGAGGTCGCCGGTTCGAAACCCTGGGCTTGCCTGGTCAAGGCACATATGGGAGTTGATGCTTCCAGCTCCTCCCCCCCTTCTCTCTCTCTCTGTCTCTTCTCTCTCTCTCTCTCTCTCTCTCTGTCTCTCCCTCTCCTCTCTAAAATGAATAAAAAAAAATCAATAAATAAAAAAAAATTAAAAAAAAGCAACAATTAATTTGGTTAATTGTAAAAAAATTTGTCATTATTTTACTTATACTCCCCCCCTCATTCCTGGTTTGATATAGAAAGATCCTCTCCAACCCTCATACAATAAGAAAATGAATTCTCTAAAATTACTCTAGTACTTCAGAAATTAGTTAACTCTGGAGAAGCACAGAAAGCCAGCTTTTGGCCTCCATTTTCCTGCTGCAACATGAAGTTGCTAGATAAAATGTTGGCCCCTTTTGAAGGGAGAGAGCTTGAAAAGTTGATATCTCATATTATTAATTACCTATAGATGATTTCCCCTTGTTCATACAGAGATTAAGATATCAAATTTTAATACACAGAGAAAGCAATAAAACCCCTTTGCAAGGTTGTAAATAATTTATTCTTTTGGTTTGCAGTTTTTATCCTTTGGGCTAACTGTAACTAACTCTTCTGTATCTTGCCAAAGTTTAAACTAAGAAATTGCTGAACCCAATATCTGAGACTTTCTGCAGACAGTTTTGTAAGAAACTTTTTTTTTTTTTTAAATAATTTTATTTTTTTAATGGGGTGACATCAATAAATCAGGATACATATATTCAAAGATAACAAGACCAGGGTATCTTGTCATTCAATTATGATGCATACCCGTCACCCAAAGTCAGATTGTCCTCTGTCACCTTCTATCTTGTTTTCTTTGTGCCCCTCCCCCTCCCCCTTTAGAAACTTTTTACTATATAAAGACATTTAAGTGGTTTAAGAAAAGTTGTGAGGCTGCACGATTTGGGCCTCCAGATGCCCCGTGTCAGCCATATGCAGCCGGCATATTAAAATTTCCTCCTTTAATAAAACTCTTCAAAATTTAAAAAAAAAAAAAAAAGAAAAGTTGTGAAATGTACTAACAGTTGGGCTCAAACAATCAAGCAAGCAGAAATGATACTAATTACTGAGCAACTTTAATGAAAGAGGAGAAAGGAAGATGGCCTGAAGGTGGAAGGAGGGATGAAGCCAGTCACAAAAATAGATTTATCTAAAAGGGCATCATGTAAAAGAATAAAATGCACTGGCTGAATAGCTTGGTTGGATAGATTGTTTATTGTTTACATACACAAAGGCTGTAGGTTTGATCCCTGGTCAGTGCACATGCAGGAACAGATCAACGTTCCTTTCTCTTTCTCTCTTTCTGCCTTCTCCTCTCTCCAAAATCAATAAATAAATTGAAAAAAGAAAATAATTAAAGAACTTTCTGTTCAACCTTCTACAAAAGTTTTTTTTTAAGATTTTCCAATTTATTTATTTTTTTACATTTTATTTATTCATCTTTTTAGAGAGAGGAGACACAGAGAGAGAAAGAGACAGAGAGAGGAAAGAGATAGAAGGAACAGAGGGAAGAGCAGGAAGCATCAACTCCCATATGTGCCTTGACCAGGCAAACCTGGGGTTTTGAACCGGCGACCTCAGCATTCCAGGTCAATGCTTTTACCCACTGTGCCACCACAGGCCAGGCTTCCACAAAAGTTTTAAAAATAAAAAGCCCTAACTCCCCACAAATGTCTTGTGTAGGCCTAAAGAATCAATGAACACATAAGAGGTGCTGTAGAAAACCTGGATTAGAACTCATTGACAACAAAGGACAGAGCAAGTCAGCTGGAGTTAGTGACTTCCCTAAACAAGGCCAACCAGTTTAGGGTGGGATCGCACAGTGCTTCTCGAATAACATTTCAATCCATCTGGGTCAGAAGGGGCCACTGCAGATATAAACTTTTACATATAAACCTTTCTTATATGAAGTAGCTGCTTGTCCAGTCACATACCATAGTCACATAGACAGAGACACAAAAGCCATTTGTTAATGCTTCAGACAAGGCTGAAAGGGAGGCATGAGAAGGTTTACCCACATTCCTGAGAGAATGTAACAAACAATTCTCATTCACACCATATTAGTTTGGACTGTTTTATTGTAGTCTTGTTATTGTAGTTGTTAGTCCTTCAATGACACCATTTTCAAAAGTTTAAAAGTTGACTGCTAACATTTGTTTCATTTTATTTTTATTTATTTATTATTATTATTTTTTTTGTATTTTTCTGAAGCTGGAAACGGGGAGAGACAGTCAGACAGACTCCCGCATGCGCCCGACCAGGATCCACCCGGCACGCCCACCAGGGGGCGATGCTCTGCCCCTTCAGGGCGTAGCTCTGCCGCGACCAGAGCCACTCCAGCGCCTGGGGCAGCGGCCAAGGAGCCATTCCCAGCGCCCGGGCTATCCTTGCTCCAATGGAGCCTTGGCTGCGGGAGGGGAAGAGGGAGACAGAGAGGAAGGAGGGTGGGGGGTGGAGAAGCAAATGGACGCTTCTCCTATGTGCCCTGGCCGGGAATCGAACCCGGGTCCCCCGCACCAGGCCGACGCTCCACTGCTGAGCCAACCGGCCAGGGCCTGTTTCATTTTAAATCTTGGTGTTAAAATTTTTGAGGAGTGTGTGTGTTCAGACACAAGGAAGGTCGAAGAAAGAAACTAGTTTTTAAATTCTTAACTATGTCCATCTTTTTTGATCCACAACACTAAGTACATTTGAGAAAATATCTTCACAGTTAAAAAAAGATGGGCATATTTGGAATTAGCTGTGGTTTGGGTAGAAAGAGAAGTGGATTTGGAGGCAGAGAAACTGAGAGTTTTTAGCTGCAAGCAAACCAGTTCGTATAGATGGATTTTCATTTTCTCATCTGAAAAAATGGGCACAATAATATTTCATAGGAATATTGGGTGAATTAGATAAAATAAAAGATAATGTATAAAACTGCAGAGTGTTTTGGAAATGTAAGATGGCTTTATAATTGTGCTGGGAAAAAGCTAAAACCAAGAATTCCTCTCCAGCATCCTCATACACAGTTTCTTTCCTCTACTTCGTCTACATGCCACACTGAATTAAGGTTGAGTATTTTATCGTAGCCTAGATTTATATTCCTAAATTTAGCTCTAATTATATCAATCTCCTCAGCATTTTCCCTTTCATAAAGATTAACTTCTAAAACTCAGCTTGGCCAGTAAGGTCTTTCTTGATACAACCCCAAATTACTTTTTCCAGACTTTTGTTCATTAACTGCTTCCAAACACCCATGCTTTGGCTACTCCAATCTTCTTGCCTTCCCTTGCCTATCTGAGGGGCTAACAGGACTCCTCTTGGCCTTCGTTCTGTCTAGAATGCCATTCCTCCCACTCAGAAAAAAACAAAACAAAACAAAAATCAAAATTTATCCTTTTACTCCCAGATTATAAATTCATCTCTTAAAGCATCTCTAATTCCCCTAGTCAAAAACAATGGTCTTTTCTTCTGATTTCTTTTAGCGTAATTCTTGTAACTTTATTTAACCCTGTATTAATTCTATTTAAACCCCCTTGCTGTGAGCCTATGATCATCATTATTTATTGAACATCTCTGTCTTTATAATAAAGTTTATAAATGTAATACTGTGCACACTTCAGGTACGGTGAAGACCTGTTTAATAAAGCATAAAGAATACTCTCATTCTACTTTGTATTTGGTTAGTAGTTCATGTCTATTTTTTTCACCAGATGACAAATATATTGAGGGCAGGTTTTATGTTTTATTGATAGCTGTGTTCTTTATAGTGATTGGCAAAGAGCTTTCTGTGTATTAGTAACAAAAAATGTTGGGTTAAGATACACTTAACAAAGGTTTAGATCTTTTACTGTGAAATGTGTTAAACAAAAGGCAATAATCAAACATGATTTAGAAATGAATATACTTCGAGAGAAGATATGTTCCTGAAAATATGTGACTAAATTGGATTTTTTTTCAAAAAAATTTTTTTAAGTGAGAGGAGGGGTAGAAGTGAGACAAACTCTTGCATGTGCCCCAGTTGAGATCCACCAGAGCATGCTGATTCAACAGAACTATTTTTAGCTTTTGAGGCCAATACTTGAACCAATTGAACCACTGGCTGTGGGAGGGAAAAAGAGAATAGGGGGAAAGACAGGGAGGGGGATAGAAGCAGATGGTTGCTCCTCCTATATGCCCTGACCAGAGATCGAATCTGGGACGTCCATATGCTGGTCCAATGCTCTATCCACTGAGCCAACTTGCCAGGACCAGATTTTTTTATTTAATAGGAGATCTTTTAAAAGAAATCCCTGTGTTGACTTCTTTTGTAAGTGAAGACTGTGCTAAGTTCCATGTGGGGTTTCTGGGAGAAGAGTACTCAAAGTCAGCCTTCCCATCTCCCTGAAATCTTCTGTTCCTTCAGAACCGCTTTTTCATTTTGACAAATGAACATCTTCAGGATATCGCAGTTGAAATTTCAGCTGTTTGGTCCATGGCCTCATTTCCACTGAAATTTCCCATGGCTTTCTAGGTAAGTGGGAGTCATCTAAATTAATGACGAAGACATTCGATCTTATTGGGTAATTAATACATGATGGAGAAAGGATCCTGGTGACACATTTTTGTTTGGGCCAGCTATAATAAAGTGACTCTGGGCCCACGGGATCTCACTGTGACTGCACCAAGGTAATAAAGCGATTGAGGTTTTTGAGATCTTGTTCAGATACACATACACTTCCTTAGCATTTAAAAACAAAACTTTTTTCTTAGCATGTGGGAAAAAACAACAACTTTCAAACAAACCAACCCCAAGCAAGCACAAGTGGAGGCAAAACTCTTTTTTAGAGAGAGGTTCCAGAATGCAGCTCAAATGGGGGGGAATACCCCTTTCCTAGCAGTACACTGGTTCATTTGTGATAGTAATCTTTTAAAATTTTTTGGCGTTATGCATTTCTCTTTTCACATGAAAAAATAAAACAGTATAGAGACACTATAAAAATTTCTCCCCATCCCATCTGTTATGGATGATATGATGTTGCCACAAAAGTCCTAATCCCAGTGTCGCAAAATGTGTCCTTATTTAGAAATAGAGCTATTGCAGATGCAATTAGTTTAATTGAGGTCATACTGGAGTAGAATGAGACCTCAGTGCAACATGATTGGTGTCACAGGGGAAAAAAATCTTGGATGAAGCTTGAAAGGGGAAGCGCCATATGATGACAGAGGCAGAGATTGGAATGATGCAGCTGCAAACCAAGAAACACCAAGGATTGCCAGTCACCACTAGAAGATGGAGAGAAGCAAGGAAAGAGCTACCCAGAGTTTTAGAGGGAGTGAAGCCCTGCTGACACCTAGGTTTTGGATTTCCAGCCCCCAGAACTGTAAGAGAATAAATTACTGTTGTTTAAAGCCATTCAGTTTGTGATACCCTTTTTTTTTTTTTTTTTTTTTTTTTTTTTTACACCACTTAGGAAACTAATATGCCATTTTCCCACTTTTTGGTTTCTCTGTCTGGAGGCAATCAATGTTAACACTTCTGATAGTAATACTTGATTTTAATTTAAAAATCAATGTGTTTTATTTTTGAATAGATACTAAATTCACATGGGTCAAAAAATACACAGAAATTTTTCATTCTTCATTATCTATTTCCCATTATGCTCCATTCTTTCCACCATGCTTGTTCATGTCATTAGTTAATTTACACACACACACACACACACACACATTATAGATTTCTATTTCTCCCTTACATAATAGGAATATATTATGCCATTGTCCTTCACCTTTCCTCCCTTTATTTCTGATTAAAAAAATATTTCCCAACCATTTTCCAATTAAAATTTTCCTGGCATGGAAACTGATGATTACTGTTACTGCTTTATGGTTAAGGAGAGTGGAAGTATGGACTTAGGGGCATCTTTCATTTTTAACGTCCAAACTGAGCTGACTTTCTAGGGTCTGCACTTATGAGCTCACAGGTAAGAGAAGAAATATATCAGTCAAGACTGGAATGCCTAGAGCAATGCTCCTTTCATTGAAAATTACAAATTTAGGGAAATCACTATAGCTTGAGACTCAAGCTTCTAGGTCCCACGTCGTCTCTTGGAGTTGGTGTCAGTAAATGGATGAGTGTGAATGAGTTGGCGTTCTGTATCCCTACTGTCTCCTGGGAGTCCTCATGGTCAGGTGGGAGGCTCAGAGGGAGTGAGCCATCCATATCTCTGCCATCCAGTTATGGTGGGTTTCAGGTTTCTGATATGAGGAGAAAAAGGACAATAAGTATGCAGGTTAGTGAAAAACACTGACTTTGCAATTAAACGCTTAGATTTAAATTCTTGTTACCTGCTGGGGTGGCTTGGCTTAGAGTTATGAAACCTCTTCATATTTCAGATTCATCATCTGCGAAATGAAGATTATTATGAGGGGTAAAGGTGCTCGTTGGCTTGAGTGTTAATACTCTGCCTGACACTTTAATATTAAGATGGTGATCAGTAGGTAGCAGTAGACTGGAGCTGATGGAACAAGATATTTAACAGTGCTGCAGGACAAAATCAGAGAGAGCCACTGGCTTATGTGGGACCAAGGAGAGTTTTCTTGTTTCAGTGTCTTTTTTTGAATGTGAATGGGTTTGTATCACTTTTTTCAGCATAGGCTAGAGGAAACGGAGGATGTATAAGATGAAAATAAACAGGCTGAGAGGAATTTGTGTTCATTTTGACCTTACTTAACTTATAAAACATATAAAAAATTATATGCAAATAAGTGCCAGCTATTTTCTGCCATGATTGTTGGTCATTTCTGTAATCATAGCATCTCCATTATGCTGGGTCACTGGATCTCTGATGTCTCATGTAGGGCTGTCACCCCCAATCCATTTTGTACTCACTGTCTACTGACAGCTTTGTCAATTGCAGTGATTATCTTCATTTTTATTCTTTGTTCCTGTCTTTGTTAACCTCCTATTGCCTAGCACGGATAATGTAGTTGTGAAATTTTATAAGTTCATAAATATGTTGCCTTTTAACATCACACCAGCCAGGTGACTGGAAAGCTACTGAATTCATAATGAGTATCTTTTGAGATTTTCAAAAGCATCACAGGCTTTCAATGTGCAATCCATATTAAAGCCTAATGTAAGTGGAATTCAAACCCTCAAAAATCTTTATACAAAAGTTCTTGAATCCCTTTTAAGATGAATCTTCCCACTTTACATATTTGAAAAAATCAACTCAGAGAAAGAATGATAGTAGAATAAGCAACACCATTTGTCTATTCATTCAAACATTGCTTGTATGTGCTAGGCCTCTCAAGAATAATAACTACATGAGGGAAAGCGGCTGGCATGTATTTATAAAATATATTGTTAAAATAAGCATACTTTTATGATAGTTGACAATTAATCAAATATTGTCAGTGTAATATGTTCTGTCCCATTACAGGGTCATAATTATCCCCACCTTAGGTTCTAAGGCTTAGGGTAATGGGGGAATTTTTATATCAAGTATATCTCATGAGGTGAAAGCATCTATGAATGGGGTAGCAGAAACAATCTGGACAAGACTTGAGACAAGAAGCAGCCTCCAGCCTCAAGTGCACCTAAGGACAATATACTTTGATTTACCTAGAACTATATTATCATCCAATTTACATTTCTCTGTCAACACCATAGGAGTAAAAGAAATTTTATTTAAAACCTTTTAAAGATGGAGGTGTTGATATTGCAAATATTTCTTAGATTTCTTAGGCTGGTAATTTTTTTTTTTTTTAAAGATCTCACTGGCTTTATTAAGCCATTCATGAATTGAGCAACATCCCATCCTAAAACTGGAAGGGTGCTAAGAGGAGTTGTACAAAATGAAAAGTTTTTTATTTAAACAATTAAATTTAACAGGGTGATATTGGTCAACCAGAGTACATAGATTTAGAGAAAACATCTCCATATCACTTGGACAGTTGATTATGTTGTATATTCATTACCCAAAGTCAAATCATCAGTATTTTGTTTTTCTTTAAGCCCCTCCCCTTCCCCCATCCCCCTCCCTCTCCACCCTTCTCCTCTCCTTGGTAACCACTGCACTTTTGTCTATGTCCACGAGTCTCAATTTTATGTCCCACATATGTATGAAATTATACAGTTCTTAGCTGGTAACTTAAAAAAAAATTTATTGATTGATTTTAGAGAGAGAGAGAGAAAGGTGGGGAGGAAAGAGAAGCATTAATTCACAACAGTAGTTGCTTCTCCTTTAAGCCTTTAATGGGCAAGCCTGGGGCTTTGAACTGGCAGCTCCATCATTCCAGGTTGATGCTTTATCTACTGTGTCACCACAGGTCAGGTTACGTTGGCAATCTTACATGGAAAGGAAATAAACTTTCTTGGGTGTTCTTAGTGAATCCTTACTGATTTGCTATGATCCTATCTTCTTTATCCTGTGTTCACGTGTTTTTTTCTGCCTGTGTTTACTTTTCTAGAATTTACACAAGTCTTTTTTTCTGTGTTTACTCTTCTAGAATTTATCAGAAAAAATATCAGGTTCATGGATCTAAAATTTGCAGAATGTCATTTTTGTAAAAGCTCAAACTGTATTTTGATCTAATTTTCTATAATCTTATCTGATCTCAATATTCTTCAAAGGCTACCACTCACGTCCTCACTGTTTCAATCCTTGAAGTTGATTTTTTTTTTAACTATGAAACAGTTCTCCTCAATGTCTTTCTTATAAAGAAAACTTTTGATCACAAAGGTCACTTTCTAGGGTATGACAGCAATAACTGCTTTGGAAAACCATCAGATAAGAAAGTTTCAAGATCTTCTAATAAATCATTATCTTTAGGGTCAGCAGCCTTGACCTAAAAATCTCTAGAAAGTTGCGATCAAGGAACCAGTAAAATGAATCAGATTTTTTTTTTTAAGTGGGTATGTGAGCTACTAAAATAGCAACATTTTCTGGCATCATGCCCTTAATGTTGTAAAAGATGTAAATTCTTTAACAACACAGAAGGGTAAAATAAAACACTGAATTTCTGTACAATAAGCCTGAAGTAATCTCCTTCCTGAAATGCCTGGTCACAGCAATCAAGGAAGACATTTATTGTGTACTTAAATCTTCATTGGTGAAATGTGTCTTTCTTTTCTAGGCTCTAAAGAAGTTTTTCAGATGTGTTGTTATGGGAGCAAAGGAAACGACAGACGGCATTCCTGGGTGAATCAGAAATGACATGAATCACATGCCCCAAGACCTGTTGGATGAGTTTAGGATCTTGATGAGTTTAGTTATAACTTTGACTTAATTTACAGCAGCCTCTGTGCAAAGCAGAGATGCTGGCTGTGCAAGACAATGTAGAAATAGACCAGGAAAGCTTTATTTCTTGTCTCATGAGTCTTGAATTCACCTATATGTGAAAGTAGATGGGATCCTGGCTGGATATCTAAGTTAGCAGAGCATCATCCTGAAGCACAGAGGTTTCCAATTTGATCCCCAGACAGGGCACGAACAGCTTGATGTTCCTGTCTCTCTCTCTCTAAAATGAATAAATAAAAATTAAAAAAAAAGAAAGTAGATGGGTGGACGAAGCTTTATGTAATAGTTTTTAATCTTGTACAAACCAGAATCTTTTTGAGAGTGATTGAAGATACTAAAAACAATTTTAAAAAATGTATTGGAGTAATACTTTTTCTGCTCCTTCAATAGGAGCAGACTGGGGCTGTTCCAGAAAATATGAAATTTGAAAGTTCCAAACTTTCTCTAAATAACTCATACATGAACATGCTCACAAAATTGTGCATATAAGTTTTAAGGTTTCATGGAGAACCCCTAAAAGACCCAGTTGTATTAGAGGGGGTGACCAAAGGTTAAAAATCTCTAATTTAGAAGGTTTTTTACTTTGTGCCAGAAATCTTGATACTTTTTAAGATGTTATTCATCCTTTTAGGGACTTGGCAGACATTTATTGATTACCTGCTGCTTTAAGTGTTTTGCTGGATCATGGAGAGACAAGAAGCATGAGAGTCCTTTCTTCTTGAGGCATCATCCTTCCAGTTTGGGAGGGGGGTAACTTCAATTCTTTTTTTTTTTTTTTGTATTTTTCTGAAGTTGGAAACGGGGAGGCAGTCAGACAGACTCCCACATGTACCCGACCGGGATCCACCCGGCATGCCCACCAGGGGGCGATGCTCCGTCGATCTGGGGCGTCACTCTGCTGCAATCAGAGCCACTCTAGTGCCTGAGGTAGAGGCCACAGAGCCATCCTCAGCGCCCGGGCAAACTTTGCTCCAATGGAGTCTTGGCTGCAGGAGGGGAAGAGAGAGACAGAGAGGAAGGAGAGGGGGAGGGGTGGAGAAGCAGATGGGCGCTTCTCCTGTGTGCCCTGGCCGGGAATCGAACCCGGGACTTCCGCACGCCAGGCCGACGCTCTACCACTGAGCCAACCTGCCAGGGCCTCAATTCTTTAATAATAGTATTAGTGCAGTATTGCCATGGCTTAAGAAAGAACATCCTTTCTTATTGGACATTCATCGTAATTCAATTTCTGAATTCTCCTTTTGAACCTATCTTATTGCTGGGGCTAGCAAAGAAGGAGGTGTTATGTGAAGTAGGTTTTGAAGGTTTAAATGTAGTTTGCCAGTAATAGAAGACTGATTAAAATATCCAACTTGTGTGAACAACCAATCTTTTGCATTTTTTCCAGGTGCAGAAATGATAGCAAATTTCATCAGCTTGAAGTCAAGACCATTGCCAAGCAGCATAGAACATGTGTTAAAAATGCAGTTTATTGGTCTAATGACCGGCTATAATGATTTTTCATGTGTCAACTTGGGTAGGCCATGATACTTGATTATGTAATCAAACACTAGTCTAGGTGCTGCTGTGAGGGTGTTTTGTAGATGTGGCTAACATCTACAATCAGTTGACTCTACCCTTGGCCGGCCTGCATCCAATTATTTAAAGGTCTTAAGAGCAAAACTGAGGTTTCCCAGGGAAGAAAAAAATTCTTCCTCAAATCTATAGCATCAACTTCTGACTGAATTTCTAGTTGATCAGCCAGATTTCAGACTTGTCAGCTCCCACAATTCCTTAAAATAAATATCTATGTAGCTATGCATCTATGCAGCTATCTATCTATTATCATCTCTCATTTATCTACCTACCTACCTACCTACTATCTATCTGCCATCGTCTATCTAATCTTATCAGTCCTGTTTCTTTGGAGAACCCTGGCCAATATACCAGGGTTGAATCCTATGCTTGAATCATGACTTAAATATTTGGGAGCTCTATGACTTTAGACACATTACCTTACTTGCCAACATATTAGTCTCTGTCATGCAAAATTAGATAATAATAATAATTCCTTCATAGGGTTGCTGGGAGGGTAAATGAGTGAATACATTTAAAGCAAAGTGCCTAGCAGGAATTAAAGACTCAGTCTCCTATTATTATTTTTAAACCAGTGGTTTAGGATTTTTCTTTTAATGTTTGTTTATTGATATTAGAGAGAGAGGAAGAGGGAGAGAGAGAGGCAGGAACATTGATCTGCTCCTGTATGTGCCCTGACTAGGGATCAAACCAACAACCTTTATGCCAGGGGTCGGGAAGCTTTTTGGCTGAGAGAGCCATGAACACCACATATTTTAAAATGTAATTCTGCAAGAGCCATACAACAACCTGTGTACGTTATGCATTATCCAATAAAAATTTGGTGTTGTCCTGGAGGACAACTGTGATTGGCTCCAGCCACCTGCAACCATGAACATGAGCGGTAGGAAATAAATGGATTGTAATACATGAGAATGTTTTATATTTTTAACGTTATTATTTTTTTATTAAAGATTTGTCTGTGAGCCAGATGCAGCCATCAAAAGAGCCACATCTTGAGCTATAGGTTCCCGACCCCTGCTCTATGCTTTGGGATGATTCTCCAACCAACCGAGCTATCTGGCCAGGGCCTCTATTCAATTTTTGGTTAAACATTAAAAAAAAATTTTTTTTTCCTCTCAACAATTTGTTTGATGCATGGAGGTAATACGAAATTGCACATTCTGATAGTCTGAGTTTTTCTGGGAGAAAAGCATTATGTTTGTTTCTAGAAGTACCTTTGACCCAGCCCTTTCTGTCAGCCATGTGAACAGTCACAGGATTGTTCTGCAGCTGCTACTTAATTAGCAAAGTGGGTCAGTCTCAAATGGGCTGAGGAAGTGATTCTGGGAATCATAGTTTGGACATGGACACAGGTCACTGGGGAGCAGCAACCCCAGAGAGATCACTGCAGTGACTCAGGACTCAAGATGCACACTGGAGTTCTGTTTGAATCAAAACACTCTGTACCCCAGGAAGCAAGATGAGGTGCCCTAAACGGCATCAGGCTCAGAATACATTAAGGTTACTACTCACCCATGGTGGTTTCTTAGCAAAAATGAACTGCTTTACAGAAGTATCCATCTAATATTATGTACTGTGTTGAGTCATTAAACATTTTTAGCTGGTAATCTTGCTGCATTTGTTTGCGTAGATGCCTGGAGTATACAGAAGGTTCTGTATGGTGTAAATGAGCTGACTGAAAAAGCTCAGTGTCCAGCCTGTAATATCCAGTGCTGTGCCATTGCTGGTGGGAGCCAGTGGAGAGATTGGTCCCCCTCCGGCCTGGTCTGTATGCATTGGTACAGAGTGCACAGACTGTACAGTGATTTGGTTGGAAGGGAGCCTTCTTCAGAGTGTACATTTAAGAAAGCAGCTCAATGCTGTATCTGAACGTGTGAACAATGCTGTATCTGTAACACAACTCTGGAAGGGTTTGTTGGGTGTTTTAGAAGGTGACGATATTTGTTTAAGGTTGCTTGAATATAGAATCAGTAAGGCTGAATCAGTAAGGCTGTTGGTTACTGGAAAAGGAACAGATAGAATAATAGTTTCATTTTTGGGGGAATGGTTTTATATAATAGGGATTAACCTGGCAAAATGGGAAGCATAAACACAAATCATTTGCTCTTTTTCCCAAGTGTCTTAAAAAGCATAAATGCCCAGTTAAAAAAACCTGAATTATAATTAATTAGTGGGAATCTTTTTATTGATGGAAAAAGGTAAAATAAGGTGAGTAGCTGTTTACTTTATATTACAGTTTTTCATCTCCTTATGGCCCAACATCTGGCCTGATACTACTCAAGTATCTGACTGTAGTTTTAGAGGTTTCTTCCAGTCTGTATGGATCTGGGGGGTCACATATTTTTCTGTGTTATACTTATGGAGACTGAGTAGTTTAGGATCAATCTTGGGACAAGTGGTGACCTTAGGTCTGTGCATTGAACATTTCTGGCTCTTCACCTTCTGACACAGAGAAGTGTACTTCTTGGCCTCCTTGCCACTTGGTGGGGGCTATATGACCAACTCTGACCAATGAGAGAGTGACAGTGGCCTCAGTCATTTCTGAGCTGAACTAGATGATTATCTGTGTGATATCCTTGCAGTGGTCGGCAAACTCATTAGTCAACAGAGCCAAATATCCACAGTACAACCACTGAAATTTCTTTTGAACGCCAAATTTTTTAAACTTAAACTATATAGGTAGGTACATTCTTTATCGAGGTAGTGCCCGCACATGGTATTTTGTGGTAGAGCCATACTCAAGGGGCCAAAGATCCGCATGTGGCTTGTAAGCCGTCGTTTGCTGACCGCTGCTCTAGGGTTCCCATTTTTTTTCTGGGATAGCAACTGTCCCTATTTGAGATAGTGATTTTTCCATTAGACTGAATTTCTGAGTGATCACATTAAGAAGAGCCCTCCTGATGACCAGAATTAGACATACATCATAATCAAGAAACAAATCTTTCTCAGTCATTTTAAGAGATTTTTGTGGTTGATACAGGAGCCTGATCATAGTGAGTGACAACAGCTCAATGACCTAGGACAATCATGGAATGGTAGACAACCACACTTTCTTGCATTTCCCCTGTTCAATTGCATCCCTGAAAGTTAACCTAAGATACTCCGAAAAATGTGCAGCAGTCCTCTTGTCTACTCTGAAGAGAACAGATACAGACCCCGAAAAGAGCAGACTTCTTCCTCTTGTTCAAGAAGTAAATCTTGGAGGACTTGCCTGGAATTTAATTAGGATCTAGAAGTGAGAGTAATTTAAAAATTGTTGGTTATTAAAACTAAAAGGAATCCTTGGAATCAATTGTCCAAAACCTTAATTTTATCAAAAAAAGAAATCAAAGCTTATAGAAACAAGGAGAGTGTTTTAACCAAGGTCACATAGCTTGCTAGTTAGTGGTAGAGAGGCCCTTGATTACATTGTTTCTGTGCAATCAGGGACTATTTATAAAGATCAAAAAGGAGTCCACTAGTTTCTAAGTCAGCTTTGCCAATAGAAATATAATTTAAGCTATGGATGTACTATTTTTAGTAGTGACATTAAAAAAGTAAAAAAAAAAGAGATAAAATTAATTTTAATAATCTATTTTATTCAAACTATTATATCAAAATAGCATTACATTTCAACATGCAATCAATATACAAAATGAGATATTTTCACACTAAGTCTTTAAAATCTGATGTGTATTTCACATTTATAGTACATCTTATTTGGACAAACCACAATTCCAGTGCTTAATAACATGTGGCCAGCAACTGTCATGTAGACAGTACAGTACAAAATTCTTGGAGGGCAGAAGATTTCAACTCAGTTCCCTTTGCAAAATGTCTATTTTTATGTCACGCATGATACCATGTTTCTCAATTTCTTTATCGGAATACTAAACATCATAAGACTTGGCTCTTAGTCGCTTTACAGGAATATAAAGGCAGTTAATGAGATAATGTCAAGTTCAGTAGAAGGTTCTATCTGTTTACATTCAAGGTGCTATTCTCTTTTATGTGTCTATGGGGAAGTCCCATTAGCAGCCTTGGGAACTATGCATGCTACTGTAATGGAAAAATAAACATTTCGCATCAGGCAAGGAGTAATACTAGTCTAGCAGGGATTGGCTTTCCTAGTGTGGGTGGGGGTTTTCTGCTGTGA
The DNA here is from genome assembly GCF_036850765.1 of Saccopteryx bilineata. Taxonomy (NCBI): domain Eukaryota; kingdom Metazoa; phylum Chordata; class Mammalia; order Chiroptera; family Emballonuridae; genus Saccopteryx; species Saccopteryx bilineata. Next base: position 195,071,216 of record NC_089492.1, on the reverse strand, counting down.
ACTGAGATATACAGTCTTCTTGTGCTACCACCTGAATTGTTGTAGGCTGCTGGGGTGGGGTATAGGGAAAAGTAAACCCTGAGAGTTAAAGATGGCATCTTAATATAAATAAATTTGTTACTTCTCACCAACCCTTCACTCCTAGTCAGCTTTTCTTTTCTTTTTTGTATTTTTCCGAAGCTGAAACGGGGAGAGACAGTCAGACAGACTCCCGCATGCGCCGGACTGGGATCCACCCGGCACGCCCACCAGGGGCGATGCTCACCCGGCACGCCCACCAGGGGCGATGCTCTGCCTACCAGGGGGCAATGCTCTGCCCCTCCGGGGGGTCGCTCTGCCGAGACCAGAGCCACTCTAGCACCTGGGACAGAGGCCAAGGAGCCATCCCCAGCGCCCAGGCCATCTTTGCTCCAATGGAGCCTTGGCTGCGGGAGGGGAAGAGAGAGAGACAGAGAGGAAGGTGGGGGTGTGGAGAAGCAAATGGACGCTTCTCCTATGTGCCCTGGCCAGGAATCGAACCCGGGTCCCCCACACGCCAGGCCGACGCTCTACCGCTGAGCCAACCGGCCAGGGCCTAGTCAGCTTTTCAAAATTATGGCACATATACATTTTTTTTTTTTTTTGCGGGAGCTGGGGAGACGAGTCCTAAGAACACAAGTAATAAATTGTTTGTGGCAGGCTGAGGAAGAAAGATTTAGGGAAATCTAATTGTTTATGATTACTGCTCCTAATGACTACTTTTAATTTTGCACCTACTCTGTGTCGGGCACTTCATATGTACTTTTTGTCCTTAAAAGAAGGCATTGTAATTTCCATTTCACAGATAAAGACACTGAACTCTAGCAAACTTAGATAACTTGTTTAAGGTGGTGAAAAAAAAAATCTGAACTTGAAAAAAAAATCTGAACTTAGAAATAAGCAAAAGAATGAATACCTGCATGTCTTTTTAGTATCATTGGAAGCATTATCTAATAGCTCTACCTAAAGATTATTTAATATTCTAGGAAAAGTACCTTTGAATGACTATTTCTTAGGATTAAGGCCCAACTCTGTGAAATTACAGAGTCCAATTTGTTAATTTTTAGATTGTTAAATTACAACCTTTTTAATTTTTATTTTTTTTAGGTGAGAGTAGGAGAGATAGTGAGGCAGACTCCTGCATGCACCCTAACTGGGATCCATCTGGCAACCCATCTGGGGCCAATGCTCCAGTACAGAGCTATTTTTAGTGCCTGGGGCTGATGTACTCCAATGGAACTATCCTTAGCACCCAGGGCCATGCTTGAACCAATTGAGCTACTGGCTTGCGGGAGGGGAAGAGTAAGTGAAGAGGGTTGGGGGGGGGGGGGCGAGAAGCAGATGGTTGTTTTTCCTGTGTGCCCTGACCAGGAATCAAACTGGGGACATACATATGCCAGGCCTATATTCTGTCCACTGAGCCACTGGCCAGGGCCAAATTACAACTTTTTTTGTTGATGTATAGTTGATGTAAAATGTCCTGTTAGTTTCAGATGTACATTATAGTGAATCAATATTTATATACTGTATGTTACAAAGTGATCCCCATTATAAGTCTAGTTACCATCTGTACCCATATAAAGTTATTACAGTGTTATTGACTAAATCCCCTGTGCTGTGTATTACATCCTTATGACTTATTTGTTGTATAACTGAAAATTTGTACCTCTAATCCCCTTTCCTTGTTTCTCTCACCAACCTCTTCCCCATGTTTGTTCTGTGTCTATTAATCTGTTTCTGTTTTGTTTTGTTTTTTTGGATTCCACATATAAGTGATATCATTACAACTTATTTTAGTCCAGTAGAGACACAAATGAGTTCTTTCTGTTACAAAAGATAGTACCAAAGATTGTGGTTTTATTGACCCGTTGGACACTATGCAGTGTTGTATCTAATTTAACTAAATTTTTGCAGCGTTTCTTTTCTGAAGGTATAAAATAAATGTCTATTTTCAAGTGTTCTCAGAAGTCCCTTTACCATATTATTGGCTCCTTCATTAGTACATTAAATCTGTTTTTGATATGTGCTCACTATGTGTTTACATGAGAGTTAATGTAGAACCTATGAAAGGTAAGATTTCACCTGAGTTGCAAACTAACAAGTTAGCCTTAGACAGTTTCATGGATGTTGGCAGAAGACACAAGATTCTTGGGTCAGAAAAGAAGGACTTTATGATGATGATATAACAAGTAGCATGAATGAGTATATTTGTGTCAGTTGTTACTCTTGCCCCCAAGTCCACTGAAATGAATACATTACACTAAGCATAGGGAGCCTGAACCTGGTATAATGTTCCATGAGTTTGCCTTTGCTTTTCTCCAGAGGGAGACATTATCTCTATCTTCCAAGGCTGTTTGGAAATAGCCTTGCATCACAGTCTGGAACAAATGACAGTTTGTGTCTTGCTTGTAAGATGTGTACAAACTTAATAGATACATGGAAAATTGTTTCCCACTAGTCAAATGTTTAAATTTCAAAAATTATACTTTGATCAAAATCTCATGGCCAATAAATGGCTCAGTCTAGATTTTTTTCTGGCTGCAAAGCTTTGGCTAAATTCTACCACATTTGACTGACTATAGAACTCCCATTACAATTAGCTTTTAGGGTCTCTTCCATCCTAGAGTGGAAATGGTCTTGCCTAAAAGAGATGAAAATTAGTTTTATTACCAAAGTCTTATCTGTCTTGAGATGCCTGAAACACTCATTCTGATAAAATTTTAATAGGACTCTAAAGTCAGGAAAAGTAGGCAATTAACACATTAGTTTGAGAAACTTAAGAGTTGGGACCTTGCAAAATGTCTGGCAGCTTGTAAGCACTCAACAAAATTTTTGAATTAGTGAATTACAGGAAAGAGAAACACTCATATTTATCCCTTTCTTATTCAATTTCTCTTTGGTGTTTTCCTTTTCAAGCAAACAAAGCAGATATCTGTTGAACTCATTTGTGCCCTTAGCTCTAGCTGCTTGTTTCAATAACTTATTCCATATGTTTATTTGCTTTAGTGTGAAAAGATTTGGCTCATGTTTTCTTTTTTATTTATAGTTTCCTGAGTTTTCATTCCTGTCTCTGCTTGCTCATTTCCCTCCTCCCCCTGTGTGAAATGGTAACATACTGATTGGTGCAACCTCAATACATAAGTTCTTAAAAGAATTGCCATGGTTTCTGGACAGTCATCTCAGGCAGCTGTCCCCAGGCCAGTGGGGGTGGACTGCCTAGCCTGCAGTTCAGGTCTTTACTCTAGAGACATTCTGTTGTCATCCCTCTGACCAAATGCCCTCTCACTCCTTAGGTGAGTGCGGCCCATATGGTGGGAAAGTGAAATGGGAACAGACCCACTGAGATTTCAGAGGGACCTAGGGAAAGCTGAAAAGAGGCCAAGCTTTGAAGAGCATAGTGAGTCAATCTACCAGCTCACAGGGAAAACCAGGAGTTAGAGGGTTACCCTTAATTAATAGAAGATAAGAAAGCCGTTTTTGAAGTTACCCTTCACTTTTGGAAGCATATTGGGATTATTGCTTGAAGAGTTGGGCTTTAGAGTACAGTTTATTTCTATGTCCACTTCTGAACTTAAACAAACATTACAGATCTTTCTGATTTGAAAGATGTGTACAAACTCAAGAGACACATGGAAAATTGTTTCCCACTAATCAAATATTTAAATTTCAAAAATTATACTTTGATCAAAGTCTCATGGCCAATAAATGGCTCAGTCTAGATTTTTTCTGGCTGCAAAGCTTGGGCTTTGATATTAGACTTGATATTAGAATGCTCCAAGGGTAAGGCATAAGTGTCTTCCCTTTGGGCTAAGTCAGGGAACTGGGATAATGTGCTTCAGGAACTCAACCCACTCAGGAGCCACAATTCTCCTCTTGTGACCAAACCACTTGCCTGCTGAGGCCACATGTGAAGCCTCATAGTCTAAGTTCCTTGTGGTCTCTTTTTTCTATTTAGTTAGGAAATGGCCCTTTTTTTGCTTGTTCAGGAGTCGGTAATGACTTGCATATGCCAGGAGGGTCACAAGGCTCACTACCTTGATAACATTTTCTTTGGGCTTCCCAAAAGAAGGAGGGCCAGTAACAGGATTTGGGCAAGTTTTATTTCCATTAGAGCTATACAGTTGTAGAACAGGCAGCTCATCTAGCCTGAAATAGTCCAAGTGGCAGATGCAGTCCTATTTTTTGTGAAAGACTGGGATAGATTGTAAAGTCTTCTCTAAAAGTTTAAGGTTTCCTATAGTTAGCTCTTTCACAGAACGGCAGTGTGGTGTGTTGATAAGAAGAAGCTGAAGCCAGGCTTTCTGGATTTGAATTCTGTTACTTATAACCTGTACTGTGTAACCTTAGGAAAAACTTTGCACCTCTGTTTTCTTATTTGTAAAATATGATATAATAGTATGTATGATAATAGCAGTATCTATTTCATGGGAGCTATCCTCTCTTATCTTTTGGGATTTTTATAAGAAATGAGTTAATATATGCAGAATATCTAGAACAATACCTGGCCTAGGGTTTGTAATTGATAAATCATATTGGCTATTATTATATTATTAACTGTTTAACATCTCTTCTCCCTCAAGGAAATTAGTCTGAGTCCTCTTCTTTTCCCTGATAATTGGTGAGGCACCTTCAGCCTTTTATCTTGATAATCACACACCATATTGATGGAAACTGGGTGGGACAGCAGGGTAGAGAAGAAGGAAGCAAAGGTGTGATGTGATAGCAGGAAGTTATGAAAATTTTAGCTCTACCCACCTACACAGTGTAAGTCACAGCTACAATCACTGTTTTTGTTTGCTGCAGCAAATGCCAAAGCAGCAAAGCCATGGCACGTTCAGTCACCATCTCAAGGAGCTCAAAGATTATTAGTGATGAAACAATAAAACACCAAGAAACTTACCTATGCTTTTAAGTTCATTAAAGTCTCCAAACTTCCCTGGGTGCAGCAACTCCTGCAGGTCAGTTGGAACACTGCCCAGGAGAGAAAACATTTAATAACTGCTGGTCCCTCTTCCATTGCTGCTTCCAAATTGGCTTCCTTTTACCTATTTCAGGGAAGTCATTTCAAAAATCTCTCCAATTCCCTCTAATCTGTTGCCCTCACCTTCCTACTCTTCACAGATTCTATCATCGTCCTCTTACAGAAGACAGAGGGATCATCAAAATGACTATTCGGTGCCTCTACTTTCAAACTTGGTTTTCCTATGCTATTACTTGTTAATTCATTTCTCCCTATGTCTAAAATAAATGGTATGTCCTCTTATCTCTGAGGCAAATCCTCTGTTAATTTGGCACTGCATCTCTGTCTTAACCACCTCATCTGCTACCTTTACTCTCTTCTTGTGTTTATAGTTTTTTTTAAGTGAGAAGAGAGGAGCTAGAGAAACAGACTCCCATATGCACCCCAACCTGCATCCACCCAGCAAGCCTTGTCTGGGGCCAATGCTTGAATCAACTGAGCTATCCTCAGCACCTGAGGACCAACTGAGCCACTGGTGGCAAGAGTGGAAGAGAGAGAGATGGAGAAGAGAAGCAGATGGTCACTTCTCATGTGTGCCCTGACTAGGAATTGAACCTGAGATGTCCACATATTGGGTTGACGCTCTATCCACTAAGCAAATCAGCCAGGGCCTTGTGTGTATAGTTATAGCTCTTTTTCCTGAGTATTCTATTGTTCTATCCTTTAGCATCTTCCACCTAACCAAAGAAAGTGTCTTGTCTCTGTAAACCTAAAATAATCTTCCTACCACCATCTTATTTCTAGATATTATTGTTTCTTTCCCCCTGCATTGCTAAATTTTGTGAAAGAAGACACCTCTTCTCTTCTTGCTCTGTGTGATTTTCATGAATGATTTTATCAGTTTCCATGGCTTTGGCCAACATTTGTATCTTCTGAGGTTCCACAGGACTTCCAGTTTCTGTATTCCAAACCAAGTGCATTGTTCCCTCCCCAACCAGCTTGCCTTCCTCCTGCTCCCTCTTGCATTTTGGATAAAGATGTTACCACCCAGGCAGTCTCTTCAACCAGAACTCTCAGTATCATCCTTAGTCATTCCCTCCCTCAGCCTCCACATCTAATGAGTCATAAAATATTTTACTGGAAGGTAATTCACAACTCACACTTGTTGATTCCTCTTAGGTGTTTTTCAAATATAAATTCCTACCCCCTTCCTTTGACTGTCTTTGGTCTGTCAGCTCCTCACTTTTGCCTGAACTATTGCACCTGTCCAGATAGTCTCTTCCTTCCAACAACTTCTCACCTTCCAGTCTACTCTCCCATCTGTTGTTAGTGTAATTTATTTAAAATTGAAGTCCTTAAAACCTCCATGGATTCTTTGATGCTCTACAAAATAAAGTCCAAACTCCTTAAATTCTTAGTATGGCTGATAAATTCATCGTATACCCACAGTGACGCTGGCAGTCCCCCACAGTGACGCTGACAGTCTCGGCAACTTTGCTTGGCAAAGTTCTGCAACAGGTGCCCACACTCCCCAGGCAAGTCATACTTCTGACTTGTTCCATGCTGTGACCCTCACAATTTCAGTCTTTTTTTTTATCTCTTCTAAAGTCCCCTCTGTCTCAACTTTCTTTCTGACAGATCTTATTGATTCCTCAAAACTTAGCTCAAGAATCTTGTTTTCTGTGAAGCTATTCCCAGCTCTTCTAGGATGCTTAGCCACCTCTCTGTGTTCACTAGTTGTTTTTTTCCTCCTTACCTCCACCTCTCATTTCCTGGGAGATGGATACTCAATACAGTTTGTTTAAAGTGTGAGCAGGTACAAGTAGAATCAGGTGGATATAACAAATAAATAGGCATTATGAATAAACCTAGAGAGAAAGTTTTGTTTATATGTTTGCAGAAATATGTTGCTATTTGTAAGATGATTTTTCTCACTCAGGCCAATTTCTAAATGGCCATTTTCACTTGATTAACATTAACTATAGGTAGATAGATGTAGGCCACACAGGTCAATGCCATCTCTTCTGAAAATTATAAGTGTTTGGCTACACTAAGTTAAATGAAATTTTTATTAATGGTAAGGACTTCAGTGATCATTGCAATGATACTTCAAATTTCTTTTTTGTGTAAATGAGTCAATGAAAGATTTATGAATAAATATATTCTAAGTGTGGTCCTTCAGAGGGCACCTCATCTAAAGAGCTGGGAGATACAGTGGTCATTCTCTAGTTGTTCACAGATGCAATGAAAGATGGACATGGCAGAAAGGATCTTCTTAGGGAAGGGACAGAGCAGGTTGAGGGTTGGGCTGAGAAATGAGGGCATTACTGAGAGTTCTTAGTGAGTGGATGACATAGTAAAAGCTTTGACTCAGGAACTGAAGTGTGCCAGTGCACAGATCTATGTCACTAGAGAGGAGTGATCAAGGGACAAAAGGGTGGGATGAATTGAACATGAGATTTAGCCAGTAGCTAAATCACTAGGGACTTGTAGGCTATAAGGACCTTGAATTTTATTCTAAGTACAGAGGGATACCATTGGAGGGAGTTGAACAGGGGAGAAAGGTGATATGATTTAGAGCTTAAAAAAATTACCCTAGCTGCTCTGTGGACAATATTCCGTTGAGGATAAAGAGGGATGTAAGAAGACCAGCTGCTTGGCTGTCAGAAAGTAAAAGTGGAAGTTGACAGTGGCCTGAAGTAAGAAGATAGCAGTAGAAGTAGAGAAAGTATATGTTTTAAGGGATTGACAAAGGACTTGATAATAGATTGCATACACAGTAAGAGGGAAAAAGAAGAGTAAAAAATGACTCCTAAGTTTGTGGTCTGAGCAGCTGGGTGATTTGTGGGCTCATTTCCTGAGATAAGAAAATCAGGGTAGGAGGTGGTTTTGATTGGGAAATTAAGAGCTCTGTTTTGATCATTTTAAGTGAAGACAATGACTATTGTCTTCAAGCTTATGTTCCTGGTACTTATAACAATGAATCATCCTTGGTAGTTATTCATAAATACATATGAATGAAATATATGTAATAAGATGTAACAGGGATCCGGGGAAAAGAGACATCAATTAAAAGGAGAATTATGGGGATGATTTCATGGTAGAAATGACCTGAATCTTAGAATTTTAAAAGTCTTTTCAAATGGAGGCATGGACAAAAGAAAAAGTGAATAAAACATAGGAGAAATCCACAAGTCTTAGCCACATTGACCTGAAGCTTATTTATGCCACCAAAGGGGGATAGAGAGCTATAGTAGCCTGGTATTTTAGAGAAAGCTCAGAGGTATAGACACACTTTGGGAATCACCAGTATATAGATGGTATTTAAAGCCATGCGTCAAGAAGAGGTCACCCGAAGAGAGAGGTGCTCATCCTGAGATTGAGCTTAGGCGCCCAAATGTTTAAAAGGAAGTCTGAGGATGAAGAACCAGCAAAAAAGACTGAGAAGGTATTGCCAATGGAATAGGAGGAAACCCAGATGGATATGGTGTCCCAAAAAAACATGTTTCAAGAAGGAACAGGTGATCAGTTGTGCCAAATCCTGTAGAGAATGCCAGTAAAATAAAGATAGAAAATTGACTACTACACTTGATATTATGACTTTAACAAGAGCAGCTGCAGTTGAATAGTGAAGATGAAATTCTGAATAAAATGGTTAATAAGAGAATGGGAGGTAAAGCAGTGGAGGCATCAAGTATAGATAATTTTTTCAAATTTTACTGAAAAATGGAAAAAAATATGGGAATGTTGGGTCAGGGTGGAATTTTTTAAAGAGGGGAACTATTAAAACATTTTTAAAATAGATGAAAGTGGGGTAGATGAAAAAAAAAATAGAAAATCAGAAGAAAAAGGTGATAAAAGTTGCTAGACCCTTAAGTAAGCATCCAGTATGGACTCAAAAGAACAATTTAACAATTTTTAACAATTGGTCTTAGAAGGTAGGAAATAGGGAAAGGGGAGATAGGGTGGCAGGTAGGTTTTTAGAATTTGGTTATGGGACAGTAAGGTTATCTTTTCTTTCTGTTTTTCTATTTTCTCTGACAAATAAAACAGTGTCATCAAAGAGTGGGAATGATGGGGGTGTCTTTGAACATTTTTGGAAGAGAGGAAAATTGTCATTTTGGAGGACGAAAAACTGAATTAACTGGACAGCTAGTATTGTTAGAAAACTTTAAAAATCACATGAAATTTTTGTTCATCAACTTAAAATAAAATTTAAATTAAAAATAAAACATGTTATTATGGTCATGTACTTTCCTCTGGTCACGTTCCACTGAAGGGCAAATGCTGAGCAGATGGAAGCTTGGGTTTAACCAGCTTTGGGAGTTTTGCCAAGTGATTCTGAATGGGAAGGTAGAGAAAGAAAGAGAGGAGTTGAGAGTATGTGCAAGGGGGGAATATCTGGATAGACCATGGACTCTAAGCATGGCAAGTAGGAAAGTGCACACCTTAAGGTCATGATAGCGAACCTATGACATGCGTGTCAGCACTGACACGCGTAGCCATTTTCCATGACGGGTGGCCACATGCGGCTGCATACCAGAGAAGTATGGGGCCATATGCCGAGAAGGACATTTCATCCTTGGCTCCTGCACGGCCAGGTGCAGTAGCCGAGGATAAAGCATTTGTGTAGACACTCTGTGCCGGGGGTCTTTAGGCCAAAACAACAGAACTCCGGCAGAGAGCGTCTAGTTCTGAGACTTTTGGCTAGGTCGTTAGGGGATCTTTGACCTCACTTCCAGCCGGCGGAGCAGGGAGCAGTGGAATGCCATGGGGCAGTGGTCCCCAACCCCCGGGCCATTGGTCCCCAACCCCCGGGCTGCAGACTGGTACCGGTCCATGCGCCATTTGGTACCGGTCTGCAGAGAAAGAATAAATAACATGAAACGTTGTCAGAATAACAAATTTAAATACAGCCTGTATAATGAGGACATGCTCATTCCTCCTTTAACTTAGCCCAATATATATTGTAAGGTCGACAGTTATATTTAAAAATACCACAGTTTTTACGCTGGTTGCATAATTTTATTTTGTGCATTTATCCGTCCCACCCTAAAGGCTGGTCCGTGAAAATATTTTCTGACATTAAACCGGTCTGTGGCCCAAAAAAGGTTGGGGACCACTGCCTTGGGGGACGCATCTCTGGGGGCTCTGTGATCACCATTACCAGCAACCACATAACCACAGCAACCATCATACAATCTACTGTTCTGGGGTGTTGTGGATTTCTAATTGATTGTCATTACAGCGATAAGTGAGGGGGAGGCTGGGGAAGGCAAGGGCCTGTGCTATGGGTGCCGTTTCCCGCCATTAGAAATGGCAGCAAGCCCTGGCCGGTTGGCTCAGTGGTAGAGCATCGGCCTGGCGTGCGGAAGTCCCGGGTTCGATTCCCGGCCAGGGCACACAGGAGAAGCACCCATCTGCTTCTCCACCCCTCCCCCTCTCCTTCCTCTCTGTCTCTCTCTTCCCCTCCTGCAGCCAAGGCTCCATTGGAGCAAAGATGGCCCGGGCGCTGGGGATGGCTCCGTGGCCTCTGCCTCAGGTGCTCTGTTGCAACCAGAGCGATGCCCCAGATGGGCAGAGCATCGCCCCCGGTGGGCATGCCGGTGGATCCCAGTCGGGCGTATGTGGGAGTCTGTCTGACTGCCTCCCCGTTTCCAGCTTCAGAAAAATACAAAAAAAAAAAAAAAAAAAAGAAATAGCAGCAGCCATCTTAATTTACATAAGATGCAACTTGCAGAATTTCAAGACAGCATCTGAGCTCAGATCTTTGTCGACTTGAGGTCAAAGCTTGAGAATCTGGAAAGGTGCCGCTAGGAGAATCAAGAGGAGTGCCACTACGAACAGGAAATTTGGAGTGCCTGGAACTGATTACCAGACACTTTTAGCACCCTGAAAAATATAGCAATGGCTTTACTCACAATTTTTCCCTCTATGTACTTTTGTGAGATCTTAGTCTCAGCATTAAATAATATCAAAACCAACAAAAGAAACTGACAGATAAAGTTAGTAGCACTTGCTTGGGCTTGAAGTGTACAAAATACCAACCTTCAATTGAAGATTTAGCCAATAAAATTCAGCAACAAAAAAGTCACTAATAGGCAGCTTAAAGAATTCCCCCTCTCCCTCAGTTATCTTAGTTCACGGCACCCCACACAAGTTAAATAATATCAAGACCAACAAAAGAAACCGACTGACAGATGAACAAAGAAGTCACTAATCAGGTAAGTTAAATAATTAGTTTTTGGTTTATTAAATACAGTTATATATTACAATTATACATTTTTGTTATTTAAACTATAAATATCACAAAATTATGTTTTTTTTTTTCTCGAAGTGACACACCACTCGAGCTATGGTCGGTTTTTTGGTGAATTTTGACACACCAAGCTCAAAAGATTGCCCATCACTGCCTTAAGGGGCTGTGGACAATGAAAAAAATGGTGGCATAAATAGGCTTGGTTGAGGTCAATGGGGTCTAAGACTTGTGGACTTCTTCTCTTATGTTTTATTCACTTTTTCCTTTGTCCATGCCTCCATTTGAAAAGAGTTCTGAATTTCTAAGGCCCAGGTCATTTCCTCCATGAAATCACCTCCATAATTCTCTTTTCAATTGATATCTCTCTTTCCTGGACTCTTGTTACATCTTATTACATATATTTTATTCATATGTTTTTATGAATAACTACCAAGGATAATTCATTGTTATAAGTACTGGGAATATAAACTTGAGCAAATGCAAATGCATACCTGTGCCCTCATAGATGGATGGTTTATTATAGATTTTCATATGCTACATAATAAAGGTAAATTTCATTGCATGAGAGTTAAAAGTTCTGAAAAATTGCATATGTATTTGTTTACAACTAGATTGCAAGCCCCTAAAAAATAAGAATTTGTGACACACCAAGAGCAAGCGCTCAATGAATACTTGTTTATTTTTTGAAGAATTGATGTTCTTTTTACCCCAAAGATTTTTCCCTCCAAAGGTCTGAAGGAAAAGTAGTGAGAAGAAGTAGAACTTGGAAGACAGAAAATTTAATGTATCACCTCCATCAAATCTGGAAAATCCTGGAACAATTATGGAATAATAATGCCAAAGAATTCTGGTAGTTTTTTGACATAACAATCTCTTGTGTTTGCCCCATGGTTTGTTAGGACCATATGTTTCTGGTAACCCATCATATATGTGTTGCGTATCTCTTCCCACATTTAAATTAATTACCTTGAAAGGCTAAGTTGTGTGACAGTCAGATCTAAGTAGGAGAAAATACACTGATCTCAAAATTGTGGTTACCCCAAATTGTTGGGAAACTTGGTGCTTAAAGGGAGAGTTAGTTACCATGTAGTGACCATGTGTTTAAATCAAACAGTTTTCTCTTCACCAGATGTGCATATTTATCAGAGACTTTGTGCTAATTATTCAAAGAGGTCTTAGAACAGCACATGTGTTCTCTCCTCAATGACAGCCCACGTTTATAGTACGCATTTATAATAGTTTACAGATAAACCTGCCGGATGAATTCATTGTTTTACATAATGTCCTAATTGTTTTACATAATATTATGTAATTCTGTCAACGATTAAGGTGCATTTCAAGACAAAATTCAATGTAGAATGTTTGAGTGTAATGAGAAAGTAGGAAGTATGGTAAATGCCAAGTGAAAGGACTCAGGATTCCTTTATTCCTTTGCGCCAAGTGCAACTTGTCACTAACATCTAGTATTGTTGTTGTTTTTGTTCAAACAAAACATGTGTGTCTGCAGTTGGATTTTGAAAGTAAACAGTTCAGATGCTGTGATATGCCTAAATGTTAGGATGTAGGATGATCATCTTAAATCCTGTGATTTGGTAGATCCTAAAGGCTTGATTCTGTTGCCATGGACTCTGGTTTGCTATATGATTGTTCTATTTAAAAAATGATAGACTGAGCCTGACCAGGCGGTGGCACAGTGGATAAAGCATCAGACTGGAATGCCGAGGACCCAGGTTCGAGACCCCGGGTCGCTGGCTTGAACGCGGGCTCATCTGGTTTAAGCAAAAACTCACCAGCTTGGACCCAGGGTTGGTGGCTTGAGCAAGGGGTCACTCGGTCTGCTGAGGGCCCACAGTCAAGGCACATATGAGAGAGCAATCAGTGAACAACTAAGGTGTCGCAACAAAAAACTAATGATTGATGCTTCTCATCTCTCTCCATTCCTGTCTGTCTGTCCCTGTCTGTCCCTCTCTCTGTCTCTGTTAAAAAAAAAAAAAGATAGAGTGAAATGGTACACTCAGCTTTCTGTTGCTATTACCCATTTTATAGAGCTGCATTTACAGACTTGTTTTAGAGGTTGGGGTTTCCTGTAAGACACCATCCCAGTGTGTCAACAAGACCTACTTGGCCTTTTTGCCTGTAGGTGAAGCAGACATTCCAGGATGCTGGGGTGATGTTACAGGTCATGAATGTGCCCACATCCAACACTGGTTGCTGTGGGGAGCATGACAGACTGGCAAGTATCACTGACTTGCTCTTTCTTTGATCTCCCCATATCATAACATGAAAATGTATAGGGTTTCAGGGCACTGGTTCATGATGTTATAACTTACAAGATGAAATGATGCCAATGAGAATATTTACAAAGATAGAGAGCTTGGAATCAATATTATCTGCTATGTTAGCTTGTTCAGGCTGCTATAACAAAGTGCTATAGATTGGGTGGCTTAAATCAGTGGTCCCCAACCCCCGGGGCCATGGTCCGATACCGGTGTGTGGGCCATTTGGTACCGGTCCACAGAGAAAGAATAAATAACTCACATTATTTCCGTTTTATTTATATTTAAGTCTGAACGATGTTTTATTTTTAAAAAATGACCACATTCCCTCTGTTACATCTGTCTAAGACATACTCTTGACGCTTGTCTCGGTCATGTGATACATTTTTATCCGTCCCACCCTAAAGGCCAGTCCGTGAAAATATTTTCTGACATTAAACCGGTCCGTGGCCCAAAAAAGGTTGGGGACTACTGGCTTAAATGACAGAAATTTATTTTCTCACAGTTCTGGAGGCTGGAAGTCAGAGATAAAGGTGCTGGCAGGGTTAGTTTCTTCCAAGGGCTCTTTCCTTCATTTGGAGATGCTGCCTTCTCGTTGTATCTTCACATGGTCTTCTATTTGTGTTGTGTTCTAATTGTCTCTTTTTATTAAGGCACCTGTCAGATTGGTTTAGGCTCTACCCCAATGACGTAATTTAACCTTACTTATTCTTTAAAGACCTTACTTTGAAATACAGCCACATTCTGAGGTACTGTGATTAGGACTTCAACACATAAATTTTGGAGGCTCAATTCAGCTCATTACACCTGGAGTATTTTGGAACTTCTTCAAGAGATCTGCTAATTTAGGTTTTGAAATAAAACCATATAGTATTTCAGCAATTCCATTTTTGGAAACATACCCAAACACAACAAAGACATTATGTCAAAGAGATATCTGCATTTCCATCTTTATAACAGCATTATTTGTTTGCATTTTTGTATTTTTCTGAAGTTAGAAGTGGGGAGGTAGTCAGACAGACTCCTGCATGCGTGTGACAGGGATCCACCCAGCATGCCCACCAGGGGGTGATGCTTGACCCCTCTGGGGCGTTGCTCCATTGCAGCCAGAGCCATTCTAGTGCCTGAGGCAGAGGCCATGGAGCCATCCTCAGAACCTGGGCCAACTTTGTTCCAATGGAACCTTGGCTGTGGGAGGGCAAGAGAGAGACAGAGAGGAAGGAGATAGGGCAGGGTGGAGAAGCAGATGGTCGCTTCTCCTGTGTGCCCTGACAGGAACCAGCCCTGGCCTTCTATTCGTAGGGCCCTTGCTCTACCGCTGAGCCAACCAGCCAGGGCTATAACAGCATTATTAACAATAGCCAAAGATGGAAACAACCTAAGTGTCCCTCAATGAATAAAGAAGATGTCATATATATATATAAAGAATTATCAATTGAAGAATTACTAAACCATAAAAAAGAGGTAATTTTGTCATTTTCAGAAACATATCTGGACCCTCAGGGCATTAAGCTAAGTGAAATAAATCAGACAAAGAAAGACAAATACTGTATAATGTCGCATATATGTGGAATCTCAAAATAAAAAAACAAGAACAAACTCATAGAAAAAAAGATCAGATTTGTGGTTACCAGAGGCAGGGAGTAGTAAGAGGGGGAATTCAATAAACATAATCAAAGGTACAAACTTCCAGTTATGTAATAAATAAATGCTAGGACTATAATGTATAACACTGCTGTGTGATATATAGAAAGTTGTTAAGAGGGTAGATTCTGAGTCCTCATCATAAGGACAATTTTTTTCTTTGGTATCTACCTGAGATAATGGATATTAAATAAACTTTTTGTGATAATCATTTCATGATATACCAAATCAAATCATTATGCTGTATACCTTAAACTTATATAGTGCTAGATGCTAGTTATAGCTCATAAAACTGCAAAGAAAAAAAGTCCACATTGATTTCATGAAGAGTAACAGTGAATTTTCTAAGCTCTAATTTTAGGTGTGTTAGTTAACCCCTAGGCCTCAAGGGTATAATCTGAAATATGGTGCTAGTTATACTTGTTTTTAATTTTTTGCCAATGATTCATCGGATAAGATATTGACTGTGAAAGTGACTTGAAAATATAAACTATTATACACATAAAACATAAATGTTAGTAATAATATTAATAAAAGTATAAAATACCTATCTCTGGAGTTGATTTTGTAGGTTAAAGCTCTTCCTCCCAAGGTTACCTTATTGCTTGAAAAGGGTCTGGTTGCTATCTCTTTTCTACATGAAAAATCAGAGTTCACTGTTGAAAGATGTATGCCTCACCTAGCATTTATGTCTGGTAAAATTTCTTAAGTGAAAATGTCCAAATATAAAAAGGAAGGAAAAACAGTGAAGTTCTTTGTACTTGTCTTTATTTTGCTTTTGATATTGACTATTATTTTTCTTCCCACCTTGATTTACTTTCTAGAAATCATCTTGAGGATATTTGGGTGTATAAGTTTTTTAAGCTCATAAGTAGTAGCCATTTTAATAATAAATTTTTTTATTTATAGAATGTACTTCTATTAGAGGTATAGTCTATGAAAATGAATAATAATCCCTTTTATTATAGTGTATTACTGACTATGGAACATAAGAAAGAAAAAAAGAAATTTTAAGCTTGGTTTACATGAATCAGTGTGAGTCATGGGTAAATAGATTTTAATTCATTATAGAAAAGAACTTTCTATCAGTCAGAATACAGAAAATAGAATGAAATACTTTTCTAGCAGAATCTGTGAACCTATGTTTCTTACACTGGCTAGTGTTTCAAAGACGGTAATTGGGAACACAGCCTGAAGTGGCCTTGTCAGACACCCAAGCTAAAAGCAGAGGTAGTGCTTGGAGTGGGTGGTATTGAGGAAGAAGGGGAAGGCCCCCTTTTCCCTGAAAAGGAAGAAACGAAAAGAATACAAGGGAAAAGAGCCAGCTGGAGTAACCGAGTCAGCCAGTGATAAATTATCTATATCCCATAGTTACAATACAAAGCAAGAATAGCAGGATCTGTATGTAACTATGGCCAGTGATCTGGAAACCCCTTCTCCCTTGCTGACCCCACCAAAACTTTCCCTCCCCTCTCCTTGAGTCCTGGGAAACCTTCAACAAAAAAATAACATGCACATTGCTTAGATACTGTAAAGGTATATAATCTGTAAGAAAGTCAACTTCAGGGAGCCCGTGTTTTGGAGCTACAATCCCCATGTGCTCCACCAGCTTAATAAATTCTTCTTTTATTGATTGAGTTATCTGAGTGTCTATACTCCATCAGGTAGCTTCCTGCAATAGTATTGATCCAGGGAGTTTGGTTAAGTCTTGGAATCACTCTGGAGTAATGTGGGATGATTGAGTAGTGAGTACACAGACTCATGAAAAATTGGGGAGGGAGCGTGATCATCGTGTTATAGTCACCAATGTGAAATGCATATTTTCTAGAATCTGTAAATGGGAGTGTCAGGAAAATACAAATATTACCTACATATACAACTAATTCCTTGGCTCCTCTCTAAAAGGTAAAACCTTAAGTAAAACCAACAGATTCATTTGGAGTGGTAGAACAAGTCGTGTACAATGTGAGAGGCTAGGCAGCCTTTGCAGGAGGAAAGAAATCAGTCAAGATTCAAGTACATCTGGATCAAAACCATGGTGACTACAAAACTGAGTAAGAGATAGGATATGCCTGGTGGCCTTACTCCCTTTATTTAGACTCTATTTTCTTTCCTGCTATTGTCATCCAGTGCACAGAGAGTTGGATAAGAAAAAACAAATATTTACTGAAAGCCTTGTTTTGAGCTCGGCACTTTATACATTCTAATTTACTTTATTCTTTTGATAATCTGTGGTAGGTCACCATTATACTGTTGGTCAAATAAGTTTGCAAATATGATGTATATGTTTGCTTGCTTATAGTTTGCATTGGGTGTGGGGGACAGGCTGTAAGCAGGCAGGGTCGTTATAGCTTAAGGCTTAGTTTTAAGACTAAGCTTTTCCCCACACCCTTGACTGTTGCATGATAGGGGGTAGTGCACTCTCATGAAGAATCCCATTATGCCTCAGATAAGTGACTTTGTATCAAAGACTTCCTTATTTGTATATCAGATTAAAGGTTTTGATTTCTACACTCTAAAATGGGGCAGAGGAGCTCATGCTGGAGGGGAGCAGAGAAAAGCCACGTGGAGGAGAGGAGAAGCAGCTAAGATGACGGAGTGCTGAAGGAGAAGCCAGTTTGTGCAGAGAGAAGGAGATGGGGAACAGAGGTGAATAAAGCTGGTGAAGTAGAAACCTTTGATTCTAGGAAACTCGGATGAGTCAGGGGCTTTGGGAGCCCTGAATGGAAAGGGAAGTGTTTTCCCACTGTGTGTATTTCTTGCCCACTGGCTGCAAGCTAGTATTAAAGCTAATGGCCCACCAGTTCTTGGATCCGTTGTTTCATTACCGTCTGTCCAAATCAAATGTGAACCTGCACAGGCCAGGCAGCTGTGTTGGTGGCCATGGCTACTGGCTTTACATGTACTCATTTAGAAGATGAGAAAACCAAGTCTCAGGATGTCTAGTTACGATCTAAGTCTGGATCTATCTGACTCCATTAGCCCATATATATTTTTTCATGACATCGTGCTGAGTAAGAAAAGGAGAAAGGTGGGCTATACCTGTCAGGACATCTTATATTGGTTAAGATTTATTTATTTTAGCCCTGACCAGTTAGCTCAGTTGGTTAGAGCATTGTCCTGAAACGACAAGGTTGCAGGTTCCATCCCCAGTCAGGGAACATACGGGAAGCAACCAATGAATGCATGACTAAGTAGAACAACAAATGAATGCTTCCCTCTCTCTTTTCCTCTTTCCTCTCTCTATCTCTCTAAAACCAATCAGTTAATAAAAGTTAAAGAAAAATTATTTATTTGATTAATTATATTGTGTAAAGCCAGTATACAAAGCCACCATCACAGCCGCCTGGCACATGCAGGTTCGCATTGGATTCGGACAGTCGGCAAAGAAACAACGGAGTCAAAAACTGATGGGCCATCATCTTTAATCCTAGCTTGCACCCGGCAGGCAAGTAAAAACACACACTGGGCTCCAAAACCCACTCATTCAGTGCTCACAAAGCTACTGACTTATTCGAGTTTCCTAGAATCAAAGGTTTCTAGCTCACCAGACTTACTCACCTCTGTTCCCCATCTCCTTCTCTCTGCACAAACTGACTTCTCCTTTAGCATTCCACCATCTTGGCTGCTTCTCCTGGTCTCCTCCACGTGGCCTTTCTCTGCTCTGCTCTCTAATGCTAATAATCTCAGGAACCAAGAGAGCAAGCTCCCGGTCTGTCCCACTTTATAGTGTAGAAATCAAAACCTTTAATCCAATATACAAAATAGGGAAGTCTCTAATACAAAGTCACTTATCTGAGGCATGATGGGATTGCACCACCCCACATCAAAAGGGGTGGGAAAGGCTTAGTCCCAAAACCAAGCCCCAGGCTACAAGGATCCTGCTTGCCCACAGCCTGCTCCCAACACACATTAATATCACCTGGGCGACAGCTTCCATGTGGGCAGCGCCATCTTTAACAAAGTGAGCATAATATATTTTATCTGCCCAACATATTGCCATGGAGATACAAAATTACTATAATTTTAATTCCAAGCTGTGACATCCAGAATCCCTGGCAAAGAATGTCTTTTTCAAATCTATCACATATTTAATTACTCCCTTTTGGTAATCACTTTACTTTTACTTTTTTTGTTAAATCCTGAATATATTTTATTATCCTTGAACTTTTAACTCCCACTTTTAGCTCTGCATTTCCACCTGGCCCTGTTATCTCTTAGATGTCCCATCATAAAATTGGTTGGGTCAGAGTTTATCAAGCATCTCTTATTCAACTCCAGAGTTCCACCCAATTCCACTCTTATCTTGATTTGGGTTCTCATTTTGAGCCACACCCTTCTCACCACTCCCCTTTTATCAACCAATCCTTATTCTTAACCTTTAGTTTATCCCCTTTCCCATCATTGTTATAACATCTCCTTCCAGTTGGTGACTGTAAAGCTAGGAGCCAGGGCCAGAGCCACTATCACAGCAGCCTTCTGGTCCATGCAGGTTCGCATTGGATTCGGACAGTCGGCAAAGAAACAGCGGAGCCAAAAACTGGTGGGCCATAGTCTTTAATTCTAGCTTTGCACCCGGCGGGCAAGTAAAAATACACACTGGGCTCCAAAACCCAGTCACATTCAGTGCTCACAAAGCTACTGACTTATCCGAGTTTCCTAGAATCAAAGGTTTCTAGCTCACCAGACTTATTCACCTCAGTTCCCCATCTCCTTCCTTATCCCAGATACAAACTCTACACAAACTGGCATCTCACTCAGCACTCCGCCATCTTGGCTGCTTCTCCTGGCCTCCTCCACGTGGCCTCCTCCCGCTGCTGGCTCTATTCTCTCTGCTCTCTCATGCTAACCTCAGGAACCAAGAGCCCAAACTCTCATTCCGTCCCCATTTTATAGTGTAGAAATCCAAACCCTTAATCCAATATACAAAACAGGGAAGTCTCTAATACAAAGTCAGCCTCTGAGGCATGATAGGATTGTACCGCCTTACATCAAAAAGGGTAGGAAAGGCTTAATCCCAAAACCAAGCCCCAGGCTAAAGGATTCTGCCTGCCTTTAGCCCACCCAAACACACATTAATATCACCTGGGTGACAGCCTCCTCCTGTTATCTTTAACAAAGTGAGCATAATACATTTTATCTGCCCAACAGTGACTTTAGCTTGAACATTAAAAAACTAGTTTATATAAGTTACAGCTTTTTAAAGTTCTTAAAAGCACAGACTATGTAGATTTAAACAAAAAATGCTGTATTTATGACATTATTTACTCTAGCTGTCCTGATCCTGTCACAGTGTTATCTGGGAAATTCTTCACACCCCTTCAGACATTTTATATAATTTGAGTCGATGTGTACATCACTCGCCACCTCTCCTTTCATCTAGCATGCTAATAACATCATCTTTTACAATGTAATTTTTAGTACATGCATAGTTTTTCCTATATATCTAACATTTAAAAATTTAAAGAACTGCCTGACCAGGTGGTGGTGCAGTGGATAGCATGTTGGACTGGGATGTGGAGGACCCAGGTTTGAAACCCCGAGGTCGCCAGATTGAGCGTGGGCTCATTTGATTTGAGCAAAGCTGTTGGGCAGATAAAATATGTATTATGCTCACTTTGTTAAAGTGGTGCTGCCCACGTGGAGGCTGTTGCCCAGGTGATATTAATGTGTGTCTCTGTGGGCAGGCAGAATCCTTGTAGCCTGGGGCTTGGTTTTGGGATTAAGCCTTTCCCATCCTTTTTTGATGTGGGGTGGCACAATCCAATCATGCCTCAGAGAAGTGAATTTGTATTAGAGACTTCCCTATTTTGTATATTGGATTAAGAGTTTGGATTTCTACACTATAAAATGGGGACGGAGCTGGAGCTTGCTCTCTTGGTTCCTGGGATGATTAGCATGAGAGAGCAGAGGGAGCAGAGCAGAGAGCAGAAAGAGGCCATGTGGCCAGGAGAAGCAGCCAAGATGGCGGAGTGCTGAGTGAGATGCCAGTTTGTGTAGAGTTTGTGTAGAGAGAAGGAAGGAGATGGGGAACTGAGGAGAATAAGGCTGGTGAGCTAGAAACCTTTGATTCTAGGAAACTCGGATAAGTCAGTGGCTTTGTGAGCACTGAATGTGAGTGGGTTTTGGAGCCCTGTTGGACAGATAAAATGTATTATGCTCACTTTGTTAAAAATTGTGCTACCCACGTGAGGCCGTCGCCCAGGTGATATTAATGTGTGTTGAGAATCCTTGTAGCCAGGGGCTTGGTTTTGGGATTAAGCCTTTCCCACCCTTTTTGATGTGGGGCGGTACAATCCAATCATGCCTCAGAGAAGTGACTTTGTATTAGAGACTTCCCTATTTTGTATATTGGATTAGAGGTTGTGAAGCTACACTATAAAATAGGGGCAGAACGGGGGCTTGCCCTCTCTTGGTTCCTGAGATTATCATTAGAAGAGAGAGCAGAGGAGAGCAGAGAAAAGCCACGTGGAGGAGACCAGGCACACAAGCAGGAGGAGACACAAGCAGCCAAGATGGCGGAGTGCTGAGTGAGATGCCAGTTTGTGTAGAGTTTGTATTTGGGATAAGGAAGGAGATGGGGAACAGAGGTGAATAAGTCCGGTGAGCTAGAAACCTTTGATTCTAGGAAACTCGGATAAGTCAGTGGCTTTGTGAGCACTGAATGTGACTGGGTTTTGGAGTCCAGTGTGTATTTTTACTTGCCTGCCGGGTGCAAGCTAGAATTAAAGACTATGGCCCACCAGTTTGTGGCTCCGTTGTTTCTTTACCGACTGTCCGAATCCAATGCGAACCTGCATGGGCCAGGCGGCTGTGATGATGGCCGCGGCTACTTGCTTTATATTTGGTGTAGTCTGTGGCAGGATTCGATACAGATCGGCAAGGAGCCTTTGAGTGGTGGAGTAGAGGACTGGCTAGTGTTATGGTTCCCCATGGCTGTCCTTTTGGGGATTGTAGGCTGGCTGACTTTTACAGCCATGTGTGAGGAAACTGAGAGCTCTGTGGAAGAGGCTGCCCGGACCTGCAAACCAAGCACTAAAAGGAGCTGGAGCAAACGCGGGAGAAACAGATGCTGACCCTGGAGCTGGAGGAAGCGCTGGAGGAGGAGGCCAACCAGGTGTTCGAGATTCGCCTGGAAATGGAGCAAACGCTGGAGGAGGATTCAGAGGTTCATGAGTTGCAGCTTGCCCTGGATGTTGCGGAGAGCCAGCAGCAGCAGGAGGCCAGGGCTGAGGCTGAGGCTGAGGCTGAGGCCGGGTCCGGAGTTGCAACGTCTGTGAAGCAGAAGGTGGTGGCAGCCCGGGGCTTGAGCCTGGCAGTGGGAGCTGGTGTTTTCAGTTCCTCTTTGGAGGATGAGAATTGGGCTGGAGTTGTGATTTGCAGTCTCCAGAAGATGGAAGCCCAGATGGAAGGAGCACCTACTGCGGCTTTGGTAAGTCTGCGATTTTGGGAGATAGGGCTGGATGCCATGTGCCCCTCTTTGGGACAGTGTAAGACCTGCCAGGATGGCAGGAATGAGGTGGGTGGCTGATGCCCCATGTACTTGGACTGATTTCCTGGACTACGACCGGAGTAGGCATTGGCTCCTTTGTTGGATGGACTTATGGATTACGGATTTTGGACAATGTGAAATACCCTGATGGGGGTGGGGGGTGGCTTTGCTGGAAGCACTCCCCTGCCTCGGGAAACTTTTCCCATAGGCCGAGGACATTTTGCGCTTTGGGCAAAGTGCTCAGAGACTGGTGAAGTGTACCTTTGTAATTGTTGAAACTGTATGATTTTTGCTGTTGTAATTTGTGTAATGTTCTAATTTCCTTGCACAGGGATGACAGTGGTATAGATTGTGGGTAGTAAAGTGAGCATAGGGGTGGATTGTTGGGCAGATAAAATATGTATTATGCTCACTTTGTTAAAGTGGCGCTGCCCACGTGGAGGCCGTTGCCCAAGTGATATTAATGTGTGTCTCTGTGGGCAGGCAGAATCCTTGTAGCCTGGGGCTTGGTTTTGGGATTAAGCCTTTCCCACCCTTTTTTGATGTGGGGTGATACAACCCAATCATGCCTCAGAGAAGTGAATTTGTATTAAGAGACTTCCCTATTTTGTATATTGGATTAAGAGTTTGGATTTCTACACTATAAAATGGGGACGGAGCTGGAGCTTGCTCTCTTGGTTCCTAGGATGATTAGCATGAGAGAGCAGAGGGAGCAGAGCAGAGAGCAGAAAGAGGCCATGTGGCCAGGAGAAGCAGCCAAGATGGTGGAGTGCTGAGTGAGATGCCAGTTTGTGTAGAGAGAAGGAAGAAGATGGGGAACTGAAGAGAATAAGGCTGGTGAGCTAGAAACCTTTGATTCTAGGAAACTCGGATAAGTCAGTGGCTTTGTGAGCACTGAATATGAGTGGGTTTTGGAGCCCAGTGTATATTTTTACTTGCCTGCTGGGTGCAAGCTAGAATTAAAGAAAATGGCCTATCAGTTTTTGGCTCCGTTGTTTCTTTACCGACTGTCCGAATCCAATGCGAACCTGCATGGGCCAGGCGGCTGCTGTGATGGTGGCCATGGATCCTGGTTTTACAAAAGCTCATCAGCTTGAGCTGAAAGTTGCTGGCTCGAACAAGGAGTCACTCTCTCTGCTGTAGTCCCCCCACCCCCCTGCCAAGGCACATATGAGAAAGCAATTGTTGGGCAGATAAAATATATTATGCTCACTTTGTTAAAGATGGCACTGCCCGTGTGGATGCCCATCACCCAGGTGATATTAATGTGTGTTGAGGGCGGGCTGTGGGCAGGCATGGTTCTTGTAGCCTGGGGCTTTGTTTTAGGACTAAGCCTTTCCCACTTTTTGATGTGGGGTGGTACAATCTCATCATGCCTCGGATAAGTGACTTTGTTTTAGAGACTTCCCTATTTTGTATATTGGATTAAAGGTTTTGATTTCTGCACTATAAAGTTGGGCAGACCGGGAGCTTGCTCTCTTGGTTCCTGAGATTAGCATTAGAGGAGAGAGCAGAGAGGAGAGCAGAGAGAGGCCACGTGGAGGAGTCCAGAAGAAGCAGCCAAGATGGTGGAGAGTTTAAGAAGAATCCAGTTTGTGCAGAGAGAAGGAGATGGGGAACAAAGGTGAATAAGGCTGGTGAGCTAGAAACCTTTGATTCTAGGAAACTTGGATAAGTCAGTAGCTTTGTGAACACTGAATGAGTGGGTTTTGGAGCCTAGTGTGTGTTTTGACTTGCCTGCTGAGTGCAAGCTAGGATTAAAGCTAATGGCCCACTGTAAAGCCAGTATCCAGGGCCACCATCACAGCCACCTAGCCCATGCAGGTTTGCGTTAGATTCGGACCTGTGGTAATGAAACAATGGAGCCAAGAACTGATGGGCCATCATCTTTAATTCTAGCTTGCACCCGGCAGGCAAGTAAAAACACACACTGGGCTCCAAAACCCACTCATTCAGTGCTCACAAAGCTACTGACTTATCCGAGTTTCCTAGAATCAAGGTCTCTATCTCACCAGACTTATTCACCTCTGTTCCCCATCTCCTTCCTTCTCCCTGCACGAACTCTGCACAAACTGGCTTTTCCTTCAGTACTCCACCATCTTGGCTGCTTCTCCTGGCCTCTTCCACGTGGCTTTTCTCTGCTCTCCTCTCTAAAGCTAATCTCAGGAACCAAGAAAGCAAGCTCCCAGTTGCCCCATTATAGTATAGAAATCAAAACTTTTAATCCAATATACAAAATGAAGAAGTCTCTAGTACAAAGTCATTTATCTGAGGCATGATGGGATTACACCAGGGGTCCCCAAACTATGGCCCGCAGGCCGCATGTGGCCCCCTGAGGCCATTTATCCGGCCCCTGCTGCACTTCCAGAAGGGGCACCTCTTTCATTGGTGGTCAGTGAGAGGAGGCACCTCTTTCAGAGGTGGTCAGCATCGCATCCTGTGCTCCTGGAGTACTGTATGTGGCAGCGCCGCAAAGTGCGATGTCACATACAGTACTGCTTCCGGTAACGTGGGACGCACGCGTCACAGCTCTGGAAGCACGTCATATCACTTGTTACGGCTAGCAATGACAAATATGGAACTGGACATTGACCATCTCATTAGCCAAAAGCAGGCCCATAGTTTCCATTGAAATACTGATCAGTTTGTTGATTTAAATTTATTTGTTCTTTATTTTAAATATTGTATTTGTTCCCATTTTGTTTTTTACTTTAAAATAAGATATGTGCAGTGTGCATAGGGATTTGTTCATAGTTTTTTTTTTTTATAGTCCGGCCCTCCAATGGTCTGAGGGACAGTGAACTGGCCCCCTGTGTAAAAAGTTTGGGGACCCCTGGATTACACCATCCCACATCAAAAAAGGTGGGAAAGGCTTAGTAGTAAAGCCAAGCCCCAGGCTACGAGGATCCTGCCTGCCCAAAGCCCGCCCCTAACACACATTAATATTACCTGGGCAATGGGCATCCACGTGGGCAGTGCCATCTTTAACAAAGTTAGCATAATATGTTTTATCTGCCCAACACCCACCAGTTCTTGACTCCATTGTTTCATTACCATCTGTTTGAATCCAATGCGAACCTGCATGGGCCAGGCTGCTGTGATGGTGGCTGCGGCAACTGGCCTCATAGCAATTAATGAGAAACTAAGGTGCTGCAATGAAGAATTGATGCTTCTCATCTCTCTTCCTGTCTGTCCCTATCTGTCCCTCTCTCTGTTACACACACAAAAATATTTAAACAACTTATTATTATTGTATCTTTACGTTGTCTTCCACTTTTTTTTTTTTACTATAGATTACTCTGTTGTGAACATCTTTCTGGCTAAATCATTGTTCATTTGTTCTTTTTTTAAAATTCTTTAAATCTTTTTAATTTTTTACAGAGACAGAGTGAGTCAGAGAGAGGGATAGACAGGGACAGATAGACAGGAACGGAGAGAGATGAGAAGCATCAATCATTAGTTTTTCATTGGGCATTGCAACACCTTAGTTGTTCATTGATTGCTTTCTCATACGTGCCTTGACTGTGGGCCTTCAGCAGACGGAGTAACCCCTTGCTGGAGCCAGCGACTTTGGGTTCAAGCTGGTGGGCTTTTGCTCAAACCAGATGAGCCCGTGCTCAAGCTGGCGACCTCGGGGTCTCGAACCTGGATCCTCTGCATCCCAAGTCCGATGCTCTATCCACTGCGCCACTGCCTGGTCAGGCTGTTCATTTGTTCTTATAGCAAATTCCTAGGAGTGGAATGTCTGGTTCAGTTTATGTACTTATACTTAAGATCATTGGGAAAGGCTGCCTAAATAACTTTTCAGAAAGGTTATCTCAGTTTTCCACCTGAGCGGAAGTATGAGAAAGGATCCTATAAATAATTTAAGAAGAATGGCATCCTTCCTCCTAGCTCAGTACTAATTAGTCACAGGATCTTCAGTAAACCTTATAACCTTTACCTCTTTCAGTTGATTCATATATAAAATAAAGGTGAGCTCTAAGATTTTCCTCCCTCTGTCATTTGGTTTTGCTACTTTCATAAAGTGGGGATAATTGCACTCCTGAATGTTCTCTGGTTTGTCAAAAGAGAATGCTCTTTTTCTTTTTATTCATTGATTTTAGAGAGAGAGGATGGGAAAGAAAAGAGAAATTTTATTTTGTTGTTTTACTTATTTATGCATTTGTTGGTTGATTCTTGTGTGTGCCCTGACCGAAGATGGAACCCACAACCTTGGAGTATAAAGATGAACATTTGAGCAACCTGGCCAGGCAAATGTTCTCAGAAGATACCTGAGGCAGCTGAGCCTTAAAACAAGCAGTGGCCGAAACAAGCAAAACATTTGCCTTAG
Source organism: Saccopteryx bilineata (assembly GCF_036850765.1). Taxonomy (NCBI): domain Eukaryota; kingdom Metazoa; phylum Chordata; class Mammalia; order Chiroptera; family Emballonuridae; genus Saccopteryx; species Saccopteryx bilineata. The sequence goes on along the minus strand of NC_089492.1, from coordinate 195,044,234 downwards.
AAGAAAGAAAGGGTTTACCATGTCTTCCCTTCACTTTGGCCTCTTTAAAAATTGTTTTTGTGGTACTAATGATTTAACAAAATTGCCTTCATCTTGTCTACACTTCTGTGGTGAATGTTGGTCTTGGCTATCCTCATTATTCCCACTGATGAGTTATCATTATTCCCATCGCACAGGTGAGGAAACAGGCTTCAGAAGGCTGGAGACTTGCTCAGCCTTAAAGAGTGAATCAAAAGTTAGGGAGGTGGATGGCCAGTAGTCACAGCCATCACAGCCAGGCACATGCAGGTTCCACATTAGATTTGGACAGACGATAAAGAAACTGCAGAGCCAATAAATGGTGGGCAGTTCCTTTATTCTAGCCTTGCACCTGGCCGGCGAGTAAACATAAACACACAGAGGGAAAATATTTCCCTTTACATTCAGGGCTCCCAAAGCCACTGACTCATCTGTTTTTTCCTAGAATCAAAGGCCCCCACAAGCTCAGTCACCTCTGGTTCCCCATCTGTACATCTTCTTCCTCCTCATCTCTGCACAAACTGGCTTCTCCTTCAGCACCCTGCCATGTTGGCTACTTCTCCTCTCCTTCTCTGCAAAAATGGCCTCCTTCCTCTCCTTTCTCCTTCTTCTTACTTTTTGGCATGAAAACCCCATCCTCCAGCAACATTAGCATAACAATGACAGGAAGGTAATTAGCAGTTTCACCTGGCAGGGCCATTCACATGGGCAGTGGACATTTTTAACAATAAAAGTGAGCAAACTCCAAAAATACAGATTTTATAAACTCATTTACCCAACAGGAAGGAAGTGCTGGACTTTTCCCCGTGGGACAATGGACACATAGGCTAGTCCTCAGTACAGAGACTGCTGTGCCTTAGGATATTGTTTGGGTCTAACCAAGAAGGTTGTCACGACCAGTAGATTAAAGTCTTCCAGAACATTCTCCTCCAATAGGGCTGTGAGGCCATCAGCAGTTGGGCTCTCTTTTCCTGGTTCTGACTGGATTCTCTGGTTCTTTTTCAAACTTCTGGCAATGGGTATTCAAGGCACCAGGGTATCTCTGCTAAAGGATGAAACTTGGTAAACATACTGGTGAACTCAAACATGAGCTAGTAAAAATAAAGTTAAAAAAAAAAAGATGAAATGGCAGCATCAAGGGCAGAAATAAATGTAATTTGGCTGATTTAACACGTTTTATTGAGCAATGGGTATGTGAATGTTTCATGAGGGTGGCACCCAGAACAGTGACTGGCACATAGAGTTCTATGTGTTTTGAACATCAGGTGATACAAAGAGAAACCATGAGACCTTCCCACAAGCAACTCAGATTCGGATGAGGAGAGGGCAAGAAAACAAATAGCAGCAGAATCATAAATCAAAATTTATACAAATACCAAAGTAGCGCAAAGGAGGGAGGGGGGTTAACTTGTAAATTGTACTAGAATAAAACTTCAAAGTCTGCAGTATCTGATGGATTGCAGGTGCAACTCACTTGTAGAACAGATGGACTTCTAAACTTTTCTCTAACAAGAATTCGTATGTATCAAAGCCTATATGGTTTCATTATAAAACTGAATGTATGTGCATTAAAATCACATTTGCTATTTCCAACCATTAAATCACCTGCTTGCGTTCCACCCTGCCCGTTTCTTAACAAAGTAAAAAAATTTCTTAACTGAATACTCACATTGGATCCAAAAGTCATTTGTTTCTAACAAATTGACACTTCATTATTTTGCATTGAGAGCAAATGTGCAACTCCTTTTGATTACTCAGAGCTGGTCGCGCAAAACAATAAGGCGGCTGCATGAGAGTGAACAGGCTCCTCTAGACCAGAGAAAATGCAGAAATACTGCAGAGGTTGAGTCTAATTGTTTCAGTAAATGAAGTTGTAGATGGGGCATACTTACTGGAATAGATGACTGAACAGACTAGAAAATTATGTAAAAACAGTTTTGGGATTATGTGTATTGAGTTAGCTTTTTGGTTCTAAATTCTGTATTTTGGCGTATCAGATTTCTGCATAATGAGGTGTATATGTGAGAGCTACATATACAAATCCACTTCCTGTTTCCTATAATGATTTATGACATTTAGGACTCTGGGAGATTAATACTAGAAAATTCTCTTATCTGTTTAGAAGACATATACTATGTAATGTTTATTATGAGGTTGTTTCTCTTGTAGATAATGGTTGGAGAAATCTAAGGTTGAGGACAACAGAGCTCTACTAAACCATCAAGAGCTGCACTGAGGAAATTCACTTGCCAAATTGTGGAGGAGGCGGTGGTAGGTTAGATTTGCATTTGAAAAGAACTCTGTAACATTTCTGACTTTTTTTTTTTTACTCCATTTTTTAAAACTTTTTTAAAAAAATTTATTCATTTTTAGAGAGGAGAGGGAGAGACAGAGAGAGAGGAGAGACAGAGAGAGAGAAGGGGGGAGGAGCTGGAAGCACCAACTCCCATATGTGCCTTGACCAGGCAAGCCCAGGGTTTCGAACCAGCGACCTCAGCATTTCCAGGTCAACTCTTTATCCACTGCGCCACCACAGGTCAGGCCATTTCTGACTTTTATTTAGCTCAATAATGTTTTGATATTCAAAGACTTCTGATTTATAATGCCATTCAGAGGAATTAATTTATTAATGATTAGAATGTTTTTTTGAATAAATGCTTTTATTATGAAATTGATGCCACTAGATGTTTAAAACTGAGTGTAAAAGGAATTAGTTCTATGTTTAGAAATGCATGTGTAAACCTAAGGGAAAAATAAGAATCATGAGTGCTGCTGTGTCTTAACTTAGAAACATTTCACTCTTTTTAAAATAAAATAAAGGATTCTTGAGGACCAGTATAATCCGTTATGGTTCATAAGGATGTGTGCAAGTTCTTCTCTCCCAAATCCCATGAAGCTTGTGAGAAGTATTCTCCTAAATTCACCCCAGACCGAGTGGGTCAAGAGGGAAAAATGACTCACTTGGAATCACAAAGGAGCAATTATGGAAGAAGAAAGGGGATGAGTGCTTCAGAATGTCTCACACTGACCTTTTGAAGGAAGATGGTCCCTCACCCCACACCTTTTACACCACTCAGACCATCTGATTCTGTTACACTTTGTGCAAGAAAATATGTAGATGATGGAATTTGGCTTTTAATGTTTCTGAGCAGTTCTGTGGGAAAGAGACTCCAGCTGTTGAGCTTTCACATACTTCCTTTTCTTTTCCGAAGTAGAGTTATATTCAGGAAGACTAAACCCATGGAAACGACTGTCCAGTTTCTTCACTTATCTTTTTGAATCTTTGAAATGAGGACCTCTCTCCTTTATATCTTCAATCAGATGTTTCAGAGTAGACTTGAGAGCGAGACTTTCAACAGCAGATTGAGAAGGAAGTCCATGTTCTGACCATGTTTATTCTGGTTTGTGACTCGGTTGGATTAAAGCTGAACAGCAAAAATAAGATCTGGATATTGCCAATTAAGAGGCTTCCTGTAATTTCTCAAGCAGTAAGTATTTAATGAGTACTGGTATTGGTCACTTTCAGAAACTCATGGACCAAGGATTTTTAGGCAGGAACTAACTGCCTCTGTCCCCATTTACTTGTGTGTCCCCAGAATCTGGCACAGTGATTGGCACATAAATGCTAATTAACTGAATGAATTTTTGCCTGAATGAATGAATGATTGAGTGGATTTGCTTATATGTTCTCTCAGGCTTTGCAATTCTATTTATTTATTCATTCATTTTTTAGATTTTATTTATTCATTTTATAGAGGAGAAGTGAGGAGAGGACAGAGAGAGAGAGAGAGAGAAAGGGGGAGGGAGGAGCAGGAAGCACCAACTCCCATATGTGCCTTGATCAGGCAAGCCCAAGGTTTTGAACTGGTGACCTCAGCATTCCAGGTCAACGTTTATTCACTGTGCCACCACAAGTCAGGCAAGGCTTTGCAACTCTAGTACTAAGTACAATGCCTGCCATGTATTAAGTAATCAATAAAAAGTTCTATTAAGTGAGTTATTGAATTCGAGAAAGCATTTAGTAACTTGTGTAAATATTTCATTTGATTATGTGTGACCCTTCAAAATTTTCCTTTATAATTGTTATCTTTGCTCAATTGAAAAAAAGTACTATATGAAAAATACTGATTGTAATACTCTTTTTATAGTCCAGTCTGCAGAGGGTCCACTGATAGTGGCAATCCCATGTTTCTTCTTAACACACCTGTGAAGGTGGCATGGTATTAAAGCAAATACCCAGAAAGAAGCATCTGTGTAATAATTAGGCTAGAAGAGCAGTTAATATGCTGGGAATTTATGGTAACTAGTGAATAAGAGAGCTCCTGCCAATTCAACTGTTGACTACTTGATCAGGGTTCTCCTTCGTACATCCTACTTCTGCTGATGGAAAAACAGTCTGAGAGGAAGTTGGAAAGAGGAAGCAGAGACTCTAATGCAGCCCTACAGCTAAGTGAGGGAAGAAGGCTAAGAGTATTTCTTCCTAGTAGTCTCATTTCTATTCATGTAACCCTATAAAGTAGGTATTGTCATTATTCCCATTTTACAGGAAATTAAAGCCCTGGGATATTAAGTAAATTGTCCAAGAGTAAACATCTAGCAGGTGGCAGAAGGAAGATTCTAACTCAGGAAACTTGACTACATTGTTAACCACTTTTAATCATCATATTAGGCTAGTTTATATATTCTCTTTACTTGGCAAATCTTCATTTATAGAATTTAGAACAAGGCAAAGACTTTTTTTAATAGGTTGTGTCATTTGGGCTATTTTTAAAGGAGGTATCTTGTTTATAAGACAAACCCCATAAGATAATATTAGGATAGTATCTTATAGGCCATACACAAAACCTTTAGTAAAAAAAAATCATGAATGTTTATTATGAATTATTTTAACAGTATCCTAAAATACAAGGTCCTGATCAGAGAAAGTAAAACAGCTGTCACAGCAGTCTTGCATACTAGGACTTTTCCTCTCTTTTCAGCTCTTTTAGGGATGGAATTATTATTATTAATTTTTATTTATTGATTTTAGCTAGAGAGGAAGGGGGAGAGAGAGAGAGAGAGAGAGAGAGAGAGAGAGAGAGAGGAACATCAATCCCTTCCTGTATGTATGTGCCCTGACTGGGGATCAAACCAGCACCTTCTGTGCTTCAGGATGATGCTCTAACCAATGGGGCTATTCTGCCAAGACAGGATGCGATTAGCTGAGAAGAAGAGTCGAGTGAGTGTACCAGGCTGGGAGTAATTTGAGAGGTCTTATTTGGCTTCTCCTGGGCACTGCTTTCTATTTTTCACCCTTATCTGCTTTAAGAATGCAGTATAACTGGACTCCAGAAATGAATGCAAACAGTGGGACAGGTACTGGGCACCCCAGAAACAGGCATGCACCTAAATAAAATGCTCCCATTTATATTGTTGCATTACATTCCTCTTGGCCTCGGCTTTTACTTTATGCCTGGAAAGTAGAATAAGATTGCTCCCGTTTCTGTTCTCATAGTTACTTCTTTGACCATGTTTGGTTTGGCAGTTAAGAAAAAATTCAACAGAAGGATTACATTTCAATGGCATGACAGCTAATCCTCAGGCAAATGATTTGTCCACGCTTAATGTAAAGTACTTAGGATGTATTGTTTGATGTAAACACTAGTTCTAATAAAATGGGGCCTGAGGTACAATTCTTTCACTTGTAATACCCTGTTTGGGTTGGCCTGTACACATTGGATATGAAGTCATTATGATAAAATATATCTCCTTCAGTCTGATGCAAACAAAAACCGGCTTATAGGACCCATACCAAGAGAGACAAGGTGCTATAAAAAGGAAGCCCCTTATGATATTCAGAGTCAGCCCTTTGGCAAGGCAGTCAGCATTTTGCTAGATGAAAACTTCCCAATTGCCTCAGAGGAGCGTCCGTTTAATCGACTAAGGTTCTTTATTTGAATCTCACATTGCACTAAACCCAAGTACCCTTTTCGCCACTGTGTCTGTGAAGTTGTGATCACTGAGAAGAAGCAGCTGCATCAACAAAGTAAGATTTCAAACACAAGGGAAGTTTAAAGGAGGCACATTCAATTTGGCTTACCTTGGACAGCAATCTCTGCTCTCCAATATCCACTTGTTATAACCTTTTCTCCAGGACCTCATGCTGCTTAGAAGCACGCAAGGCTAATAATAGCAGGAAAAAAAAAAAAAAAAAGCTAGGCATTTTAAGACAAAACATTCATCTTTCTGTTCCACTAATGTGGGGATGACAGAAAGTCACTTCCAACTTCCTTTCCTGCTGCTATATTACCTGTGTGTTGTGAGAGAATCCTTCAGGTATTGGAGAACGATTGCTGTTCATCCATAAGGTGTTATAAGTAAGATAGGCATATTGTCCATTATCCTCATCTGCTTTAATGCTTATAAATCAGCAGAAACTCCACCTCAGTCCACTTCTCGCAGTCTCTGAAAAGCCGAGACTGATTGGAAACTCAGTAATAGCTCCATTCACAGTTCATCCAGCAACTCACTTTCCAGGACACTGGTGATTGAGAGCTGTCTCTGATTGCAGCTGTAGCCACAGGATGAAAAAATCACAGGGTCTAAACTGAGTGACTTGAATTCTCAGGAGCAGTGAAATTTTAAATAAATTTTTTTTCCTTTAAATTTTGGTTGCAGTCTTAATTTCTCACTTTTCTGGTAAAGGTTCATTCAAAGAGAGAGTTTTTGAAGTTGTTTTTGGTGTAGCTTTTTGTTTTGAAGGGATTTACAAATAGGTCAAGTACTTAAACCCATGAAAGTATCTTCCCTCTGACTGAAAATCTGCAAGGGAAAATGGAAACAGAAATGGCAGCAAAAAGGAAGAAGGAAGGAGGATGAAAAAAATGTCAGCTTCTTGTCCTTCAGCTTAGTGGTGTTGCTTAACAACACCCTTTAGAAACCTTACAGAAAGCCACAGAGTCAAACATGACTCATTGTGCACTGTGACTTCCGTTCCAGAGTGAGTCATGTGTCCCCAGACATTGTGAAGAGGGCAGCGAGGTCAGTGAGAGGGTCTCTCAGAGCCCTCTCTCTGTTGTCCTGGTCCATCAGCCTGAAGGGAGGAGGCCCAGGTAGCAGTTGATGGAGGGAAGTTTGAGAGAGGATAGCTGGCTCCTACTCGAACTCTGCTTTTAGTAACACATCTAGAACTGGAACTTGGAGCCCAGTACATTCAGGTATTGAGACCAGACCAGGAGCTATGTTTGAGGACTTCCAGGGCCTTTGCCAACCAGGACAGATGAGATTTCTTGAAGAGTATGTCTCTTCCCAGGCCAGGTTTCCACCCATAGGAATGCAGCTGGAAGCAGATCCTATGTGAGAGATAGAATTGGGATTGGAATTAGAAGAAAAATAAGAAAAAACTCTTAGCAATTTACAAAGAGGCACTCCTTTGCTCCCACAAAACCTTTTCTCCAATCAAATCCTATGTGTATTTCTATCCTTTCTTCTTTTTAAATTTTTGGTCTGATATTCAATAGTGAAGCTAAGAAGATTTCCCTCCACTATCTCCCTGCCCCACCCCAGGCATGGGTGCTTATATACACCCTAGATAGACTTTAGCTTTTTTTCAATAGGTTTTAAGATTTCATGCAAAATATTTTGTTGATTTGAAACTTTGTTATTGGTATACACTACTTCAGTTAAATAAAGGAAGGGTTAAGTTGGGTTTAGGCATTTTTATTGGACAGAGATTTTTTTCTTTTTCTTTTTTATTACAAATGGCTTTTAAAAAATAAAGTTATTCCCTTGTATTTTTGAAAATTCCTTTAGAGGGGTGTGAAGGGGATTTGATGTTTTATCCACTCAACTTGGGAGAGTACCTGTAATTAGCACCAAGACCCTTATTGGTGCTAATTATACCAATTAGAAGTATCAGATAAAAAGCCACTTTTTATTAGAAGTATCAGATAAAAAGCCACTTGTGTAGCTATTCTTTATTATGAAAAAAAGGCTCATATTCAGAATTCAGAATCCTTTCCTGATGAAGGAGAAATGAGCTGTCTAGTATATTATAAATAAGTTAATAAAATGCAATCAGAAACCTGATAGAATACCTAACTGTACTTAGAATTATTTTGGTTGTTGATTGTTGGTCAAATAAGTTTGTAAATATGATATATATGTTTGCTCGCTTGTGATTTATATTGGGTGTGGGGGACAGGCTATAAGCAGGCCAGGTCGTTGTAGCCTAAGGTTTGGTTTTGGGACTAAGCTTTTCCCCACATCCTTGACTGATTGTATGATCTGGGTGGTGCACTCTCATGAGGAATCCAATTATGCCTTGGATAAGTGACTTTGTATCAGAGACTTCCTTGTTTGTATATTGGATTAAGGGATTTTGGTTTTCTACACTATAAAGTGGGACAGACCAGGAGCTTGGACTCACAGTTCCTGCTATCACAATTGCAGGGGCTTCCCTGATCCCTTGCCCTTCATGGGAAGAGCTGGTTTTCTGCTTTTCCCTTGTCTTCTTTTGTGGTTTGCCTGTCTTAGTGAGACACCAATAAATAGGATGGCCCCCCATCCTCTGACTCCGCCATTTCTTTATCGTCTGTCCGAATCCAATGCGAACCTGCATGTGAATGGCCACGATGGCGGCTCCTGGCCTTACATTGATATAAAATGTTCTTTCTGTAACATCTGACTTATTTTTGGTCTCAGATAACACAATGTTTGGTCCTAGAATTTTCAAATAGATTCAGAATTCCCTTTCTGGGTTACTGTGTTCTGAGGGTCACCTGTAGTCAGGAATTCTCCTCCATCAGTGACTTCCTCAGTGCAGAAGCTACTGTTGCCATCTCGGATAAGAATTTTGGTGGCTAGAGGATGCTGGTCTTCTGGGGAGTTCAATTTGTTTCACCTGTTCCCACTGCTTCTCTCATGCTGCTTGTAGAGGACTGAATAGACATTGTTTCCAGTTTGCTCCATTTTTTTTTTTTTTAGGAGAGAGACAGAGGGACATATAGACAGGGACAGACAGACAGGAAGGGAGAAAGATGGGAAGCATCAGCTCATAGTTGCGGCACCTTAGTTGTTCACGATTGTTTTCTTATCTGTACCCTGACTGGGTGGCTCCAGCTTAGCCAGTGACCCCTCGCTCAAACCAGTGACCATGGAGTCATGTCTATAATCTCACACTCAAGGTGGCAACCCTGTGCTTAAGCTAGCAACCCCACGCTCAAGCTGGTGACCTCAGGGTTTCGAACCTGGGTCCTCAGCATCCCAGGCTGACTATCCACTGTGCCACCACCTGGTCAGGCTGGTTTGTTCCATTTTAACGAAGGAGAAACTTTAAGTCTGGAAAAGAGACTGGCCTTTTACAGGATCTCTCAGACGTCTGCTGAACCTAAATCAAGGGCAAGTAGGGGAGATGGTCTCACATTTGGGTGGGAGGTGGAATAGGGGTGGGTCTGGATTATGGATGAAATCCAGATCGTTGCATAAGATCTCTTTTGGTTCCAAATATGTGTGAACATATACAGTTGATCTTGAATAACCTGGGTTTGAACTGAGTGGTCCATTTATATGCAAATTTCCCCCAATAAATATATATAGTATTGTAAGTGTACTTTCCTTATGATTTCCTTTTTAACATTTTCTATAGCTTTTATTTATTGTAAGAATACAGTACCTGATACATATACCATCACAAAGTCTGTTAATCCACAGTATGTGATTGGAAAGGATTCTGGTCAACGAAAGGCTATTAGTAAATTTCTGTGAAGTCAAAAGTTATATAAGGTCAGCACCCCTAACCCTCTGTTGTTTAAAGGTCAAATATAATTTCATAATACCAAGAGAGATGTTAGGTAAATCAGAAAATATTCTTAGCTAGGATAGGAGGCTTTGTATTCTGGTCAGCAACAATGGAGTGCTTCAGTTTCCCCCTCTAACTTATTTTTCCTAAACCTAGTTCCAGATTTGTTGGTTTTAAGAACACTAGATAAAGCAGAGTTTGAATGCTTGAAATGAGAAGAAACTAATTTTAGTTGTTCTTTAGGGAAACTCCACTATTCATTTTTCCTTCATTTTCTCTTAAGGCCTCAAGATTTCTAAAACCTGTTTGCTTCCCTCTGTACTCATGGTTACTCCAGGCCAGACTGCCTCATTTCTCACCTAGACCTCTCTGCAGGGGTTCCTAAGTACTTCATCCTTTTCCATCCTGAGTCTCTTTCTCCACAATCTGTAACCAGAGTGCTCTGTAGACAATAAGCCTGAATCTTGAACACACTTTCTAACACCTACCTTTGATGTTTCCCCACTTTTCCTAAGGACAAAATTTAAAAATCTTCGCCATGGTTTACAAGGTGCTCCCTGCACTGGTCCCAGTGGCTCTCTAGTTTTTGGTAACTGGTCTTTCATTCACTTCAGGTCCCAGCTATGGGTAGTCCTTCTGTATTATTGAGAAAGCATCTCACATTCATTTCCACCTGCTTGAAGCACTTCTAGTCTAGTCATGTTTTTTTTTTTTTTTTTTTCAGTTTAAAGAGAACTGCTTCACTCAAGTCTCATAGGATACCACAGCCCAGACCCCAATAGTTCCCCAGACTGCAAGTTTCTGTGGCACTCTGTGATCATCCTTTTATGATTCTCATCAGACTTGTAATAGCTGGTATAGGTTTGTCTGCTCAGAAGGTTGGCAAGCTTGGTCTTTGCTGCTTGTGCATAAGGACAGAAGTCATGCCAATTATGAGCTCATGGCAAGTACTCAATAAAATTTTTATGAATTAATATGATGTTCAAAGGTCTGGTGACCACAAGTTCTTTGTAAATTTGACACCCTTTATGTTAAAGAAGATCCAGTTCTTATACCTGAAAAACAATTTTTTTAACAAGGACAGAGAGAGAGTCAGAGAAAGAGATAGATAGGGACAGACAGACAGAAATGGAGAGAGGAGAAGCATCAATCATTAGTTTTTAGTTACGACACCTTAGTTGTTCATTGATTGCTTTCTCATATGTGCCTTGACCGCAGGCCTTCAGCAGACCAAGTAACCCCTTGCTCGAGCCAGATGAGCCCGCGCTCAAACTGGCAACCTCGGGGTCTTGAACTGGGTCCTCTGCATCCCAGTCTGATGCTCTATCCACTGCACCACCACCTGGTCAGGCTGAAAAACAAATTTGCAGCACAGTTTCCAGAATGATCTGGAACTCCCCTTCCCCAGTGTTATCATACTGAAGAATGAGAAATAGATTCATTAGATCAAACAAAATGGTTATAGCTTTGATGTCCCCCTCCAAATATACAAATAAGGAAAAAGGCAAAACACAAATTCTGGTTTGTTTGGCTTTCCTAATAAAGAGATAATAACAGCATTCTTTACTTTTTATTGTTATTATGATTCAAAATGAACAAAACATCAGGGTTGATTTTGGCTGTATGGCCTGCATGGTCTGGCTCGGGAGACTTAATTCGCTAGACACAATCAGTCACCAGTGAGGGCTGGGTAGTTAGCAGAACCCTAAAAAGGTAAATAACTTGGGAAATAAGTGTAGAAAGTGATGTTTAGTCATCATTGTCCTTCATAACTACTACAAGCTTTCTATCTCGTGGGAAATCTGTTTGTTCTGAGGGAGCTGCAGATGCAGAGGTGAGGGTCAACCTTGGAGTCCCAGGACTCACAGTGATGGTGTGGAGGCATCAGGCAGGTACACAAGCAAGTGCATTTGTCTGTGGTGTGTGCCAGGACAGAGAGAGCATAAAAGATGCATCTAGCAGTTCAGTGGGACAAGTGGCACGGGGTGGGCACAAGTGACCAGAGAAGACTTGCCAGAGGAGGTGATATCTAGTTATACCTAAAGAACAAGTGGCATTTGGTAAGAAAGGCAGATGGGAGCCCTGTGGCCTTTCCAACAGTGTCTAACACAAGAAAATGCACGTGCCTGTAATGTATCTATGATAACAATGCACCCACAACATTCATGACTATGTGATACCTGCAGAATTAATCCATACAGAAAATCAGTGGCTAGGAGTTGTCTAACATCTCCAAAGCATCTCATGGAGTCCTGAAGTTTGTAGCATGCTTTCCTTCTGTCACCACACTGACGTTGTGCTAGTGCAGACAGAATGTGATCAAAGGAGATTTTCCAGTGTGATTAACCCTACCTTGAAATTCTTCCCATGCAGTGCAGGTTACAAAGGACAGTCTCGGGTTAACTCTTCTTCAGTAGGCTCTCTGATCATCTGAATAAAGTGTCCTCACTACCCTGACTCAGGCCAGCTGTGGTGCTGGCCGTCTTCCTAGCAATCCTGAAAGTTATCTGCACCACATACCTTTCGAACAGGTCCATCTACTGAAACACCCCCATGTTCCTTTCAATAAGATAAACAACAAATTATATAGATGTTTTCCACTGTCTTGTCATTCCAGGGATCTGGAAGGATAAAATACAGAAACGGTGTTTTTGTTTTTTTTCTCTTGGTGACATTATTTTGTAGCCTCCATTGAAAAGACTGAAGAATATGAAAAATGCTATCCAAATCTCTTTTGGAAATGCTATCGTCTCAAAGTCTTGAATGATCTGATTTAAAAAAAAAAAAGAAGAAGAGGGGCAAGAAAAGTGAGGACAGCAGGGTTCTGAATTTAGAAACCTGGCCTTGCTCTCTGGATCTGATTTGGCCTGAGAATGCAAGCATGAGATAAAAATAACAAGTCACACAGTAGAGGACAGATCTTCGGCTTCTCCCCTGCCTGGGGCTGCACATGCCCAGTGCAGGCCTCTTTGGTCTAGAAGCACTGAGCAGCATTCCCCAGCAGAAAGCCAGAGTGAGAAAGGGCCTGTGTTTGATGTATGAGCTTTGGCTTGCCATCGTGAGTCACCCCAGAACTAGCTGCAGGCAAAACAAAAATCTTTTGTGATTAATTAGAAAAACTGGACAATTATGAATTGACTGCACATAACCAGGATATGGGAGTATAAATAGTAATGACTGTGGCGGAGTCTGATGAACACTCCGTGTTTATGTGAGATCATTGGAGAAAGGCAAAACTGTAGCATGGAATCTGCTTCAATAGGACAATATCTGACCTTATACAACTTGAGGGTCTTGATCGAGATTCCAGTTGACACCTTCATAACAAATTCCAGTTCAGTTTTATTCAACACCCCTCAAAACACTGGTTTCAGTGCCAAATTGATTTTTTTTTAATTGACCTCAAACATATCCTTTTGTGCAGCTCTGCTCACATTTTTTGCTAACCTCCCCACCAGCACATAGAGTTGCTGGCTGGTTATTATGCCCTGCTGGGCATTTGCTTCCACAATTACACTCTCAGAGGATTTGAACACAGATATTATTTTTATTCCGTGACACTTGTTGGTTTTATCTTCAAGGGAAAGGGACCACCATGAATGAACTGTTGTATTACGGAAAGAAGAGATCAGAATATTGTAGTGAGTTACTGGATTAATGGTTTATTCTGTTTGGGGATGGTAAAGTGGAGAGGCATGTACACACCACAGAGTAAAGACTTTAAAAAGCCCTGTGTGCGAACATTATATTTTTGGCACGACGTAATCTTGCATTATTCCTCACTATATACAGAATGAACACATTCTACATCATGCTAGGACAGATTTCTTTTAAAGGAAGTTCACAATGAAAAAATAATTAAACCCTGACAGTGCCTGAAAATGTCAAAATACAAATTCCTCTAGCGATCATTTTTTAACTACTGTGGAAAGCAACTTTTCCTGTGTCCTGGGGCAACCCTGCATACATACAGCACAACAAAATGCCACCGTGCTGCTCTCTCCCCAAGCACCTACCACATCTGATAAAACATCTTCCAGACCTTTGAAATTTGGTTTCTGCCAGGCAATTAACTCATCTTAACGTGCTTTTTTCCCATCCAAGTGCTCTGCTGGCTCCCTGTTTGCACTCCCTGGCTTTCACATTGTTTTCTATTATTATTCAAGCAGTGCCGCCTCAGTAGTAAACCCATTGACCATTCAATCAGTGCAGTAGCTGCTGTGGATAATTAAAAGTTCCCAACCTCTTGCCCCAAGGCCAAGCTAGAGCCAGTCAGAGAGGAGCCAGGTCCTGGCTGCTCCGGGACCAATCGATCAGCTGATTAACCCTTCTTACTGATTGGTTAGAGCTGATTGCATCTCCAGTAAAGAAATCTCCTCTGGCCCCAGGGCACAAAATGCAGCTATCCATTCAGGGTAGCTGGGAGGGCGGCCTCAGCAGTCAGTGTCCACACACAAAGTAGAGGGAAGAAAAGAGAACTCCTAATACACCATTTTCAAGATTTTTATCTCCTCATCACTGTTTTTTCTTTTCTTTTTTTTTTTTTTTTTGCCCTGGACTATCTCTGCTTTTATTTCCAGAAAGGAAAGCTGTTTCAGTGTCAGGAATGATGATAAAGATTCCCGGCACAGTCATTAACTACTATTTAGCTCACTCCGTCTCCTTGCAAAGTGAATGAGGTCCGCAAACACTGAAGCTGCACCGTGATAAGTGGGACTCTCTTACAAGATTGCTCTGGGGCCAGTCAACTCTGGCAAGGTTTGTGGGGTGGCCAGTAAACATTTACCTTTGGGTATTAATATACAATCTGTTTTCAGTTGTGCTCGCCATTTGACACTGTGAGTAAAAGGTATCATCCAGAAACAGAAGCATAAAAAAAAATGACTGTTGGTTGTCTTTGAAGGGAGTAGCTGTGATGCTATCAGAGAGCTGTGGTGGACAGGACCATAATGAGCAGTTTCCCTCATTTCCTTAAAAATAAGGTGACCAACGTTTTTACAATGAAAAGGAAAACAAAAATAAATTGAAAAAAAAACAATATTGTAAATAAAAGAAACATTTTATTCATTGCAACAATAATATACTATAATATAAATGCATAATAAAAACATTTGTAATATTTTATATTGTAATTATGCTTACAGGCCTATTAACTTTTAATATAATTGTAAGAAAAAAGTACTCATTTAATAAAACTAAATATCAAACAAAACCACTAATTTGGAATGATATTCAGGTGTATTTATCATTTTCTAATTAAAAAACGTGTTTCATGCAACTATTTAATCCAAATGCATTATTAATAGATATGATTTGAGGTTCAATTTCCACTTTAAAACTCAAATTTCGGGAAAATACTTGTAAATAAAATTATACGTATTTGGAAATTATTAAATAGATAATGAATTAATAAAACATGAATTGTGCTTACCTGTCTATGAATGAATATTCACGGAAAAAGAAATAATCGTGAGTTTACAATGTCCTGTGTGCCCTGTCATGTTTCAGTTAGAAGTACACAAAGCCATTTGCACGCTCGGTATATCGTGTGCTCTCTCAAGGTCTCCCGTGCAGATCGCATGCGTCTCATAGTCATGTCTCTTAGCACTGTACTACTGATCCTTGACGAATTGTCATGTCAAATACAAATATGTCACATCACATGCAATAGATCGACTCTGCATTGATCGAATAAGAACATTTATAGATTAGTCTTCCAATTTCAAAAAGGAGGACATGTAGGAGGACACTTTTTGAGGGAAGACAGAACTTACAAAAGAAGGACTGTCCTCCCTAAAGGAGGACGATTGGTCATCTTATAAAAACTGACTAATGCAGATTTGGTATGAGAGCCCAGCAAGAAGAATCTCCTATGCAAGCATCGGCAGTGCAGGTTCCAGGCTTATCCTACTGGGGGCAGAGGAGAGAAAAGGTGAATTTTGCAAAGCAAGCATTACAAATACCACCTTTGCTTCTATCTTCAAGAGGGCCGAATTCCTTGATGTCAAAAGTAGGTGGTGTGTGGGCTCAGGTCACAGGTTAAATGCTTCCGTGGAAAATGCAGAGCTCAGGTTGGGAAACAAATGATTTTCAGAATGCTCATGATTTGCCCTTATTTGGGGATACTTGCTGGTAGAACTGCAAGAGCAGAAACTGCTGAGGTATATTTCCAGGAACCCAAACACTGCTCACCTTACAGTGAAGTTGGTGGTAACAGAGATATCTTGGATCCTAAGAGGGGTGGTTACACAAGAGATGGCTTGCTTCACTGAGCTCTTCTCCATGTAGCATTTAGGGAACTTGTCCTTTGTGAGCTGTCACAGGCACTGTGGACATGGAGCTCGGCAGTGTAAGGGGTCTGCTCTTCACAGAGGCTGAGAGTACATGTAGATGAAAACAAAAAGTATTCAAGACTCTGAAAGGAAGGAAAAATATTGTAGAAACACCAAGAATGATAGTAATATTTCACTCTCAGAAGGACCAAAATAATAATGATATGACCCTGGTTATATTTATTAATATCTCACTGGCCTCAATCTTGTCTTAAAGTGAGTTTATTAAATCTCTCTTCTCTCTCTCTCACACACACATACATACACATAATTTTTTTTGAATGAACTCACAGCTATTTAATTTATTTTTAAAAACACATTTTTGAAATCAAAGAAGAATTTGTAAAAGTTATGTGTAAACCAAAGCTGTGTGCTATTAGAGGAAAAGAAAACACTTGCAAATGTAGCAGGCATGAGATAGCAGCACAGGTCCTGTTAATGCCATCATTGTTTGGTAAGGACTTGATTACACAACAGAGCTAAATATAATATGGCAAATAATACAAACACCTATTTCTGGTCTGCTGGAAGCTTCCAGTCTGATTTGTGCAATTAATGTTACTTATTAAAATGCTTTTGAGGCTACTTGGAATTTAAAATGTTTGAAATAAAATATTTTTACTTGAAACTACATTTCTGTACAAGATTTCTGTGCACAGAGAGGAAAGGTATAAAATAGGTTTTAGAAGAGGAATACATTTCTGTGTAAGGTAGTACCTGTTAATTTTTTGTGGTTGGATAATTGACAATATTTGGGAAACTGAGTCATTTATGATGCAGAGTGTATGTAACTCAAAATCCATTGACAAATCTTTATGGTTTTGATATTACTGTTCAGAAATTCCCCCATGGCGGTGTCCATTGTGCATGATTTTTGCATTTTTTCACAATTTCTCGTTTATCATAAGGGAATTTAGTATTACATACCATAAAAGCAAAATGTAATACTGAATCTGGATTTAATCAGGACAGGCAATACTACCTACGTGGAAGGCTATATGGTGCCCTCCCTTCCTGAGGAAGTTAAATGCAGCCTGCAGTCGTTTCTGAGTTCTGAAGCCTCTCCTCAAAGTGTCACAGTGAGTGCATCAATGTGCATCAGGCTGAAGCCAGGTAGGTTCCTGAGAGGGAAGCACTGTAACTGCACACTCAGATTAACTATTTTCTCTATGCTAAAAAGAGAACGCGAAATATAACTCCTTACTCACTGGACCGCCATGCAGAAACATCTCTTTTTTCAGGATATGTTCATTTTTCAAAGAAAGTTGACAAAAACCACTGACTATATTTGGTGTATCAAGTGAAGGCAACTGATTTTTCTTTTAATGATTTTGCTTATAAAACATTTTTGAGTTTTCCTTAGAAATGCCGCAAAGATGAACAACCTGGGTATGAAGATTGAGGGAATTTTTGAAACACGTGAAAAAGATACAAGTTCAATGCATCTAGCCTCACACTTCCTATTTTTTGAAAGATTTATGGAGCACTCAACAATCAGCACAACTAATTATCAAAGTTCACTTTACATAGAAACTGTGAAACCAAGCAAGCTTCATCGCTCATCTTATTTCCGTGCCAACTTCATGCTCACATTGATTAATTCAGTGGAAAAGCAGCTGCGTGATTGGTATTTGTTAGGAAACAGTCCATACCGACATCCAACATTTTTTTGAAAGCTTCAGATACGGGACATTGAAAAGAAAGAGTATACCTTGTGCACTGGTATTCTTTAACACAGGCTGGAATGCCATGTTTGGCTTTTGCTGTCTCAGGCTATTTAGGAATTCCTAATGAGTAAGCCATAGTGTTTAACAGTAAAATATGGTTATGGCTCTTAAATGTAGGCTACATTTAACAACCAGATATTGATTTTTTTCCTTGTAATTTTATTTCCATGTGCATTTCTGGTTTCTTAATTAGTAGCCTTTTAGAGAGAGATTTAACATTCTTATTATCAGAGGATTTGGCTTTTATGATCCAGCTTCTCAGGGGAGAGAAAGTTCTAGACTTTGCAGTTGGGGGTAGAGAGGGAGAAGGTCAACACTGCTTGCGTGCATTTACATATGCACATGAATGTGCAGCCCTCCCTCCCTTCCTTACCCTGCCAACACAATTAAGACAAAATAGTGTTGGAAAACCCAGTGACAAAACTCAACAATTTCCAATTGCACACTCACCCTGTAACGGGAAAAATAAGGTTACCCCATGTTCCTTATTAAACTGAAGTATTTTATTTAATGAGCATGACTCATGCAAGGTGTTCCCATAAATCATCAGCTGGTTTACAAACTCAATAACTAGGCTTCCTGCTATAACTAGGCTGTGCACACCTTAAATTATTAACACGCTACAGCCTTAAGGCAGATCTTTGATGATGATGATATAAACACTGTGAAGACAAGGTGCTC
The DNA here is from genome assembly GCF_036850765.1 of Saccopteryx bilineata. NCBI lineage: Eukaryota > Metazoa > Chordata > Mammalia > Chiroptera > Emballonuridae > Saccopteryx > Saccopteryx bilineata. The sequence continues at coordinate 195,025,698 of NC_089492.1, read as the reverse complement.
TCTCAGCAAAAGATTATTGACTCTAATTACCATTTACCACAGGAAAAAAAAAAGACAATAAAATATGAGGAAGAATTGAAATCTAAGATTAAATTTTATGGGGCACTTTAAAAGCCTCCCCCTAACTTCCCCCTTTTTTTTCTTTCTATTTTTTTAACTTTTTGTTTGTGGCTGTTGTCCTGACCTTTCACGCTGTTGGCATATAATGATAGCCCATTGGCTCCCCTTAAAAAGATGACAGTTGTTAAGAGGAAAGGGAGGGGGAACAGAGTGGAATCTGGAGAGTCTCTGCAGTTGATATTATGTACATTCTTTGAAATGGGACAGAAAAAGGCGGGGGGGGGGGAGAAAATGATAATGCACCGGAAAAAATCCCGGTTTTAATTGTTTTCATGTATATATGTGGTAAAAAGGCTAAAGGACTAGTATGTCTGACTGCAGTCAGGAAACTACCTTTAGGAAACTAGGACTTCAGGTCAGCTTTTTAAAGGGGTCGTTTGCTCTTATGACACACTTCAGTTTTACTGTGCCCTCATCATACAGTTGTTGGAAGGGTGCAAAGAATTTAACACCAAAGAGGGTTAATGATAAGACAGCTTATTAAAAAACCCAAAGTCCCTGTGACATGCTTCATAGTCCCATGAATGATACGTTTTTCACTTCTGGTTATTTGGGAAGTAGACACGTCAGCTGGGAGAGAAATAGGGAAGGTCTCAGAGAACCTACAGGAGTGTCCAGGACGTAAGGAAAGGTGGGAAAAAGAGGCTCAAATTTAACTTTCTGATGTCAATGGCTTTTTTTGTTTTGTTTTGTCCTCCTTTGTGTGTCTGCATATTTCTCATTTCAAAGACTATCTGCTGAGCTAGGCCAAGTTGTTGGGTCGGATTTCCCGCACAGGTACTCCAAGTCATCATTTAATATCTATTTATAGGAATCAGAGAATTTTGGAATAGAAAAGGACTTGGAAATTCCCAATATCTTTAGTTTATAGATGTGAAAATTTCAACCAAGATGGGTGAAACGATTTGGTCAGTAATACCTCTCTCAGCTCTGTAGAGGTCTGAATAAAGGTGGAAGCCAGACAGATTCCTACTATGTCATGGGTAGTATCCATTGGAACTTAGAACTGTAGAAATGTGGTCAGTGATTGGGAAATTTCCTAATCAGCCTTATTCATAAAATAGATGAATAAGGGTGAGTCAACACGTAAAACAAAAAACATGCAATGTCTCTTAATATTGGGGAAAAGTACTCACGTAGTTATTTCCCTTTTTGGTCATTTTGTCCTTGTCCAAGCAGGATCACCCACTGGGGGCTAAAAACCAGACTGATGACTATGTCTGCCTTGGGGATATCTAAGGTAGGTCTCACTATCTAATAAAAATGTTAGAATATGACCAGAACATGGTGGGGGAACTCTGTGATTGATGTTTATAGTCTTTTTAGGATTATTAGGACACAATCCCAGAAATTTTAGAATTGTGTCAGAGTTTTATTATAGGACAGATTCAGGACCTCAAGGATTTGCTCCGAAGCACTTACTTTCTCTAGTATTTCTTGGAGGTAACACATCTATCTCATCCACCCTTCAAGGCATTCTTAGATTCTTAAGGGACAGCAGATGTGAAGGCCATTATAGGTACTAGGAGTAGCCTTCTTCAAAATGCCTTTTGGTGCACCTATGCTCTGTTCCCTATCTGGAGAGATGTGCGAGGTCTGGCTGTCCTACCCTTGGATAAGGACCCACTCCAGAGCAGCTTTCAGGAAACAGGTCCATTACACCTTCCTGTTCTGAAGAGCAAAGGGTGAGTCAACACGTAAAACAAAAAACATGCAATGTCTCTTAATATTGGGGAAAAGTACTCACGTAGTTATTTCCCTTTTTGGTCATTTTGTCCCTGTCCAAGCAGGATCACCCACTGGGGGCTAAAAACCAAAGACTGACGTTTATAACCCTCAGGATGACTGTGGGTATTTCCTAGGAGCCAGGATGCCCTGGTAAAATTCTAGTTGGGATTGTCTTCGTGATCTTACTTGAGTCTTCCAAAAACTTTATGGTATGGCCTCATTTTTCTTCTTGTCAGGAGAAATATAAATTTATCCTTCTTGATTAAATAATGGCTTTTCTTCACCCTTCCAGTTGTATTCTACCTCAGAGGTAATAACATAAATATTGACAGAAATAGTTCCTATGTGTGGTGTATATATAACCTCATAAAAATTTAGAATTTTTTTGGGTTACCAACACACTGCTATTTGGTGGGAGACCAAGAAATAAATAAATACCAGTGCAGAATATCTAATATTATGTGTGTGTACATATAAAATACTAGTGTGCAATATTCACTGTTAAAATAAAATTTACGCATCAAGACCAGTTCATGCTCTTTGCCTTGGGCAGATTATCATGCAAAGAGTCACAATGAAAGCCCCTTCTGGAGCTCCTTTTAAGGGGGTTTGGCCCAGGGTGAGTAGAGGAGGCTCTTCCCAGCCTGAATGGCTGGGCTCATCACTGAGAGATTGCCTGGGGCAGAGACTTGCTGATTGCTCTCTCTGGCCTCACTCCTAGGGGTTGACCTAGGGTTTAGTAGCTTGACTCATCAATCTAACTGGGGGAAGGAGAACTAACAGAGGAATGTGTGTGTGTGTGTGTGTATGTGTGTGCATGCATGCGCGCATACGTGTATGTGTGCTCCGGCATGCAGGGTTGCATCTCTGGAGTTCTAGGAGAGCAGAAGCAGAAGTGGCAAATTGAGTTCTGGGGTTCAGGAACCACTGCCCAGAACCCCAGAACTGTGTCTACACACTAGAGTTCAGGACTAGAGACAAAGCCCAGGCTGCTCCATCTGAAGGTGACAGAATTCTGTGCAATTAGGTGTTATTTCATTATTTAACTCTTTTAAAAATGTATATATATTATATTTATTTCAAAAGCAATATGTTTATAAGGAGTGAAATAAGCAAATCAGAAAAAAACAAGAACTACATGATTCCATACATTGGTGGAACATAAAAATGAGACTAAGAGACATGGACAAGAGTGTGGTGGTTACCAAGGGTGGGGGGGGGGAGGGAGAACATGGGAGGGCGGGAGGGAGAGTTAGGGGGAGGGGGAGGGGCACAGAGAACTAGATAGAGGGTGACGGAGGACAATCTGACTTTGGGCGAGGGGTTTGCAACATAATTTGATGACAAAATAACCTAGACATGTTTTCTTTGAATATATGTACCCTGATTTATTAATGTCATCCCATTACCATTAATAAAAATTTATTAAAAAAAAAAAAAAAGCAATATGTTACTTATGTGGTACTACTGTTCTATGCATATATATGCAGATAATTCTTCAAAGAAAACACAATTATGACTATACTCTACATTCCATTTTTTCTTTTCTTCTTTTTCATTCAACTTTTTAATAATGGAACATCTCAAGCATATACAAAATAAAACATATATAATCAATTCCCTTCCACCTATTGCACAACTTTAACAATTAGCAGCAGATGGCAAATTTTATTTGTGGATATTCAACTTACTGTCCCATCACATTATTCTTGGGGGGCAAATCCCAGACACCATATTGTCTTATGCTGTACAGTTCTGTTGTTACAGGGAGAGTGACAACTCTTATCTTCTTGAGAGCAAGAATTCAATCAAAAGACAAAGTGCAGCAAGTAAAGGAGGAATTTATTGGGTGTGCATGAAGAAAGTTAGAAAAAAGAGCACCATGGCGACAGGTTCAGGAGGTTAGCCTGGCATGAGCTGCTGCTGCCCCCTGCTCCCCTGGGTGCAAGTTTCCTGGAGTCCCTTAGAACTTAGAAGGAACAGGGGCAAGGAAAATGCCTGTGGGGAAGAACAGGAGAAGAAGGGGAGGAGGAAGGTGAAGGGTGTGCTCCTGGAAGGGAGAGCACCCTGGGACTTTAGTCCTAAGGAATTTTAAGGGTGGGAGTTTTAGGGGAGGTGTCAGGGGAGGATCTCAATAGAATACTCACCAACTTTCCAGGTGTGTCTTGTAGGGTCATGGTCTTCATTGATCAGTCAGCACCAAAGCAGGGGTCATTAGTCAATACAGCTGGTCCTGAGTTCAGCCCTGGCATCACTTGCCTGGCTTTGCTGCTTTTCTGGGCTTGAAGCTGAAACACAAATAAGGCCTAGATGTTATACTTTGGGGTTAATGCTTAAGGGCTATTCTTCCTCTTTCTTGTTTGTTCCTCCTTTAAGGGGGTCTAAAACCATATGACTAGTAATATGTTAGGGGAGAAAAGGTCCTGAGGAGGGTCTGAATCTCATGACCAGTGATATGAAATCAGGGGGTTTAAACCTCAGGGCCAGATAAGGGAGGAAATATCACCCTGGGGGCAAGATCTTTGCTTTTCCAGTTTTTCCTGTTGCTAGGTACCTGGGGCTTTCTGTCCTCATGGTCTCCTGTGCCTAGCCCATAGTTCTTGCTGTGCGCATGTCTGTCTAACTGCGTACCACACTATTGCATTCTGTTTTTTATAATTTTAAAATATACCTAACATATGCCTGACCTGTGGTGGTACAGTGGATACAGCATCGACTCAGAACTCTGAGGTCACATGTTTGAAACCCTGGGTTTGCCGTGTCAAGGCACATGTGAGAAGCAATATATGAATGACTGAAGTGAAGCAACTCCAAGTTGATACTTCTCATTCTTTCTCTCTCTCTTTTTCTCTCCCTCTCTCTCTAAAATTAATAAGTAAAAAAATAAAATACATGTAACAAATTTTAGCATTTTAACCACTTTTAGTTGTGCAGTTCAGTAGCATTTAGTATATACACATGATTGTGCAACCATCACCACCACCCATCCACAGAACTTTTCATCTTCCCGAACTAAAACTCCACCCATTAAACACTATCCTGTTTTCTTCTTCCCAGCTCCTGGCAACAACCTTCTACTTTCTGCCTCTCTGAATTTGACTACTCTAGGAGCCTCACATGAGAGCAATATTATGGTATTTGTCCATTGTGATTGGCTTATTTCCTTTAACATAATGTCATCAAAGTTCATCCATGTTGTTGCATGTGACAGAATTTCCTTCCCCCCTTTTTTTTAAGAAAGAGAGAGAGAGAAAGAGAGGAAAGGAGAAAGATGAGAAGCATCAACTCATAGTGCATCATTTTGGTTGTTCATTGATTGCTTTCTCATATGTGCCTTGACCAGGGGGCTCAAGCTGAGCCAGTGACCCCTTGCTCAAGCCAGCAACCTTGGGCTTAAGCCTGTGTCTTTGGGCTGTAAGCCAGCAACCTTTGGGCTCAAGCTAATGACCATAGTATCATGTCTATGATCCCACACTCAAGGCGGTGACCCCATGCTTAAGCTGGCAAGCCTGCGCTCAGGCTGGTGACCTCCAGGTTTTGAACCTGGGACCTCAGCCTCCCAGGTCAGGGCTCTATCCACGACACCACCACTGATCTGGGGAATTTTCTTCCTTTTTAAGGCCACGAATTCTGTTTTGTAACCCAGTTGTTCATCTAGTAAAGAAGCACTGATAATATTTTTAATCCTCTGGTTTAAATATCTCTTTCCTAATAAGTATTATTGTTTGCTTTTGACTTATTTGGAAAGATGTAACATAACTGATTCCAGAAGAGAAAGTTGTCTTTTCTCCTGCCAAAGCCATGGTTCACAGAGGGAGGAATGTTAGTGAGTGCCGTGTCCTCAGTAAATAAGATCAAAAGCACAGGATGCTTATCTTAAATTCGTGAATTTGTAGAATTTTGCATCTGCTTATTGAATACACTTGACTTCCCTGTCTGATATACTAAGTGCATCCTGAAAACAGACATTTTTATAATATTTAATGGTATGTTTTCTGTGGATGTCAAAGGCTGACAATCTGAGGATTTAAGTGCACATGATACAGATAGTAGGATCATACTCCTAACCTAAAAAGCGTGTTTATCTCAAAAACCACAAGTCCTTTTGTAATTAGCTAATTCATCTTCAAAATAACTTAGTAAGGTTGTGAGACATGAATCACTTCCCCTAGCTGACAAATAAAGTAGGTATATATTAGCAAAATCAATCAACATCTAAAAAATACAAGGGACGGCATTTGCAGGACCCTGCTTTTGGCTCTGAGGTTGCTATCACTATCACCGTAAGGCCTATTTTATTCTGAGCATGGTTTCTTTTATCAGTGCTACGACAGAATGAAAAATGTCTTGTGCCTGTCACACAGTAGGCTCTTTCTATCTGTTGAAGGAAAATCGAGAATGGATTAGCCTAAAACATGTTGCAGAGGCATCGAAACCATAGTGTTCCAATCTCTCCAAATCTTTCCGTCTGTCTCCCTCTATGGTCTCCTTTCCCCTGGTGCCTTGGTGTGGGGGTCTGTTGGTCTATCTCCTTGCCTTTCAGGATGATGGTGCAGAGTGAAGGGTGGGATGGCTTTCTAAACCTACACTCACCTGTTGCTGTAGTTCCTTTGCTGCTGCCAGTAGGAACCAGCCTCAGGCTTTAGTTCTTTTACACAGTTTCTGTTCTAGCTATATATAGACTTGCTGGTCTACTTTCTATTGCAGGCTCTGATCACACCATCTGGGAAAAAGGGAAACAATGATAGAAGATATAGGAAAGCAAGAGAGATTAATACAGCAACTTTTTTTTTTTTTTTTTTTTGCATAAGTGGCATGTGAGCACACATATATAAGAGTATAACAATAGTTCTTTCTTCTTTCTGCTTGCCCCAGTTCTGCCCACCTCCAAGTCACCTCCTTAAAAGCTCCTGTCTGACCCACCCACTCATCGTCATTTAGTCATCTGCTCTCTGAGTTGTCAGTAGTAGTTGCCATTTGTGGTTATTTTAACTGTATTCTTTTTTAACATCTTGTGATTCACCACTGCTCCCTCAGCTTGATGACCACTTCCTCTGGAGTTGGGCCAGGAGCCCGAGTTACCATACATATTTATGTAATGTAGGGATGGGAGGAGCATTCAGCACATTTGTACTCAATGAACAATGTCTGTTCATTGGGGACAAAGGAAGGGAGAAACGACCTCAACTTAGTCATATGACATCACACAGAGGAGGAAATAAGAGGGGAGAGCAGGGCTTTGCCTTTCCCAGCTAGTGCTGAGTTGTAACTGCTCCAGAGGAAAGCAAGCCATACCTGACAGGCAGATTGCATCACATCAGTGCTGCTCTATGTGCTTTTTGAGGTTACCATTAGATGGAAAAGCCATAAGGGCTGGCCGTATCCTCTGAAGTTACTTATCTGGAATACTCAGCTGTTGACCAGATGAATATTTAGTTTTATGGTTTGGTTGTCTGTATTTAATTTTAGTAGAAGAACAACATCTCACCTATAGTCCCTTTCTAGGCTGCTTAACACTTAACTTAGGAGTGCTAATGATTTTACTAAAAAGGGCTTGAGAACACTGACGTTCTCTGTTTGAAATAAGCTGCATGACATTCGTAGCTAAGATATTTAAGAAAGCTGACAAACTAGCAATCTTATTTGTTAAATGTCTCTCACTGAAGCATGCCAAGTAGGCCATAAACAGACATGATAACTGAGGTTTTTATTTTATTTTATTTTTTATTTTTTTTATATCACCAGAGAAGCTTAATCTGAAAGCAGCAGTACATAAAACATTTCTGTAATGAGAAATTTGCACCTTCAAATATCATGCTTTTGTAAGTCTGGACCTCTTTGGGGAAAAAATAAAATGAGTCATTAAGTGCATGAAAGACAATATATGCATTCAGCTTTAAATGTGTTCACTAAGCTCTTTTCTCATTGATGTGACTCTTTTCCTTTACGAGAAGAACATAATCATTCTACTGCAGGAGAGATGATTAAATTGGGGAGTAGGAGTTATCAGTCCATGCTTGTTTCCATCTATTTCTACACTGGAAATAACATTTGTCTTTTTGCAATATAGTTTACATGCTTATGCAACCTTTTACACACAAATGTGTAGGCTATATGGCTATACAGGTAAAATTTGCTTCTTGAACTTCAGGCTGATTATTGGCTTATAAAATCAAAGAAAGGCAAGAATGCCAACTCCCATCTTCCCTCCACTAGGTTACATTTATGGGGATTAACTACATTATTCAATGTATTTCTTAAGAATTAAATTAATTATAATGCACTTGGATTCCCTGAGCATTCTCACAATTAATTTGTGCTATTGAGTTATCAAATATCCCTTTCTTAAGGGATTAGCTCATTTCTGATGTTTTGCACTGATGTCCCAAGAAGTAATTTTGGGCTAAAATAAATTAGATCCTTTTTTTCAAGGATTTGTTTTTTTAATCTCCAAAGGAATTCTTGGAACACTGGAATAAAACAGTGTAACAGTGGCTAAATCCTTAAGTAAGAATTTCTGATCACCCAGTAACACACATTCATGAAAATAGGAGCAAAGGAAATACTCTCCTCACCTTATCTGCTTTTTTGCACACTAAGCACCAAGATACTGCCTGTTAGACATGCATAGTTCCTAGTTCACTATACAGCTATTAAATTTAATTTTTTTAAAAAATGTGTATTTTAATAACTAGTGTCAGGTGATCAAATATCTCTGAAAATACTCTGAATTTTAACAATATCTCAGTTGGAGCTATGGCTGGTGGGCCAGTGGATAAGTATCATGCTGGTCGCCAGTTCCATCCCAAGGTTGTTGGTTCAAGCCCCAGTCAGGGCACGTATGAGAAGCAACCAGTGGATGCACAACTTAGTGGAACAGCGAGTTGATGGTTCTCTCTCTCTTCCTTACCCTCTCCTCTCTCTCTTTCCCTTCCTCTCGCTACAAAAAAAAAAAAAAAAAAAAGTACAAAAAATAAAAATATTCCAGTTTGAGTTAAAAAATTTTTTTCTACAGTGTCACTTCCTTTCCAAAACCAAATCAAATCTTTGTAAGGGTGGCATGTGGCAAGGGCTTTTATTTAAGTTAAGTGGTGAAATTGTTGATCCTTTAAAAACATTAGGTCCATGTACTAAGAACTAAAAGTAAAAGGCTAGATAATTGCTTTACACATATTTATTTACTTAAGGTAATCTAGTCAAGGCCTCATTTGCCTGTTAAAATTAGAAGGTCAATTATTAGAGCTGTGATGTCATTAGCAGGAAACAGTTCACAGCTGAGAAAATGTAGTTATGGAATTACTTTCACGAGAATAAAAAACCTAGAGAGAGATGTTTATAACATTTTAGCCAGTAAAATCAGAAGATGTAAAAAAAATGTTTCGGATCAGTTTTGAGAAAACTAAACTTATATTTTGAAAATCATAATACTAACTGAAACTGAACAGAAATTATTATAGCCAAACTAAATTTAAATGTATTAAAACATTATTCTGTAGTTGACAATTTTACATTTATAAAAGAGGTGCTTTTCAATGCAGTATATATATATATTTTTTACCAAAAAAGATACCTGGATTAAATGACAGTTTTTTCATGATATTTTGAAATATCATCTAAGTGCATAAAAACCAAAAAGAAAAAAGACAATTTCTTGTTTTTAGTCTTTTTAATTTTCTTTTCAGATTTTTTTTTTTTTGTTACAGAGGAGAGGGACAGATAGGGACAGACAGGAAGGGAGAGAGATGAGAAGCATCAATTCTTCGTTGCGGCTCCTTAGCTGTTCATTGATTGACTTTTCATATGTGCCTTGATGGGGGTGGGGGGTAGTGGGAGTGGAGGAGGGGGCTATAACAGAGTGAGTAACCCCTTGCTTAAACCAGATGAGCCTGCGCTCAAGCTGGTGACCTCGGGATTTTGAACCTGGGTCTCCTGCTCCCCAGTCTGATGCTCTCTATCCACTGTGCCACCACCTGGTCAGGCTCTTTTTAGATTTTATTTATTCATTTTAGAGAAGAGAGAGAGAATGAGAGAGAGAGAGAGAGAGAGAGAGAGAGAGAGAGAGAGAAGGGGAGGAGGAGCAGGAAGCATCAATTCCCATATGTGCATTGACCAGGCAAGCTCAGGGTTTTGAAACAGCGGCCTCAGTGTTCCAGGTCTATGCTTTATCTACTACACCACCACAGGGCAGGCCTTAATTTTATTTTCAATTTCAATTGACATACAATCTTTTACCAGTTTCAGGGGTACCACATAGTAACATAGTAATTAGACATTTCAAACCTTATGAAGTGATCACCCTGGTAAGTCTAGTGCCAATCTGAGGCCATAAATAATTATTACAATATTATTGACTGTATTCCTTATGCTGTACTATTTTTATAACTGGCATTTTTCTTAGAATTTTTAAATTAGAAAAAAAAATTTTTTTTACAGTTAACATTCAGTATTGTTTTGTATTAGTTTGAAGTATATAGCATAGTGGTTAGACAATCCTTTATTTTACAAAGTGGTCCCCCTGACATTTTCAGCACCCAACTGGCCCCATACATAGTTATAATATTATTGACTGTATTTCTTATGCTGTACTTTACATCCTCATTATAACTGGCAATTATTTATTTACTTTTTAAATTTCAGGTAAGTTTATTGATATGACATTGGTTAATGGGAACATATAGGTTTAAAGTGTACATTTCTATGGTCTATAATCTGTATATTGTATTTTGTGACCACTGCTCAAAGCCAAATCATCTTCCATCCCTAAATATTTGGCCCCCTTTATCCCTACAACCCCTTCCCTCTGGTAACTACCATACTGTTATCTGTGTCTATGAGTTCAATAACTGGCAATTTGTACTTCTTAATTGCTTCATCTTTCTCACCTGTGCCCTCGACCTCCCTCTCATCTGGTAACCATCAGTTTGTTCTCTGTATCTATGGGAAACTTTCTTTTTTTTCCCCCCAGCATTTTTGCTGGGTAGTATTTGAAAAGGATATCATTTAATATTCAATTTAATGTGTATTGATTACCATCACTATATAGCCATACGTATGTAGATAGATTTTTTTTTTTAACACATGGGCCCACAAAAACTTGCTATCATTTTTTTGCTTGTTTTATCTTTCATTTGCCAACACTCTCCTTTCTTACCCAGCAGAGCATAGAAGTGCTTTCTTAGGAGAACAAAAATGCAACCAAATTATGAATACTTCTTTCATGAGCTGACATTGTTATGAAAGTTACAGTAAAAGAAATGAAAAACCCTACTCAAGTTACCTGGTGCATTTTGGACCTAGGAGTTAAAGAATAGTTCACACTTATTTTCAAGATACTGAAGAAGTCCCTCAACTGTTTTTCTTTGTGGATGTCCTTTCTTGGGGGTACACTGTATCCCATATTATCTGCCCTTCTTTTCAACCTTTTAACAGCTCACTTCTTCCTTACCCTCCTGTCCTGTCCCCACTGCCCTTCCTTCTGTTTTGGATCAGAGTAAAATAGTCCAGAAAAGCCGTTGGCTGGCTTCTACCGAGACATGCACTGGATGGAAGGAATGCATGTGTTAATTTTGCCGCAGTTCTTTCCTCTGTAAAATGGACACAGAGGTGGCTCCTACTTCACAGGATTAGTAAATCATCTAATATGTAGAAAGCTGTTAGTAGGGCTCAAATTTAAGCACCTGGCCTGAGCAAGCACTCTATTTATTTAGTAACTATTTATTAGTAGTCTACTAAATATTAGGCACTACTTTGGCACTCGGGACCCACCCAGTGAGTTACAGAACTGGACTCCTGCCCTTGTGGAGCTAACGTTCCAGTGGGGGGAAATTGACCATGTGTTGTGACTATAATATGAAGTATGTTAGTGGATGATAAGAGTGATGGGGAGAAGAGGGCCACAGCGTGTGGGTGCAGGTTACAATTTTTAAATAGCATGGTGGTGGAAAGCCTCAAAGAGTGGCTGATATTTGGGCAAAGACATGGCACAGATGAGGAATTTAACTATGTGGCTATGTGGGAAGAGAGTTTTCTAGGTAGGGGCAGCAGGTAATGTGAAGTTTCTAATGCCTGATATTAGGAGAACAGCAAGTCACTTAGTCACCTTTTGTGTCAGTTCCATTTTTGATCTCATACCCCACAATTAGAGGTGGGTGGGCAAGGAGGAGAGCTGTAGGAGGTGATGTCTATAGGTAAGGAAGCCAGACATAATAGGGCCTTGTGAACCACTGTGAGGACTTTGACATTCACTTTGCAGGGTCCACACAGAAGAATTTCAGGATTTAAATTAAATTTAAAAAAGATTCCTCTGATGGCAGTGTGAGACTGGACTTAGGGTTATTATTACTCACTGCTGAAGCCTCTGATTCTGAGAAAATGGCTCTCTGGGAATAGGGAGCACGTATTAAGTGAATGGGGTTGTTTATTTAGAATGGGTTGTTTTTTCAGTCTCTGTGTTGCTATTGTTTTACCTTTGTACATCTAGGTTTTCTCCCTTTGTTTACTTTTTCTTTCTTGTGCCTACTACAGTCTTCTAGGTGACAAGGAAAAGAGTCACTCAGTGAAAGGAGGAAACCTCAATGTCCTTTAGTCAAAGCAGTTGACATAAGCATGCATATCACTTGAGTAAGGCAATGGAGAGGGGTGAGGATGCATGCTTTGCCTAAAAGTGTACACAGTCAAACTTAAAAAATGCTTGAATCAAAGCACATCTATGGTTGAAAAGGGTCAAGCTGCATGTTTCTAATGATTATTTAACAGCTGTTTAATGGCCATTAACTATAGAGGTGCCTGGGAAGAAAAGCAGAAGGCGAGAAAGTCTCAACTCTGGAGAGCATGCATCACGGAAAACTATATTGTCTTCCACTGACACTTTGCACCATTTAGAAATAGCTGCCCCCTTTGGGTGGTGGCTGCCCTGAGCCAGGGGGCTTGGCCCGGTGGGTGTAGGATAAGCTACATTTCTGTCCCTGCTTCTCCCCTCAGCTGGAGGTTTCTGTGCTGTGCCCAGCCTACACTTCCCATTCTCCAGGCACAACAAAGCCCCAACAAGCTGCCAACCTTGTTTTCCTTTTGTGGTGGGCATATTTCCTCTTGGCTTGGATGACCTTCCACTTTGGTGTACGCAACTGCTTTCTCCTCTCTGCTTTTTCTCTCCTGTCATCATGGATTTAGCAACTTTATCTGTCTGTAGTTCAAACTTCTTGAAAGAGAATTTAGTGGGTTTGGCGAGTCACCTAAGGGTAAAGTTCATGTCTAGAAAAGCTTGTTAGCCCTTATAAGTCAGGAGCCCATTTCTAAACCAATCAGCCCCATCCAGGGTGAATAGCACAAACCCTAGCAGAGAATACACTCAGTGACTAGCATCATGAACCATGTAATCTTCAAGAATAGTGTTTTGTTCTGGATTATATCTTGAGAAAAGTGACTTAATTTATAGGAAAGTACCTAATAATGTTACAGTAGAATTTTCTCTTTGGATACCCTTGGGAAGAAACTAAAATGCATTAATAATCCAATATAAATAGTGCTTATGTTTACCAGAGGGAACTCATTTAACTGTACTGTTTAATAGTGAATAAATGCAGCCAATGAATGGATTCCTTGTATCATGCTTAGAATTAGTTTACTTAGTCACCTTATTCTATGCCAGTCCTGTATCAACTTTGTAAATGTGTGTTTTTATGTTTCTATTCTTGCCATCAGTCACATGCCTTTATCATCTGTTATTATAATTACCATCATAACGTTCTTCCTGGTGTCTCAATTTTAATCTTTCCCTTTTTTATTTTATTTTATTATTTATTAAAATTTTCCCATTGATTTAAGAGAGAGTGGAAGGGGGGGAGGGAGAGGGAGAGAGAAAACCATCAACTCATTGTTTCACTTTGTCATCCCATTTAGTTATGTATTCACAGACTACCTCTCGCATGTGCCCTGACCAGGCATCAAACCCATGACCTCTGGTGTGCCCGGAAAATACTTTATCCACTGAGCTACCTGGCCAGGGCATCTTTCTCTTTTTTGAAAGCATCTCTGCATCACCACCAGAATAATCCAGAATACAAATCTGATCACTGGTCACATCACTTTGACTTAAATTCTTTAGTGACTCTATTACCTTCAACCTCAGCCTTATAACCTGTTATAAAAGAAGCTCTTCATAACTCAGTTCCTTCTTGACATTCAAGGACTATTCCTGTGACACTCCTGAATCTCAGTTAATACCACACATTTTCTTAAACCTTGAAGCCTTTTGATATGACGGCAAGACCTTTATTCTTTCCTTCATTTGGCCAACTCCTCCTTGACATAAAGGGTGCAGTATTTGGGAAGTAGTCTGTCCTCTGTCGATAGAGTTAGGGCTTGTTTTTTGGGTGCTTATAGTGTTTTGTGTTTCTCTGCATTAAAACATAATGTGATCATGTGCTAATTCTTGGTTTCCATGCTTGTTTCACTCTATTGTGGGCTTCTTCTTCTTTTTTTTAATTTGTTCTTGCTTTCCATATTCATGTTTATTCTTACTATAAGTACTTTAAATTTTTTATTTTTCAATTATAGTTTACATTCAATATTATTTTGTATTAGTTTCAGGTGTACAGTATAGTGGTCAGACAGCCATATACTTTATGAAGGGGTCCCCCCGATTTCTCAAGTACTCACCTGGAACCAAACATACTTATGATAATACTATGGCATTTACCATCTTCCTTATGCTGTACTTTATATCCCTGGGACTGTTTTGTAACTACCAATTTGTAGTTATTAATACCTTTACCTTTTTCACCCAGTCCCCCAATTCTCCTTCCTTTTGGCAATCATCAGTCTGTTCTCTGTATCCATCAATCTGTTTTTGTTTTATTTGTTTATTTTGCTTTTCAGATATAAGTGAAATCACATGGTACTTGTCTTTCTCTGTCTGACTTATTCACTTAGCATAATAAAACCTGTAGGTTGGCCCCAGCTGGTTGGCTCAGTGGTAGAGCATTGGCCTGGTGTGCAGGAGTCCTGGGTTCGATTCCCGGCCAGGGCACACAGGAGAAGCATCCATCTGCTTCTCCACCCCTCCCCCTCTCCTTCCTCTTTGTCTCTCTCTTCCCCTCCCGCAGCCAAGGCTCCATGGGAGCAAAGTTTGCCCGGCCGCTGAGGATGGCTCTGTGGCTTCTGCCTCAGGCACTAGAATGGCTCTGATTGTGGCAGAGCAACACCCCAGATGGGCAGAGCATTGCTCCCTGGTGGGCATGCTGGGTGGATCCTGGTTGGGCTCATGCGGGAGTCTGTCTGACTGCCTCCCTGTTTCCAACTTCAGAAAAATACACAAAAACCCCCAACAAAAACCAAAAACCTCTAGGTTCATCCATGTTGTTGCAGATAGTAAGATTTCATTCTTTTCTTTGGCCAGGTAATATTCCACTGTATATTTGTACAACTTTTTAAAATCCACTCATCTGTTGATGAGCACTTGGATTGCTTCTCTGTCTTGGCTATTGTGAATGATGTTGCAATGCCAAGGAGTATATATATTTTTTCAGATTAGTGTTTTGATTATTGTGGGCTTCCTGAAGATGATGACTCAGAGTACCCACCTTTATAAACCCAGAGACTTTCCTCATGTGTGACTCCTAATGGCTGCTCAAAAATAACTTTAAATAGAAACAAATAAAGTAGACCTTGTTTCTAAAGGTTTTTCTCTAAAATTACTGAACATTTTGAATAAAGTTTATTTCCTTTCCACTTTACCATCAAACCTCTATTTTAGGAAAAAGAGAATACTATTCCTTCTTCTTTCCTTCCTGTATTTATTTTACTCAACAAATTATATTCTTTAGAGCTTTCTTTAATGTTGATTCCAAAACCTGATCTGATGATTGAGAACCATTGAGATCTAAGGAAGTCTAAAAACTTGGGTGATTTTTCTTTTGAATATTGTAGTCTCTCAAATCTGATTGATCACAAATCTTAGATATTAAACTTGCTTTAGCTTTTTGGAGGAGCTTATGTTTGTGAAATGCAGTCTAATAAGTCTGAGAGTTAGGGAAGCCTTTATGGCTTTCAGGTCAGGAAGGGGGTCCCTGGTTGTGTCCTGGTTGTGGAAGCAGGGGTCTCACCCAGGTGGTTGTTATGCTTTGGTTGTGCTTCCAGGTATGGCCAATCAGTTGTCTGGAAGCGAGTTACTTCTTTTTCCTTTCATTTGTGTATTTTCATTATATCTCCCATGGTAACACAACCCTAATTCTTTACATGGTTGATTATTCAAATCTTCCCTGAAACCCTATTTCCTTTTTCTCCCTTCAGGAAGCAAATCTTCTCTTATATTAACACTTTAAAACGTCTACAAGACTTCCTCTATAATTCAGTTCAATGACTACCTGCTATAAGGAATTGATGAATTGTTTCGTCTGATTAGCAGTATTTCTCTCTTTTCCATATTTATTAAGGAAGTATTCTACTGCTGCATCACCAATCTAAGACAATCGTTTGTTCTTTCATGTTAAGCAGGCTCTACATTGTAATTTAATGGCATAATGAGATCCCTATTCTGGTTGACAAACGCTGTGGTGCAAATGATTTAATTTACTGGCTCAAGCATTAGTCTACATATTATTGTACTGATCAGTCATTGCATACTAAAATCACTCATCCTTAATGTAATGATTTGGTGTCCCTACAGAGAATTTCAGTCATCAGAATGTCATTAGATACAGTAAAAAAAATGAAAATTACTATTACCACAGCAGTAAACACTATTAACTGTTTGTTAAAATAGCATTTAATTTAGTTGTGCAAGAGTTTACACATTTCCACAGTTTACTTGGTCCTCTAATTGTCACTGCAAAGTTAATGACCCTGCTGCCAGTGAAATGACAGAATGATGAGGGGGCAGTGAAGAATAGGTAGGTGTTTTTACATAGCAGACACCATAATGTGACAGTGCAGAGTTCTTACCTATCTGGGACATTGCATTGATAAAAAAGGAGCATGCTGGTGTTTTAAGAATGTGAAGCAGGGTATAAGAATTTGGATGCCTTCAAAGTGCATGGTAACATTGAGCATAGTTGGCAAAAGGAGCAAGTGATTTCTCCCAGGCTGCTTTTCTCTCTTCCCATCAGTGTTGGCATTCCAGAGTCTGCAGCAATACTGATAAATTGTGACTGCCATGCACCTCCTGCAAATGTCCCTGGCTGGGGGAATCCATTCTTGTTAGAAGTTATGGGCCTGGTTGGAAAGTATGTATTGTTTCACAAGGCTCACCAACCCCAGGATTACAAACAGCACCCTTTTAAGTTGCAAAACATGCATTTGCCTTGAAATGGCCTTTCCCTGTTGCAGCCTGAGTCCAGCATAACCCAACTTCAAATAAAACTAGCAGCAACCTGGACCATGCCTATAAATGTGGACACTCTGTGGGTTACTTGGTTCCAGAACTCTGTCTTCATCCATACTGTTGTAATTCATTTCCTTGTTTATTCTATAACTGCATGTTACTGACTTTGAGTTCTGTGCCCAAAATATTGAACTTAGATATGGAAAGGGATGCCAGGGAGCCCTCTGTATGTGGAAGGCAATTAAAACAAAATAATAGATAGCACCACTTCTTGCTTTGCTTATATTTCTCATGCTAACTCAATGGGGAAAATGATCATTGGAAATGACCAGTCCTGGTAAGACTGCAGCCAAGGGAAATGATGCCCAGTTTATAGGATCTTGAAGGAGAGCTCTAGTGAATGCCAATCCTAAATCAATGAAGGGGCTGTTACATGACAAGATGTGTGTCTGTAGACAGTGTTTACAGTCTGTAGTATGATGCTGAGAGTCACCTTTTATCAAGAATATGCAACAGAGAATTGCCTGGAAATTGATTCTTTACTACCAGTGGCATGGCAGAGTGGAAATACTTGGCAGCAAATAGTATGCAGTGAGAAAGGAGACATGCATTCTCTTACCCATGTGACAGTCCAGAGATGTGGGTGATGTATGCTTGGTCTGGCTACATTTATCATCTACGGGTTAACATACAGTCCCATTAGGGTGGACCCTGAAGTGGTAGCATTCAGAGTAATTGCATCTTTTACCTTGAAAAGAATCATGAAGAAATGCAAATAAAAGTCATTGCTACCTTGTGAGAAAAACAGTACATAAATTTGCCACCTCTATCTGACTCAGGGATTACCTATATTACTTTTTCAAGATGCATGTGCCTAGATCTAAGAGTGATAGGATCCTTTACCACTGCCAGGGTGAGAAAGAACCCAAATGCAGATAATTTAATCTCTGAAATGGATATTCCTGGGTGATCTTTGGGGTCAAAAGTCTCTGAAACCATTCTCCTAAAAGTGTCATGGTATGAAGGGCTTCTGAATCCTTTCCTGTTACAACTGTCCTTATCTTACTTATTAAGAAAATTAACAAATAGAAATGTGTGGAAATCACATTAATTGAAACATCTGAACTTGCTAGTAATGCTAAGTAGGTCCCTGAATGAGTCAGCTTTTCTCCTGCTCTCTTCTCCCTCTCTGGGGGCAGCTTACTTAGGACTAGGAGCCAGCAGTGTGGTTGGGCCATACCTGATTCCATTGCACTTTTAGGGTCAAGTTAGTCTAGTCTGGCAGACACTTGGTGTGTGTGTGTGTGTGTGTGTGTGTGTGTGTGTGTATGCATGTGTGGTCTACAGAGTTATGGTACTTAATATTTCTTGCAGTATTGGTTTGGTTGTAATGAATTCCTTGAGGTATTTTTTTTTTGTCTGAGAAGCTTTTTATTTCTTTTTCAATTTTAAAGGATAGCCTTGCTGGATAAAGAAGTCTTTGTTGTAGGCTCTTGTTCTGCATTACTTTTAATATTTCTTGCCATTCCCTTCTGACCTCAAGTGTTTCTGTTGAGAAGTCATATGTCATCTTTATGGGGGCTCCTCTGTAGTTAGTAGACTGCTTTTCTCTTACAGCTTTTAGTATTCTTTTTTTTATCTCTTAGCTTTGGTATTTTGATTATGATGTGTCTTGGTGTAGATTTCTTTGGGTTTCTCTTTAATGGAATTCTCTGTGCTTCTTGAACCTGTGTGACTTTTTCCTGCATCAATTCAGGAAAGTTTTCAGCTATGATTTTTTCGAACAAGGTCTCTATCCCTTGTTCTTTCTCTTCTTCTTCAGGAACCCCTATGATGCGAATGTTATTTCTCTTCATGTCACAGAGCTCTCTTAGAGTTTCCTCAGACTTTTTGAGTCTCTTTTTTTTTGCTGCTCTGCTTTCGTGCCTTCATTTATCTTGTTCTCTAACTCACTGATTCAATCCTCAGCTTCATCCATCCTGCTTTTAATTCCTTCCATTGTGGTCTTCATTTCTGATATTGTATTTGTCATTTCTTACTGATTCTTTTCTATTATTTCAATAACCTTTTTAATACTTGTTATCTCTTTATTTAGGTGCTTGTTATGTCCATTCATTGTTGTTCTAAGATCTTTGAGCCTCCTGACAATCATTGTTATACACTCTGCATCCATGTATTTGGCTATATCTGACTCATTCAAGTCCTTTTCTGTGGATCAAGAGAACTTGATTCATTTGTGTTGCATTTCTCTGCCTTCCCATTTTGTCTGTTTATAAGAAGGGTGTGGCCACAAGAGTCCAATGGGTGTGGACTCTGTGTTTCCTAGGTGTGTTTTTTTGCCCATTTTATTTTTGGATTGTTAGTTTTTTAAATGTTGATTTTTGAGAGTTTTTTCTTTTTATTATTTTAGATACTAGGCTTTTTGTCAGATATGTGGTTTGCAAATATTTCCTCCCAGTCTTTGCTTGTCATTTATAGAACAAAATTGTTAAATTTTTATGAAATCCAATTTATTATTTTTTTCTTTTAAGAATTTTGCTTTTGGCTTCAAATCTAAGTACTCTTTGCTTAACCCTAGCTCCTTAAAATGTTCTCCTCTCCCCTCCCAAAAGGTTGATAAACCACTCTCCATTTTGAGTTAATTTTGACATATTATGTGAGGGTTTGAATAGGTTCAATTTTTCCTTATGGATAAATATACAACCGATCCAAGACTATTTGTTGTAAGGTTAAATTGCCCCCACAGAGTTGCTTTTACCCCTTTGTCAAGAATAATTACTTGGGGCATATTTTTGTGAGTCTATTTCTGTGTTCTCTGTTCTATCCCATGGACCCATGTGTCTATCTCTCTACCATACTACTCAGTTTGGTTACTGTAGCTATACAATGTGTCTTAATGTCGAGTAGAATGACTTCTTTGACTTTATTGTTTTTGTAAATTTATCTTAGTCTAGTTCTTTTGCCTTTCCATATAAATTTTAGCATAATCTTGCCTATATCAACAACATCAAAAATCTTTCTGGGTGTAAAGCCAGCAGCTACGGCTACCATCATAGCAGCCCGGCCCATGCAGGTTCGCATTGAATTCGGACAGTTGGTAAAGAAACAACAGAGCCACAAACTGGTGGGCCATTATTTTTTAATCCTAGCTTGCACCCGGCAGGCAAGTAAAAACACACACTGGGCTCCAAAACCCACTCACATTCAGTGCTCACAAAACTACTGACTTAATCCAAGTTTTTTAGAATCAAAGATTTCTAGCTCACCAGACTTATTCACCTCTGTTCCCCATCTCCTTCCTTCTCCCTGTACAAACTCTGCACTAACTGGCCTCTCACTCAACACTCCACCATCTTGGCTGCTTCTCTTGGCCTACTCCACGTGGCCTCCTTCTCTGCTCTCTGCTCTCTCCTCTAATGATAATCTCAGGAACCAAGAGCGCAAACTCTTGTTCTGCCCCCATTTTATATTGTAGCTTCACAACCTCTAATCCAATATACAAAATAGGGAAGTCTCTACAAAGTCACTTCTCTGAGGCATGATTGGATTGTACCACCCCACATCAAAAAGGGTGGGAAAGGCTTAATCTCAAAACCAAGCCCCAGGCTACAAGGATTCTCAACACACATTACTATCACCTGGGCGATGGCCTCACGTGGGCAGCGCCATTTTTAACAAAGTGAGCATAATACATTTTATCTGCCCAACACTGGGATTTTGAGAGGAATTGAGCTAAAATTTGTTGTGGGCTGAATAGTGTCCTTCCAAAATTAATATCCACTTGGAACATCAAAATGTGATCTTATTTAAAAATAAGATCTTTGCAGTTAAGATAAGGTCATCCTGGATTAGAAGGAGTATTAAATCCAATGACTGTTGTCCTTGTTAGAAGAGGAGAGGACACACAGATATACAGAGACACATAAGGAAGAAGACCATGTGAAGATGAAGTAAGAGACTGAAGTTACATTATCACAAGCTAAGAAATGCAAAGGATTGCTGGCAACCACTTAGAAGTTAAGAGAAGTATGTAACAAATTTGCCTCAGGGAACTTGGAAGGAAGCAACCTGGCCAACCCCTTTATTTTGAACTTCTAGTCTCTGGAACTGGGAGATAAAACACTTCTCTCATTTTAAATCTCTCAGTTTGTGGTAATTTATTATAGTAGCTTAGGGAACTAACACAAACTTGTATATTTGTTTGGGGAGAATGGACATCTTAATTATGTTGAGAGTTCAAATTCATTGAACACTACATCTACATGTCTCTTTATTTGTATCTTCTTTGATATCTTTCATCAGTGTTTTCTAGTTTTCAGCATACAAGTCCTGTACATGTTGTGTTAGATTTATCCTATTTTATTTGTACAATGATATAAATGATCTCATAATTGTTGAACTCATTTATTAATATTATGAGCTCTTTGTAACATCCTTACAATTTAATACAGAATATCATGTCATCTGCATGTTTTATTCTGTGGTTTCATTTCCTCCTTTTGACTTGTATGCCTTTATTTCCTGTTCTTGCCTTATTGCATTGACTAGAACTTGCAGCACTATTGTGAATAAAAATAATAAGAGTGGACATCACTGCTTTATTCCAGCTTTTAGGAGTAAAGCATGGTCTTTTACTATAAAGTATAATGTTAGTGGAGTTTTCTTTCTTTTGTATATATTCTTTGTCAATATGAAGAAATTCTGCTCTATTCCTATTTTTCTGAGAGTTTTTTTAAAATCATAAATTGGTGTTTAATTTTGTCAAAGGCTTCTTATCAATTTATATGGTAATGCAATTTTTCTTCTTTAGTCTGTTAATATGATGAATTGCACTGACTGATTTTCAATATTAAACCAGCTTTGAATCTATGGAGTAAAATTCACTTAGTCATGGTATATTTACTTCTTTTTATGTATTGCTGAATTCTATTTGCTAATATTTTGTTAACAATTTTTGTGTCTATATGCATGAGGGATATTGTTCTGTAGATTTTTTTATTAGCCTTTATCTGACTTTAGTATCAGCATAATACTAATTTTATAAAGTAAATTGGAAAGGGTTCCCTCCTCTTCTATTTTCTGGAAGTGATTTGTAAAATTGGTATTAATTTTTCTTTAAATATTTAGTAGATTTACCATTAAAATCACTTGAAGCAGGAGGTGTTTTTTTTTGCGAGCTTTAAATTACACATTCAAATTTTTTTGTATTTTTCTGAAGCTGGAAATGGGGAGAGACAGTCAGACAGACTCCCGCATGCACCCGACCGGGATCCACCGGGCATGCCCACCAGGGGCGACGCTCTGCCCACCAGGGGGCGATGCTCTGCCCCTCCGGAACATTGCTCTTCCGCGACCAGAGCCACTCTAGCGCCTGGGGCAGAGGCCAAGAGCCATCCCCAGCGCCCTGGCCATCTTTGCTCCAATGGAGCCTTGGCTGCGGGAGGGGAAGAGAGAGACAGAGAGGAAGGGGGGGGGGTGGAGAAGCAAATGGGCACTTCTTCTATGTGCCCTGTCCGGGAATTGAACCCAGGTCCCCCGCATGCCAGGCCGAGGCTCTACCACTGAGCCAACCAGCCAGGGCCCACATTCAAAATTTTAAATAGTTATGTCTATTCAAATGATCTGTTTCATATCAGGTGAGTTTTAGTAGTTAGTACTTTTAAAGAATTGGTCCGTCTCACCTAATTTGTCAAATTTATGTGTGAAAGGTTGTTGGTAGTGTTTTTTTCTTATACTTTTGATGTCTGTGGAGTCTATAGTGATAGCTTCTGTTTTATTCCTGATACTGATAATTTGTATCTTTCTTTTTTTTGTCAATCTTGCTAGAATTTTGATAATTTTGGGTTTTTAAAAGACCAGCTCTCTGTTTTATCAATTTTCTCTATTGTTTTTCTGTTTTAATTTCACTGATTTATGAACTTAACTTATCTTTATGGTTTTATTCTTGCTTTGGCATCTTTTTCTTTTTTTTCCTAGATTCTTGAGGTGAAAGTTTATAAAATTCAGTTGAAACTATCTTTTTTTCTAATGTATGATATGTATTCAGTGCTATAAATTTCTTCTCAGCAGTTCCTTAGTTGTATTACACAAATTTTAAGGTATTTTATTTTTATTCAGTTCAATTAAAATTTCCTTGAGACATCCTCTTTGACTTATGAATTATTTAGAAGTGTGCTGTTTATGAATGTATGTTGTATGATTTCAATTGTGATCAAGTCTTTTAAGGTGTATTTTACGGCCCAGGATATGGTCCATTTTGGTATTTGTTTCATGGTCACTTGAGAGCTATGTATTCTGCTGTTGTTGGGTGTTCCATACAGTGTTCCATAAATGTTGATAACAGTTTATTGTTTGATTGTGTCATTGAGTTTTCTATAGCCTTTTTGACTTTTTATGTAGTTGCCTTATCAATTGTTGAGAGAAGGGTGTTACAGTATCTAATTACAATTGTGGATTTATTTATTTCTCCTTTTAGTTTTATTAGTTTTTATTTCACATATATTACAGCTCTGTTGTTTGGTGCATATGCAATGTAAGGTGGTCAGCAATGGGGGAAGAATGAGAAACTCAGACCCAGGAACTTTGGTTAGAGCTGCCCACACTCATGCATGCCAAAAGAAACTTCCCAGGAGTCCTTTGGAAAAGAGCGATTGTCTGCCAGCCAGTGAAATTTCACCACATCATATTAGCTTGACCTCCCTAACGACCCTTTAAATATCTTCCACGCGGTCACTCTATGTGACTTTCCTAGCCTCTGTCCCTGGGACCAGGGAACATCGTCAGGCGGGAAGTGCTCTGTACTAAATAAAGCTTTTGCTCATCCACACTTTGTGGCTATGGCCCCTTCCTTCTTCCTCGACAGGGAAGAGTACCTTACACTGAGGATTGCTATGTCTTCTTAGTGAAATGATTCTTTGCCATTATATAATGTCTTTCTTTGTCTTCGATAATTTTGCTTGTTGTCAAGTCTACTTTATCTGATACCAATATAGCCATTCCTGCTTTCTTTTAATTAATGTTTGTATCCATACTTGCTTCAAACTTCCTTATATTGCTATATTTGAAATAAACTTCTTGTAGATAGCATGTAATTGGGTCACATTTTTATCTATTTTGTCATTCTTTGTCTTTTGATTAGCATAATTCAGTGTAAATATTATAATAAGTAAATTCAATTTAATTATTGATATGTTAAAACTGATGGCTGTCATTATTATTAGTTTTTGTTTTTAGTTTGTTTTTTCTATTTTCATTTCTCTGTTTTCTTTTTTCTATCTTTTCCAGGGAATTTCTTTATTACTTCATTTCTGAAGGATAGTTTTGCTAGATTTAAGATTTGATTGAATATTCTTTTCTTTCAGTACTTATAAAATGTGTTTTTGACCTCCATGACCTCTGATGAAAAATCTGCTATCATTCAAATTGTTTGTTACCCTATAGGTAAGGTAATATTTCTCTCTTGCTGCTTTCAAGACTTTTTATTTGCCTTTAGTTTTCTGAAGTTTGACTCTGATGTGTCATGTTGTGAATTTCTTTGAGTTTATACTATTGGGGAAATTTATGGCACTTTTTAAACCCATCTTTTGCAAAATTTGACATATTTGTATTTTTCAGTTCTAAAATTTCCATTTGGATTTTCTTTATATCTTCTATTTGTTTGCTGACATTTTGTTTTCTTTTAATCTGAGATGTTTCTATTTTTGTTCCAAGTGTGTTTGTAATTGCTTTTTAAGAACATTTTAATGAATATTTCTTTAAAATCTTTGTCAGATAATACTAACATCTCTGTTACCTCAATATTGGTATCTATTGATTGTCTTTTAAAATTCAGGTTGAGATCTTCCTGGTTCTTGGTCTGATGAGTTATTTTCAGATAAAATCTGGACATTTGTGATATTATGTTATGAGATTCTGGATTTTATTTAAATCTCCTGTTTTAGCTGGCTTATTTTTATGCTCTATGGCAGTAGCATAGGGCTTGTACATTCTTATTACTGACAGGTAGGATTAGATATCCAAAATGCTCTTTATTAGTTCTGAAAGTGACTGAGATTTTCAACTCATTACTGGGCTTCTACTGAAAATTCTATGACTGGGAAGGTAGGAATGCTTTCTTACTGCTCTTCCTGTGGCCTCCACTGACACATATTCTAGTGGGTATGAGAGTTAAAACTTCTTGTTTGGCTTTCTTTGAGGCCTACTAATACTGTGGGTGTGTTTGTGCCTTGTATAGGTGGAAGTCAAGACCCTCTACTGCAGGGGTCCCCAAACTTTTTACACAGGGGGCAGTTTACTGTCCCTCAGACTGTTGGAGGGCCAGACTATAAAAAAAAACTATGAACAAATCCCTATGCATACTGCACATATCTTATTTTAAAGTAAAACAAAACAAAACAAAACAAAACGGGAACAAATACAATATTTAAAATAAAGAACAAGTAAATTTAAATCAACAAACTGACCAGTATTTCAATGGGAACTATGGGTCTCCTTTTGGCTAATGAGATGGTCAATGTGCTCCTCTCACTGACCACCAATGAAAGAGGTGCCCCTTCCAGAAGTGCGGCAGGGGCCGGATAAATGGCCTCAGGGGGCCGCATGCGGGACCCCTGCTCTACTGGGTCTTTGTTGGTGTGGGTGTGGGTGGGGCCCCAGGTTTCTTTATTTTTGGTAGAGTTTTCTTAGAGTAGAAAGTTATTATCTGAATTTTCTGTCTTGCTAGGCTCCCCTTTTTCTGGTGTTCTGATTTTTGTTTGTGTTTGCTATGCTTGAGTCTCCAGATTGACTTCTCAGCCCCAAATCTTGAATATGTAAGACAAAAGGAAAACTCACAGAATTTAATACTATATCATTCTTTGTGTCCTTGGGTCCCAAGCTGATCTGTTTTCTTTTTTCCACCCTTCAGAGTCCTTTGTTTTATATATAATGCCCAGGGTCTTTATTTGTATTTAACAGAAGGAATAGGAAAAAGTATACCTACTTCTTCATCTTCCCAGAAATGGAAATCTTAATTGACTCCTCATATTTTAAGGAGAATGTTGACTCCATCAAAGTTTTTTATTATTCCATTTGAGTATTTCTTTTCACTAAGTTTTTCTTCATTTTCTACTGCCACAGAGGAAGAAATTCTACTAGATTACTGGCATTATAGTCTTCCCTCATAGCTCCCAGGCCTCATCACATTCTATCTTGTATGCTTTGAAAACTTGCTTCACCAGATATCCCTTCCTGCTTGTATCTCAAGTCTTACTTTATAAATACCCTCTTTTACTTTGAGGCACACTTGTCTTAAAGAAGCTGACTTTGTTTTTTCCTAAGATAGTCTTTCATTCTTTCCCCTTAAATGCAAGTCTTCTTGAAAGTATTGTCTGTACTCTCTGCTTCCTCTGATTTACCACCCTCTTCTCCTCTTTAATACTTTGCAATCTGTCTACTGACTTTACCAGTCTAATGAAAGTGTATTCTTAAATGCCACCAATCAATATCTGGTAGTCCAATCCAATGGTCTTTCCTCAGTTTACATCTACTCTCATCTCTCTGAAGCATTTGGCAACACAGGCATTTGGAAATTTTCTCCTTGGACTTTATGGATTTGCGTTACTCTCTTCCTTCCTTGGTTTCCCTTCTTCCTCCCACACTTGTCTTGTTCTTAAGGTTCTATCCTCACTTTTCTTATCACTCTCATTCAATTTCATGCTTTCAGTCCTGTAGCTGATTCCAAAACAATATGCAGAGCATCTCAAATTATTTTTTTAAAATTTTTTTGATTGATCTGAGAGAGAGAGAGAGAGAGAGAGAGAGAGAGGTATCAACTCATTGTTTCACTTAGCCATTCCATTTAGTTACATACTAATTGGTCACTTCTCATATGTGCTCTGACCAGAGATTGAACCTGCAACATTAGCGTGCCAAGACCACACTCTAACCACTGAGCTACATGGCAAGAGCCCATTTCTTTTTGAACCTCTGACTCTGACTTCTCTTTATGGGCTTCAGTTTGACATTTCCAAGTACCTTTTATTTGCTACCAAATCTCCAGCCAATACTTTAAAATTTTGTCTAAAACTACAATCTTCATCTTCTCTATCCCAAATGCTTCTGTTTCACATTTCCAATTTCTGTGACTAGAACCAGTACCTTCCCTGCGAGCAAGCACTGAGACTTCAGCATAGTGCTTGACATGGCTCAATTCTTACTTGATAGCTTCTGCTGGAAATTCACCAGTTTCTTGTTTTTCCCCCTTTTATCCATACTGCCCTTCCCTAGTTCAGGTAAATTTTAACTTTTGCCTGGACTATTCCAGTAGTTCCCAACTGGTCTCTTTGTTGCCAATTTCCAGTCTAATTGGCGTTATATATTGTAGGCAGATTGATCTCTTTATTGGCTTCTCTTTCTAAACTTAATTTTCTTTGGCAGGCATCCAAGTCTTCTGTTCTCTGGCCTTGATCTACCTTTCCAACATTTTCCCCAACATTATTCCCATGGAGACACTAAGCTTTTGCAAAACTGAAATACTTATTGTTCTGTCATCTAAATTCTCTCCTCCCCCTAGCACTTAAAATGGGGGTATTATATCCGTTCTTATTTGTACTTCATATATCTGTTTTGTACTTACCAATTGAGAAGTTGTATTAGAGATATATACTGACCTTACTTTCCACTAGTCTGTCAGCTTAAGGTGAAGTTGGTTGATCATTGATTGATTCATTCTACAGATCTCTAAGGCATGCTAAGCTCTGTGCAAGGCACTGTGGCTGTGACAGTGAAAAAAGCTCCTCATGTTGCCTAGAGTCTCTGGTTTTATTGCTTGTTCTTGTTAGTTTGTTTTTATATTGCAAAGAATGCTTAGTCCTAGATCAATGTCTGGCATATCTAGTAAGTAGTTCTTATTAAATAAATAAACTATCAATTATGTAAGATAAAATTATTAAAGTTGCACAATGACTTTTTTTTTCTTTCTGCAATTTAACCTTTTCAATAAAAGAGCAAATGAAAATTGAGCAGTAGAAAAAATTATTAGAAATAAACACAAATGTAAAAATGCATCATCTAGGTCTTTGGATTAAGATTATTATATGGCAGACGTTTTCAACCAGTTTTACAAATGATAGCAATATTTAAAGAACATTGGTCTCTTTTTTAAAAATTAATTTTAATTTATTGTGTTAACATGGATTCAAGTGTTTCATTCAATATAACACCCTCACCCCAGAACAACATGTTCCCCATTACATTCCTAACTCCTTCCTCCTAAATCCCTCCCCCCCTTCCCTCTGGGATTTGCTGTCCTGTTATCTGTCTCTGTGTTATGTATATATAATTTCACTAATACCTTCATCTTCTCTGGTCTGATCCCCTCATCACCCTTCCCTCTGACAGCTGTCCCGCTGCTCTCTGTGACCCCACCTCTGCCTCTATTCCGTTCCTCAGTTCACTTTGTTCATTAGATTCTACATGTAAGTGAGATTATATGATTTTTTTTCTTTCTCTGCCTGACTAATTTCACTTAGTATAATAATCTCAAAGTCCATCCATGCCATTGCAAAAGGTAAGATTTTCTTCTTTTTTTACGGCTGCATAGTATTCCATTGTGTATATGTACCATTGCTTTTGAATCCACTTGTCCACTGATGGACACTTGGGTTGTTTCCAGATCTTGAGTATTGTAAACAATGCTGCCATAAACATGGGGGTGTATATCTTCTTTTGAATTAGTGACTTGATATTCTTAGGATATATTCCTAAAAGTGGGATAACTGGGTCAAAAGGCAGTTTCATTTTTAATTTTTTGAGGAAAATCTATACTGTTTTCCATAGTGGCAGTCTCAAAAGATGTATTTTTGTAAGAATGAGTAAAAAACTCTGACTAAGAGAACTGTCTGTTCCAACTGGCCCTCCATACTTAATTTGAGGTTTCTTAGCATAATAAGACATTTGTCTTCTTTGTATTTGAAGCAAGAATTTCATTGTACTTCCTACTTAGCTTTCTAGTGTGACTTTTCTGTTGCAGATTGCTCCACTTATAAAGTGTGTCTTCTATCTTATTGAGGTTTCTTTTCTCAGCTTTCTGGGAGCTTAAGCAAGAGAATTGATGGGAAGATGAAATAGCACACCAGGAAGTGAAAAGCCTCTGTGAATGCCTGCATTTTCTAAAGAGTCTGCAGAATACTGTACTGTTAACCAGATCTTTGCTTTCCACTCCTCATATGTTAGCAATGTTGTTACAAAGTCAACTACAGAAATGTGAGGCTTAGGCAACTGCTTTTCTGTCCCTCAAACATCACACTCCAAATATTTCCTCAGCTCCTTAAAACTCATGCATTTCATTATCAATGGCCAACAAGAATAAATCACTTATTCTAAGTATTTCATTTGTCTTTCCCTCATGCTGCCCCTTAAATTCTTAAATCCTTGGATGTTTCATTCATTTTTACAAAATATTCTTATAATACTTTCAAATACTTCATTTGAAATTTTAGAGTCACTAGCTGTGTTCCATTCTTATAGTAATGTCTAACCTGTGCCAAGGACTTAGAGGTCTTAGGGAAGTTTCCAATCAGTGGCATTTTAGATGGAACACTCTGCACATATCCATCTTTTTGGGGTACAGACATGAGCTAGATAAGAAAGTTAAAGATATTTCAACTCTTTGTCCAGTGGAGAATTGAAAATTAATTGTTGTATTGTCCTAAATGTTTCACCTAAAATTTCTCTGTATAGAGCTGAGTGCTGGAGTACCTGTGAGTCAGGTGAGTGGGCAGTATACATTTGAACTGATCTTTCCCAGGCAATGCTAGACAGGTCTTATGTCGTGTTTTTGGCCAGTTATTAGACTTGGGCTTGATATAGTGTGGTGCATATGGACAGAGGGCCCATCTTCCTTCCCTTCCCTTCCCATCCCTTCAAAAAACTGGCTCTTAGCATCAGAGAAAATGAATAACCAGGCTTGGGGCATAGTGTTCTCTCAACTGATAGACTGAATACTATTTGTACAATTCTGCAACTCTGATAACAGACTGAGGAAGGCAATTTAGGGGGCAGGGCACAAATCAGCATTTAATTTATTTATTTTATTTATTTTTTTTGTATTTTTCCGAAGCTGGAAACGGGGAGGCAGTCAGACAGACTCCTGCATGCGCCCGACCGGGATCCACCCAGCACACCCACCAGGGGGCGATGCTCTGCCCATCCG
This sequence comes from Saccopteryx bilineata, assembly GCF_036850765.1. Taxonomy (NCBI): domain Eukaryota; kingdom Metazoa; phylum Chordata; class Mammalia; order Chiroptera; family Emballonuridae; genus Saccopteryx; species Saccopteryx bilineata. Next base: position 194,995,339 of record NC_089492.1, on the reverse strand, counting down.
GGGCGTCGCTCCATTGCGACCAGAGCCACTCTAGTGCCTAAGGCAGAGGCCACAGAGCCATCCTCAGCGCCCGGGCCATCTTTGCCCCAATGGAGCCTTGGCTGCGGGAGGGGAAGAGAGAGGCAGAGAGGAAGGAGAGGGGGAGGGGTGGAGAAGCAGATGGGCGCTTCTCCTGTGTGCCCTGGCCGGGAATCGAACCCAGGACTCCTGCACGCCAAGCCGACGCTCTACCACGAAGCCAACCAGCCAGGGCCCCAGAACAGCATTTAAAATATAAATTTGGTCTCTATACCAATTTATTCACATTTTAATAAAAAAGGGGAAGGCAATGCTAAAAAGAAGCTTGGAGAACACACAAAGTGAAGTTGTTTAGTTACATTACACAGCAGAACAACTTTTGCACAAAACCAAAATGGCAGCTGGTTCTGAGATTTCATGAACACATAACAACACAAATGCCAAAACTCCCAAAATTCTGTTTAAGCAAATTTTTCATTCTTTATAGGAACTGAGCCTGTCAGCAGCATAAACATGTGCAATCCTGTACTTCCTAGGATGCATGTGCTATCAAAAAGGGAGGTGTTAACTGCTGTGCTAATTATAACATGATTGCTTTGCACTTATTTTGCACTTGTAGGTGATTAAATTTTTAACGAAGTATATTACTTGGCACTGTTAGCACAGTTAACACATTTCTCTCTCTCTCTCTCTCTTTCTCTCTCTCCCTTTTTTATGCCTTGGGAGAAGTCCCACTCTGCAGACCCGTCCCTGGCTGTGATGTGCTGTTGTGTTTGGAACCAGCCTATGTTTAGGCTGCCGGTAACAGGATTCCAGCTTCCTGCTTGGGAAAGAGCAGCAGCCTATTATAATAATACTCAGCATGATGGCACTGGCCAGATGTGAATGTAGAACCCACAAAGGTATTAGCTAAAAATTAGGCAGTGCTGCCAATGCCAGCCTCCAACCCTCATTGAAAAACTACAGCGACTCCAGCCAGTCAAGCGGCAGCGTTGGAGGGTTTAGCAGGAATGCAGAGAGATGACAGCAAGTTCCGTGTGATTTATTTCTGCTTTACAGCCTGAGTTCCCAGCTGAATTGGAGCACGGGAAACTTGCATCTGTTACATGGGCAGCCTTGTATCTCTTAGTTCCCACTGTGCAGCAGGCTGCCGTCCTCAGTGGAGGCTGGATTTTGTATTTGTGAGCCTGTGCATGCACAGCCCCTTCTCTTTAGCTTCCATATTCACAAGGGCCTGGGAAAACAAGTCTGGTTCTAAGAGAGAGCTGCGTAAGTCTGGGGGTCCACAACCTGCCGTGGAGATCAGAGAAATGTCACACAGCTAAACTGACATTAATGCAGCATGTCAGCAAACAACAAACAAACACATCTATAAAGCCAGAAAAGACATTCAACTTTTTATGACTCAGCTCTCATGACTTCGCAGTTTTTTTGCAGCAAGGATCCTGGGATGATGGTCTTCCAAGAACTAAGTGAACAAAGGAACTTAACCAGACTGTGTAAGGAGTGCCTGCTCATTGGAGGGGTTTTCCACGGGGCAACTGTTCTTGTGTGCTCCTTTGCCAAACCAGGGGCTGTGTAGGGTAAAGTGGCAAAAACAAATTCTCAAAGGAACAGTAGTTCCTCAAAGCCTGAATAAGATTTCATTTCCCAACCTAATAAATGCGTCTCCAGAACATTTTATAAACTTTATCAGTCCAGAGGGGAGAAGTTGCCTTTATTCTACATAGTGTATAGATATCCTTCAGGGATTCAGCATGGAGAAGAAATGCACACACCTGGTGAGAACAGGTAAGTAAATAGTAAAAGGGTCTGCCGAAACATTCAGGATTTTTTATCTTGTGACATGCCCAAGGATTAGAAAGTCACTTCTGTATTGGTGCTTCCTAGGCAGGGCTATTAGCTCTTATAAAAATTAATTCAATTTTGCCTGACGTGTGGTGGTGCAGTGGATAAAGCGTTGACCTAGAAAGCGGAGGTGGCCAGTTCAAAAACCTGGGCTTGCCTAGTCAAGCACATACTGGAGTTGATGCTGCCTGCTCCTCCCCTACCCCTTTCTCTGTCTCTATCACTCTGTCTCTCTTTTCTCTTCACTCAAAAATAAATAAATAAAAAAAAATTAAGAAAATAATTCAATTTTAACCATCAGTTTTATGATGTCCTTCTATTAAGAAAATTTTTTTTCTATTCTAATGAACTATTGACTGGTTTTTCTGCTTTTACTAATGAATTTAATTAATTTTATTTGCAAACTGTACTCTCATCAACTTTGTATTTTTGATGAATCTGTCAACAGCCTGGCTTCAACCCAACTATCGCTGTGGTAATCAATGTGGATGAATAGGCTATATTCCAATGCAAACATTCCCAGGTACCTAAATCATACCCCAAATGGAAAAGAAGAGAGAGTTTCAGACCAGTAACTTCCATATATTATTATACATATATCTTTCTTGTGAGGGGAAAAAAGTTATTTGGGAGATTGAAAAATTATGAAATTGTGAGAAATGTAGCCAAATATCTTGAAAATAACACAGTTTATTTAAGGGTATTTTAACTTCATATTTGGAAGTATATTTTGGGGAACCAGTATGTTCGGGGATCCATGGACTGAGCTCTCATTCTCAGGATTTAGGATCAATCTTTCAGCAACTTTGTTCTTTAAAGCCTAGCCATCACAAGAGGTTGTCAAGCTGTCAACTTTTCAGTGACTATTTTCTAACCTGCATCCATTTTTCACTATGCTCCTCCTCCTTTATTTTTTCCTCCCTATCCTCATTTTCTCCCCTGTCTCTCTTTCTGCCCACTCAACTGACCCTTCTGCTGCCATTCTCGGGTCAGCCCCAAGTCTTCCACAGGCCTCAGCATGGGACCCCAGGCTTCAGGGGGGCTCAGAAAATTAGTCTATGGCTATGGAAATTTCAAGATTCTGCTGCTTCAGCAATAATCAAGCTTTCTTCCCTCCCTCCCCTTTAAAAATAAACTCTTATTATGTTTATTTTCAAACATATTTTTACAAAGAGAGAGGGTATGTTATTGATATTCCTGAACCCAGCCCAGATTCAGTAATTACTGAATGTTTGTGGTACTTGTTTAATCTATTTCTTTCCCTCTTTCCCTCTTTCCCTCTTTCCCTCTTTCCCTCTTTCTTTCTTTCTTTCTTTCTTTCTTTCTTTCTTTCTTTCTTTCTTTCTTTCTTTCTTTCTTTCTTTCTCTCTCTCTCTCTCTCTCTCTCTTTCTTTCTTTCTTTCTTTCTTTCTTTCTTTCTTTCTTTCTTTCTTTCTTTCCTCCTTTCCTCCCTCCCTCCCTCCCTTCCTCCCTCCCTTCCTTCCTTCTTTCCTCAGTGTTGTTTCTGTTCTCTGAGAAGTGCTTGTACATATAGGGCACAAGCAAAGGAATGTGTGTTCTTGCATGTCATAGATGGTGGGGAAAGAGGTCATTACATTTGTTGTTGTTGTAATGCTAAACTCCAGGTATGAGAGGTAAGAGTTGATATACTAGACAACTTGAATTCTGTCTCACAATCTTTTTTCTGTTTTATTCTAAGATACAGGCAGGCATGGATTTCTCACTTATAAGGAACTTAAGCCTTTATTTTGTCATCTGAAAAATGGTCCATGTAATAGTACTAAACTCATAAATTTATTTTGAGAACTAAATGAAATTAAGTACATAGAGTATTTGGTACACATTATTTTTCATTGATTCCAAGACTCACACTTTTTCACACTTTGATATCTCTGAAATATATCTTACAATCAATGGTGCTATGATTTCATTGATAGCATTTTCTTCCTGGGTGGATAATAAAATAATTGTCTTATGATTGATAGAACCTTAGATTCCATGAAATATTATAGCCAAGTGCTTAATGAATATTAGCAATCAAGATAATGATAATTATAGTTTTCTTAATTCACTCAAATCATAGTTTGTATCATAGAAGCTTTGCAATATGCAAAAGAAAGTGTTAAATTCCTCAAGTATAATAGTCAATTTATTTCTTCTTGAAGTTCTAATGTTCTTCATCTCATGTTATTTTGATACTCTGTTGTTAGGTGCATACCCATGAAAGATGATTAGCTTTCTTGAAGTATTAATCCCTTTATCATTATGTAATTTTCCTCTTTATCCCTGATAACTTCTTTTGCTCTGAAAGTTAGTTGACTCTTTCTGAAATTAATATATATATCTACTCCCACTTTCTTTTGAGTAGTGTTAGCATGATATATCTTCATCATTTTATGTTGAAACTATATGTGTCTTTGTATTTAATGTGGGATTTCTTTTCTTTTCTTTTTTTTTTTTTTTGCATTTATCCTGCTTGATGTTCTCTGAGTTTCCTGGATCTGTGGTTTGGTGTTTGACATTAATTTGGGAAAATTATCAGCTCATTGTGTTCAAGCTACCAATGAGCCCTTCAAAGATATTCTTTATTTCTGTTCCAGTATTTTTGATCTCTCATTTTTTGACTATTTTTAGAATTTTTATTTCTCTACTTAAATTATCCATTTGTTCTCGAATGTTGTCTATTTTTTCTGTCAAAACTCTTAGCATATTAATCACAGTTTAAAACAATTCCTACTTTGATAATTTCAATGTTTTTACCATATCTAACTATGGTTCTAATACTTGTTCCGTGTCTTCCAGCTGTGTTGTTTTGCCTTTTGGTATGCTTTATAGTTTTTTGTTGAAAGGCTTACACAATGTCTTGGGTAAAATGCCTTTAGTAATGTAGAATTAAGGTGTAGAGGAGGGGAAGAATGTTATAGTGCTATGATAAGGTGTTAGTATTTGGTGAGCCTGTGTCCCAAGACTGTGGACTTCATTGGTACTTCTCAGTGTTGTTTTTTTCTTCTCCCTTTAAGTGGGACAGGATGGCTGGAGGGGGCTGGATTTGTATATTTTCCTTCCTCCACACAGAAAGCTAGAACTGATTGGAGTTCTGTATTTTTTCTTCTCCCAAGTAGGTTAGGCTCTGGTATTTTTTCTTCTCCCAGGTAGGTTAGGCTCTGGTAAAATTCAAGTAAATTAGGCTCTGGTAAAATAGCCTCTTCCCAGGGCAGTCCTTGTTAAAAACAACAGAATGCTCTGCTGGAAGCAAGAAAGCATTTTTCTTCAATATTACTGTGGAACTGGTACAGTTCCTGGGTGTAAAACTCACAAAAGTGCTGGCACTCCCATGATGAGGTCCCTAAGAAGTTTTTCTCTCATGGTTGTCCACACCGAACCTCCAGAAATTCCTCAATCACAGTTTGGTTTTCCTGCTTCAACACTGTTTCTTATAGCATTTTCTCCATAAGTAAGTTGTAGTTCTCGGTATTCACCTGTCTCACCAGTTTTGAAGGTAGTGGTTTTCTCTGCGTCCTTACTTCCCTGGCATAATTGTTTACTTTTCTGTTTGTTCAGCTTTTTGTTTTGTTTTTTTACCTGTTGTTAGGACAGAGTGAAGATTTTCAACTTTTTTACATGCTTTATCAGAAACCAAAAGTTTATGTATTAAAAAAAAATCTTTTTCATACTATATGTGTTGTAAAATCAGACACAGATATAGGAGTCTCTGCCATACTGTTATTGATTAAAATTGAAAAGAAATTCTCTGGTGAAGTTATTGGAAACTTTCATGTCATATTTTCTGGAGAAGAACTTGGGGCAGAAACAGAGCCAATTCCCAATCATCTAGGAATTTGGTCCTTACTTCAAAAACTTTTCTTCTAAAGTTATTATTCTAAATATCATGAATGAGTTATATTTTTAGCTATGTGTAGAAAATCTTGCTATGTGAAGGCCCCTGATGTATCAATAGAGCTTGAAGTGTAAGAATTAAAAGCCTGCTGTTTCTGGGACTTACAAAATTTTTGCAAGTATTTTAACCAATACATGTAAATAAAATGTGGAAAAAATTACGTCATCCTTGCTTTCTTTCAATGTCTATATTTCTGATGTAATAAGAAAATCATTAGTTTATGACAGTCTTACTTACTTGAATTTAATAGAAATGACTCTGAAATGCTTTGTAACCCAATGAAGACATCAAAATCCCAGGAGTGCATAAAAATTACTAAAAGTTATACTTTTTAAATAGTCTTATAGAAGATATTTATTTAAAAATTATAGAATAATTGATGTAAATAAAAAATTTATATTGTTCTTCCAAGTCTTTGTTATTAGTGTTTGATAGATGCTTAAACATTGACTGAAAAAATTTACTTTTTGCTTAGGTTTTTGATTAACTTTATTTTCACATTTTCCTGAGGTAAGTAGTATAGTGTATGGTCAAGTTTGTAGTTCAGAAGTGGTTGGAAACCCTGCTCCCCCATTTATTGTGTGTCTGACCTGGAGCAAGTTACTCAGTTGGCTCTGTCCCTCAGTTTTCTCATCTGTAAAAGCATGCTGCTGTGTGTCTTCAGGTCTAGTATAAGGATCTAATGGGACAGTTCACATAAAGCTCTTAGAGTGGCAACTGACATCCTGTATGGGTTCAATAAATATTTAGGTTAATAAGAAAACATTATTCAAAGATATACAATGCTATGAAAACTATCGAGAGTATTGACTGAATGTGGGACGTTGAAAAATAAGCTCTCAGTATTTACTGAAGAGTGCTGGGGACTGCTTTCCTTAAAATGTGTTCACACTGTCTTTCATTTCTACAGAATGTGGTTAATCTCTCGTTTATGTCACCCATCTCCACAGATGGGTGCAGTCCAAGTACACACAGAATTTCTTCCCTCGGCCTGATGGAATCGGGAGAGGAGCCAGGGGTAATGTAAGCAATTTTAAAAAGGGGAAACAAGAATGAAAAAAAAGCCAGAAAATTCTGGGCTAAACTCACTTTTCTGAAAAAAGGTACTGAATGGGTTGGCAGACTTTTTTTTCATGTTTGAAACTAGAGGTCAGCCAACTTTCTCTGTAAAGGCCCAGATGGCAAATATATTTGGCTTTGTGGGACATACAGTCTCAATCACAACTACTCAATGCCACTACTGTAACATAAATGCAGTCACAAATGGCACATAACAAACTGATCCAGGCTGTGATACAATAAAACTTAATTCATAAAGACTGGTGGTGAGCTTTGGTTTTCCAACTTCTGATCTATAATATACCTGAAAATGATGTAAAACATTTATTACTTTTCCCATAAATTTGCCTGAGATGAAAATTGGAGGCTCTCTCCCAACTATCTCCACTCTCTCCATCTACTTTTGCTCCAATCCTTTTTTCCCCTTAGGGCTGTGGTAGTCAACCTGGTCTCTATCACCCACTAGTGGGCGTTCCAGCTTTCATGGTGGATGGTAGCAGAGCAACCAAAGTATAAATAAAAACATAGATTTAACTATATAGTAAGTTGTTTTATAAAGATTTATTCTGCCAAACTTAGCAAAAATTCAACATAAAGTACTTGGTAAGTAATTATTATTATATGCTTTAACTTGCTGTAACTCTGCTTTATAAATTTTATAAAGTAAAGTTACTTTCCTACTTTATAAATCATCATTACTGTAGAACTGGTGGGTGGTTAGAAAATTTTACTACTAACAGAGATACAAAAATGGGCAGTAGATATAAAAAGGTTGACTATCCCTGCCCTAGGGTCTTAGCTCCATCCTGATATGACCCCAGAGGTCCGCTTTGGTCCGCCCAGGAGGATGGCAGTGTTTGCATCCAGGCTCAGCCTTCCCAGATTCTCAGAATGGAGCTCATCAAGACAGAGTCTCAGGATTATATTGATGAACTTGCATGATTTTAATATCTTGTCCATTATAGGACACTCTCCTTGTCAGGGTTAGAGAATAGAAAATGAAAAAGCAAGAGGCTTAGTGTATGGCCAGGAGCCACCATCATGGCCATTCACATGCAGGTTCGCATTAGAATCGGACAGTAGGTAATGAAACAATGGAGCCAAGAACTGGTGGACCATTAGCTTTAATCCTAGCTTGCACCCGGCGGGCAAATAAAAACACACACTGGACTCCAAAATCCACTCACTCAGTGCTCACAAAGCTACTGACTTATCCGAGTTTCCCAGAATCAAAGGTTTCTAGCTCACCAGACTTATTCACCTCTGTTCCCCATCTCCTTCCCTCAGCACAAACTCTGCACAAACTGGCTTCTCCTTCAGCACTCTGTCATCTTAGCTGCTTCTCTTCTCCTCCACGTGGCCTTACTGTGCTCTCCTCTCTAATGCTAATCTCAGGAACTGAGAGAGAACAAGCTCCTGGTCTGCCTCACTTTATAGTATAGAAATCAAAACCCTTAATCCAATATACAAACAAGGAAGTCTCTGATACAAAGTCACTTATCTGAGGCATGATGGGATTGCACCATCCCACATCAAAGGGTGGGAACAGCTTAGTCCCAAAATCAAGCCCGAGGCTACAAGGATCCTGCCTGCCCACAGCCCGCCCCCAACACACATTAATATAATCACGCCCATCCCAAGCAAGAAGGGCAACCAATACCATCACTTGGGCAATGGGCTTCCAAGTGGGCAGCGCTATCTTTAACAAAATGAGCATAATATATTTTATCTGCCCAGCACGTAGGAAGTTCCAGAAGTTGAAGCTTAATTTAAGTGGCAGTACCTGGCATTCCACTTAAAATATTGTTCACCAAACACAAACTTGTGTCCTCACAGGGGGAATGGCCATGTCCCCAGACTCAACTTGACTTGAGGGTGAGTCCTCAGCCTGCTGCACGTATTCCATTCTCCTTCTGTCTCCACTTTCCCTGGTGGCCAGAGAAGGACCTCTCTTTCATTTTTTTGGTTAAAAGTTTTATTCAGACTGCTTTGGATTTATCTGCCCATCAGCTTTCAAGTCTCATTAACCATTTTAGCCAAGAACGTTGGGGTCCCCTCAGAAACCTGTCCTAGGGTTTCAACAATTATTAGGTGGGCATGAAGAATAGGCTAGCTTTGGCTTTGCTACAAGTAAGGAGTCAGTGTCATTTAAGATCTTTGGAAGAAGTGCTCATATCTCACCTTTCTTTTTTATGGCAAGCAGCCAGTATTTTACCCTCAGTAAATATTTGTTGATGTTATTTTGAGGTTATGTCAACTGTGACTATATCCTTTTGTGTATTAGTTTGACTAAGCTGGTTTTCTAGTTCTGAAGCAAAACTGAAGCAATTCTTTTTTTTGAGGGGGGTTCTTGGGGGGGGAGGAGAACAGACCTTTGCACAGAGACATAGACTCATAATAAAATGAATCTGTCTTTCTGAGACATATATATATATATATATATATATATATATATATATATTTTAATTTTTTTTTTTACAGAGAGAGAGTCAGAGAGAGGGATAGACAGGGACAGACAAACAGGAACGGAGAGATGAGAAGCATCAATCATTAGTTTTTTGTTGCACATTGCAACGCCTTAATAGTTTATTGATTGTTTTCTCATACGTGCCTTGACCGCAGGCCTTCAGCAGACCGAGTAACCCCTTGCTCGAGCCAGCTACCTTGGGTCCAAGCTGGTGAGCTTTTTGCTCAAACCAGATGAGCCCTCGCTCAAGCTGGCGACCTTGGGGTCTCGAACCTGGGTTTTCTGCATCCCAGTCTGATGCTCTATCCCCTGTGCCACCACCTGGTCAGGCTGTTTCTGAGACTTATAGGGGAGAAGGTTGGTAGGTATCAGGGGTCTCGAGGAGAGTTAAGAGTTACAGTTTACTTTCCTCTAGATAAGGGTTGAGTGCAGGATAGGACCAGTGCTTATATAGCTTATGGATCCTGGGGAAAGCAAAGTCCTTTATTATTCAGTGGAAGGAGAGACAACACTTCTAGGCCTAGGAGTCAGTCCTGCCAGGTGCAGCAGTGAGATCTGTACTATTTGTTGCCTTAGGCTCTTGTAGGGAGACAGCCAGAGGGCTCCTTAATGGAATCAGCTGAATGTTATCCTTATTTTTATCAAGAATTCTAGATCACAGGGGCTGGTGGCTTTATCACATCAGGGAAAACCAGTTTTTTCACATATTACCAAGTAATCTTTTAAAAACCAATCATATAGTTGCATTTCAAGCATATCATTGAGTCTAAACAAAACTGCTGTATTATAATCAAGTTGTATCAGCAAGCTTTATTGAGATAGGCCGAGGGTTTCGAATACTTTATGTGTGAGCCTGATGACCTAAGAAAGAAAGTCTGATTTCACAATAATATTACTAGGCTGTGTGTACATGCTCATGGATGGTCCCAGGAAAGAAAGAATTTTCCCTAAGAAACTCTAGCCAAGACATATTAGTAATTTTTTGTTTATTTCACCCTGACACTGTATTTTCTTATTGAACCATTCATTCATTCACTCAAATATTTCTTGAGTGTTCTCTATATATCATGAATTCTCCTAAGGACTATTGATAATCTAAGTGAAGAAAATATTTAAAAGGCTTGCCTTGATGGAGCTTACATGGGAGAGTGTGACAATATATACACAAATAAAATAGGTAAATGTAAGTTTTTGATAAGACCATAAAGAAAAATACAGCAAGGAAGGAAGTTAGATAGCTGAAGTGGTGTGGGCTGGTTTATGGGGGGGGGGGGGTATTTTATTGAATCCAGTGGTTGGATGTAAAGCCAGGAGCCATGGCCAGGGCCACCATCAGAGCAGCCCAGCCCATGCAGGTTCGCATTGGATTCGGACAGTCGGTAAAGAAACAACGGAGCCACAAACTGGTGGGCCATAGTCTTTAATCCTAGCTTGCACCCGGCAGGCAAGTAAAAACACACACTGGGCTCCAAAACCCACTCACATTCAGTGCTCACAAAGACACTGACTTATCCGAGTTTCCTAGAATCAAAGGTTTCTAGCTCACCAGACTTATTCTCCTCAGTTCCCCATCTCCTTCCTTATCCCAGATACAAACTCTACACAAACTGGCATCTCACTCAGCACTCCGCCATCTTGGCTGCTGTAAAGCCAGAAGGCACGGTCAGGGCCACTATCACAGCAGCCGCCCGGCCCATGCAGGTTTGCATTGGATTCGGACAGTCGGCAAAGAAACAACGGAGCCACAAACTGATGGGCCATAGTCTTTAATTCCAGCTTGCACCCGGCGGGCAAGTAAAACCACACACTAGGCTCCAAAACCCAGTCACATTCAGTGCTCACAAAGCCACTGATTTATCCGAGTTTCCTAGAATCAAAGGTTTCTAGCTCACCAGCCTTATTCTCCTCAGTTCCCCATCTCCTTCCTTCTCCAGCGTCAAACTGCACAAACTGGCATCTCACTCAGCACTCCACCATCTTGGCTGCTTTTCCTGGCCTACTCCACGTGGCCTCCTTCTGCTTTCTCTCTCCTCTAATCATCCCAGGAACCAAGAGCCAAGTCCCATTCTGCCCCCATTTTATAGTGTAGCTTCACAACCTCTAATCCAATATACAAAATAGGGAATTCTCTATACAAAGTCACTTCTCTGAGGCATGATTGGATTGTACCGCCCCACAGCAAAAAGGGTAGAAAAGGCTTAATCCCAAAACCAAGCCCCAGGCTACAAGGATTCTGAACACACATTAATATCACCTGGGCAATGGCCTCTTTAACAAAGTGAGCATAATACATTTTATCTGCCCAACAGCTGCTTTTCCTGGCCTCCTCCACGTGGCCTCCTCCCGCTGCTGGCTCTACTCTCTCTGCTCTCTCATGCTAACCTCAGGAACCAAGCACCCCAACTCCTGTTCTGCCCCCACTTTATACTGTAGCTTCACAACCTCTAATCCAATATACAAAATAGGGAAATCTCTAATACAAAGTCACTTCTCTGAGGCATGATTGGATTGTACTGCCCCACATCAAAAAGGGTGGGAAAGGCTTAATCCCAAAACCAAGCCCCAGGCTACAAGGATTCTCAACACACATTAATATCACCTGGGTGACGGCCTCACGTGGGCAGCAACATTTTTAACAAAGTGAGCATAATACATTTTATCTGCCCAACATTGGAGATCTCACTGTTAAATGGAAGATGCCAAGAGCCCTAAAAGAATAGAAAATAAACCGTATAGATATGGTAGGAAAGGGCATTTGAGCCAAAGGGAACAGAAAGTTCAAAGGTCCTAAGGTAGAAATACAGTGTGTCCGTAAAGTTATGGTGCACTTTTGACTGGTCACAGGAAAGCAACAAAAGACGATAGAAACATGAAATCAGCACCAAATAAAAGAAAAACCCTCCCAGTTTCTGTAGGATGATGTGGCAGCATGTGCACATGCGCAGATGACGTAACACCTTGTATACAGAGGAGCAGCCCACAGCCATGCCAGTTGAGATGCGGACAGTACAGAGGAAAGTTCAGTGTGTTCCTTGGCTTGCTAAATTCAAATCTGTGACCAAAGTGCAATGTGAATATTGGTGCGCTTATAACGAAGCGCCACCACATAGGAATAACATTACTGGGTGAGGTAAGCAGTTGAAGGAAACCAGCAGTTTGGTGGAGAAACCCCGTTCTGGTAGGCCATCAGTCAGTGACAAGTCTGTAGAGGCTATACGGGATAGCTACCTAAGGAGTCCTAAAAAATCTGTGCATGAGCCCACATCGAACTGCACTGAATAGGTATGAAACTGGGAGAGTTTTCCTTTTGTTTGGTGCAGATTTCACCTTTCTATCGTCTTTTGTTGCTTTCCTGTGACTGGTCAAAATGCACCATGATTTCACGGACACACTGTACTACTTAGTATGTTTGAAGAAGAAGAAGCAAGTGTGGCTGGAGGGGTGTGAGTTAGAGGAAGTAAAGAAAAAGATGAGACAAGAGAGGCAGAGGGGTCCAGGGGATCCCTCAATCACCAGCCACTTGAAAATAATTTATGAAGCCCCCTAGTACCTGCACAGCATTTTGTACTAGAGAGTTTGTGTTTGCTTGAATAAAGTGTTTGAAAGTATGAACAACTTTAGAGAGAAGGGCAATGTTTTGGGTCTGCTAGGTAGATAGAGATGATAGAGGGAAATCTAAGAATATATGTCACTTGTTCTGTTCTAAATGCAGGGGAGTTCTGGTGGGCTTTAATTTATACACACCAGTGAGAGAAAGTCATTGGAAAAAATTGACATTAAACAATTATTTGGTTCTGGCAGACAACACCTACTTTTTAGAAAAAACTCTTAATTAATCAGGTTAAATTTGTTAAAATATGTTAGTATTTTTTAATGGTACATAAACTCATGGTGGCAGCAAATAGCTTAGAATTTTGGAAATTGTACAGGAAATAATCTCTAAGTAAATAAATGGTAGGAGTAAGTAATTTTCTTAGGCCCTTCTTCTGGATTTTTACATAATTGAAAAGAGAGATGCTCTTAAATTCTCCTTTCTATGGTCAAGAATGATATTACAGCACATTGGTATTTGAACAAATTAATTCGACTTAAGTCCAGTGCTGTTTTCATTATTAGAAAATAAAGTAGATGTGTTCTAAATAAGGAATCCTAATCATATTTTAACTTATTATCTTTAAAATGGATAGTTACACTTGTCTGCCACTCATGTGATTTTTAAGTATTTTCTGCTAGGATGAGCAAATAAAACCTAACAACCTTATTGTGGCCTCTAAGGCTTTTCTGAAGCACTTTTCATGCTCTTCACCTGTTTTTTTTTTTTTTTGTAAAACCTCCCTGCTGTTGGTAGATCACCCTTATCAAATATAGTCCTACTGAAAACGTTGCTTGCTTCAGAAAGTCTCTACATATTTGAGCTTCCCCTGATAGCAAAGGAGGACTCCAGCTACCTGCTTTGATTGCATTTCCTCACTGGTCTAGTGTTTCTGGCCTGGTTGCTTGGCCATAGTCCTACCCAGAATTCCAGTCCAGGTGCCAACGAGGGGCCAGCTACCACCACAACATGACTGTAACTTGACTACCCACAATACCGTACTGTTGGCGCCTCTTGACAGTGACCCCATGTGCAGTTCTTATCTCTGTTCTATCAATGAAGAAACTGATACATGATCAAGTCACACAGCTAGTACTTCTGAGGCTTATACTTCAACCTGAGTCTGTGTTTTCAAAATGTGGGTTCTAGCATTGTACTCTCCTGCCTCTTGCATTGCTAATGATACTTAGATAATCTAATTATATAATTATTTTAAAAAATATTTATTTTTTATTGAATTTATTCAATAACTTGGATGACATTGGTTAATAAAATTATATAGGTTTCAACTATACAATTCTATAATACACCAATGTACACTGTATTAGGTGTTCACCACTCAAAGTCGTCTCCTCCTATCACCATTCATCCCTCCTTTATTATTCTCTCTACATCCCTCCACCTTCCACTATACTATTGCCTGTGTCTATGAGATTTTTTTTATTGCTTACTTCTTTCGCTTTTTTCTTTTTTTTTATTTTTCTTTTTTTCTGAAGCTGGAAACGGGGAGGCAGTCAGACAGACTCCCATGTGCGCCCGACCGGGATCCACCCGGCATGCCCACCAGGGGGCGATGCTCTGCCCATCCGGGGTGTCGCTCTGTCACGACCAGAGCCACTCTAGCACTTGGGGCAGAGGTCAAGGAGCCATCCTCAGTGCCCAGGCCATCTTTTTGCTCCAATGGAGCCTCGGCTGCGGGAGGGGAAGAGAGAGGCAGAGAGGAAGGAGAGGGGAAGGGGTGGAGAAGCAGATGGGTGCTTCTCCTGTGTGCCCTGGCCGGGAATCAAACCTGGGACTCCTGCACACCAGGCCGACGCTCTATCACGGAGCCAACTGGCCAGGGCTTTTCGCCTTTTTCATTCCCCTGATCCCCCTCCCTTCTGATAACTGTCAGTCTGTTTTATGTATCTATGAGTCTGTTTCTATTTTGTTTGTTAGTTTATTTTGTTCATTAGATTTCACATGTAAGAGAAATCATATGAGTTTTGTCTTTCTCTGACTGGCTTATTTCACTTAGAATAATACTCTCCAGGTCCATTCACAATGTTGCAAAGGGTAAGATTTCCTTCTTTTTTTTTATAGCTGAGTAGTATTCCACTGTGTAAATGTACTACAGCTTTTTTATCCACGTATCAACTGATGGGCACTTGGGTTGCTTCCAAATCTTGCCTATTGTAAATAATGCTGCACTAAACACAGGGGTGCATATATTCTTTCAAATTAATGTTTTGGGTTTCTTCAGATATATTCTCAAAAGTATAATTACTGAGTCATAAGATAGTTCCATTTTTTTTTTTTGAGGAAACTCCATGCTGTTTTCCACAGTGGCTACACCAATTTGCATTCCCAGCAAAAATGCACAAGGGTTCTCTTTTCTCCACATCTTCACCAGCAATTGTTTGTTGATTAATTGATAATAGCCATCTGACAGGTGTGAAATGACATCTCACTGTGATTTTAGTTTGCATTTCTCTGGCGATTAGTGACACTGAGCATCTTCTCATGTGTCTATTGTCCATCTGTATGTCCTCTTTGGAGAAGTGTCTATTCAGGTCTTCTACTCATTTTTTAATTGGACTGTTTATTTAGTTGGTGTTGAGGTGAATGAGTTCTTTATAAATTTTAGATATTAACCTCTTATCAGGTGTATCATTGCTGAATATGTTTTCCCACTCAGTGTGTTGTTTTTTCATTTTGTTGATGGTTTCCTGTGTTGTACAAAAAATTTTTAGTTGGATGTAGTTTCATTGGTTTATTTTTTCTTTGCCTGAAGAGATTCATCAGAAAAAATATTGCTATGAGAAATTTCTGAGATTTTACTGCCTATGTTTTCTTTTAATATTTTTATGGTTTTGAGCCTAACATTTAAATCTTTAATCTATTTTGAGTTTATTCTTGTGTATGGCATAATATAGTGGTCTAATTTCATTTCTTTGC
The DNA here is from genome assembly GCF_036850765.1 of Saccopteryx bilineata. Taxonomy (NCBI): domain Eukaryota; kingdom Metazoa; phylum Chordata; class Mammalia; order Chiroptera; family Emballonuridae; genus Saccopteryx; species Saccopteryx bilineata. The sequence goes on along the minus strand of NC_089492.1, from coordinate 194,979,520 downwards.
ATATATCTCTCCAGTTTTCCCAACATCATTTATTGAATGAACTATCTTTCTACTATTGTATAATCTTGCCTCCTTTGTCAAATGTAAAGCCAGTATTCGCCGTCACCATCACAGCAGCTTGGCCCCTGCAGATTCGCATTTGATTTGGACAGACAGTAATGAAACAATGGAGCCAAGAACTGGTGAGCCATTACTTTTAATCCTAGTTCACACCTGGTGGGCGAGAAATACACACAGTGGGAAAACACTTCCTTTCCATTTAGGGCTCCCAAAGCCTCTGACTTATCTGAGTTTCCTAGAATCAAAGGTTTCTACCTCACCAGCCTTATTCACCTCTGTTCCCCATCTCCTTCTCTTTGCACAAATTCTGCACAAACTGGCTTCTCCTTCAGCACTCCTACATCTTGGCTGCCTCTCCTACGCAATGCTAATTTCAGGAACCAAGTGAGAGCAAGCTGCTGGTCTGTCTCATTTTATAGTATAAAAATCAAAACCTTTAAGCGAATATACAAATAAAGAAGTCTCTGATACTTAGTCACTTATCTGAGGCACAAATGAGATTCCTCATTAGAGTGCACCACCCCACATCATGCAACAGTCAAGGATGTCGGAAAAAGTTTAGTGTTGAGATTTTAGGATTAAAAGAGTGGGAAAGGCGTAGTCTTAAAACTAAGCCTTAGGCTATAAGGACCCTGCCTGCTTACAGACTATCCCCCACACCTAATACTAACTATAAGCAAGCAAACATATATATCATATTTGCAAACTTATTTGATCCACATCAAATATGAATTGACCATGATAATATAATTTCTATTGATATTATTATAGGCAGCAGAGCAAGAGGACAGGTGACCACGTAAGCCACTGGGTAAACCACTGACTGTCCAAGTGCAGCTACCCTGGCATTCTGGGTTGGGGAACACACATAGTTTCCTCCTCAGTTCTGTCTTTCCTCCAATCAGAAGCCATCAGGACACTGTGGGCTGCTCTATCCTGAGCTGTATTTAATTATCTTAGCTCAGGGAACACTCTTGGTTTCATTGATATTTTTATTTTTACTTACTTTTTGCAAACTGTTTCTAGGTCCTTTTGTCATTGTTGCTTTCAAATTTTTAAAAAAGATTTTACAATCCCTGCTCTGGCCAGTGACTGGGTGACTGATTTTGTAGTTGCTCTCTGCCAACAGCATCCCCCTCCAAGTCCACAGTGTGTACGCTCACCTGGTAAATTTTCTTAGGTTGTGGGATTCCTCTGCTCAGTGACTTCCTCTTGCTTATTGTCAAGGCTTCTCATCTTAGCATTTAGAATCTTCCCCTGATGCCAGGCTGACTTTGGCTGTTGGTTAAGCGAGCTGTACTTACTTTTGCCTTTGTTTTTTTTTTTTTTTTTTTTAAGTTTTTAGGCCTGATTTTCTAAATCTCTGCCACATCTCAAAGTTTATTTTTCCTAATATTGGGGTTGGGGAATAAGTTAGTAGCGTTTTTATATTTTCTTTTATTTTACAACGATTTGTTTGCTGTTTGGCAAAGGGTAAGTATTCATTCAATAAAACTCTTTCTGCTCTACAAAACTATGTTAATTGTATTTTTGAGTTATTTAATTTTTTATTAGTTTTGAGGCTTAGAAATGGAATACCCAAGGAGGCAAAAATCAACATTTTCGACACCTGCTCTTCTTTGCTTTTCATCGAGGTCAAAAAGCTGCTGAAGCAGCCCGGGACATTTGCGATGTGTATGGAGGTGTCATAGGCGAGTCTACAGCACGGAAATGGTTTGCAAAGTTCAAAAATGGCGACTTTGACGTTGATGACACGTGCCACAGCGGAAGGCCTTCTGAATTCGATGAAGAACTGGGAAATGCTTGAAAAGAATGCCACGGTCAACAAGAAGCTCTACATTGCCCAGCTACACTGCGTGAATGAGGTTATTCGACTGAAAAGACCTGATTGACATGGTCAAACCATACTCCTTCATGACAACGCCAGGCCCCATGTTGCACAAGTCATCAAAGCCACACCCCAAGAGCTTGAATGGGAGGTCCTTCAGCATCCGCCGTATTCTCCGGGCCTTGCATCGACCAATTACCATCTTTTCCGCTCCCTGTCAAACCATTTGAAGGGCGTTACCTTCGATAACAAAGAGGTCCTTAAAAACTGGCTCAACAACTTCTTTGACACCAGACCAGGTGATTTTTGGCAAAACAGCATCAACAAATTGGTCGAGAGGTGGAAAGAAGTTGTAAACAGCAACGGCAAATATATAATTGATTAACTTATTGATATAATTATTGTTTTTTGTTTAAATAAAAGTCTTAGTTAAAAATGCTACAAACTTATTCCCCAACCCAATACATCTTCACACTGAGCTTTGGCTTTTCTGACCTCCTTTAGGACCAATGATAGAGGGTCTTTACATATGCTGTTCCTTGCCTAGCAGGCCTTTCCTTTTGTTTCTCACGTAGTGCTCCTTTAAAACTCAGTTTAAAGCCCATCTTTTCCAACAAGATTACCCTAATGGTTCTTTCTCTGTGTGATTCCATAGTGTTTACTATTATAGAAGAAAACCATTTTGCATTGAGATAGTTTCTATCATGGTCTTTCCCTCCAGACAAACAGAATATAAGAACATAAGCTCCAGCTAATTCTGTATTTTTTTTTTCGGATCAATATATATATATTTTTAATGGGGTGACATCAATAAATCAGGGTACATACATTCAAAGAAAACATTTCCAGGTTATATTGTCATTTTGTTCTGTTGCATACCCATCACCCGAAGAGAGATCGTCCTCCGCCACCCTCCATCCAGTTCTCTCTGTACCCCTCCCCCGCCCCCCTTCCCTCCTTCCCTCCCCCCACCCCCCGTAACCATCACACTCGTGTCCATGCCCCTTAGTCTCACTTCTATGTCCCACCAATGTATGGAATCCTGCAGTTCCTGTTTTTCTCTGATTCGCCCATTTCACCCCACACAATGCTACCAAGACTCCACCATTCCGCTGCAAGTGATCCGATGTCATCATTTCTCCTAGTTGAATAGTATACCATGGTGTATATGTGCCCCATCTTCTTCATCCAGTCCTCTATTTCTTTTTACAGTGATTAAAAGCCTTTAAGCAAACTCTTGGCCAATACAGCAAGAATCCCTAAAAGAGTAGTGTCCTTAACATGTTCACCAAGTCCAAGTTGGCCTGATCACCATGCCAAATCCCTGAAAAATGCAAGCCAACCACAGTTCAGTCTGTTAGGAGCTGTCACAGGGAGCAGGAGTCCAGGAAAGTTCCCCACAGGAAAAGTCCGCATGGCACTGGAATTGTTGTCACCATTCTATACTTTGCAGCTCATGTCCAAGTCCCAATGACCGCTGCTTCTAGCTGGTAATGATTCAGGTAGACTGGAAAAAGCCATTTGCAGCATGCGTGGATATGGAGCTTCTGTTCTCCTCTGCCTGGAGAGTTGAGACCAGGTTGCTTTTCCCTGGAGCTCTGTGACTGTGGCCTGGTAAAGAGAACCTTGGGATACACTAAGCTGGGTGGCAAAGGTAAATTCATAATACAAGTTGGCAAAAGGAGGAAAGAGAGCTCTAAATTAGGAGTAGGTCCCAGTCTGAAATATGAGTGGGGCATTGAGGTAGGAGGGATAAAGGAAACACTATATATTAAGCAAAGCAGCAGAAAATAGGACTATCAACACCCACAACAGAGATCTTTGAGGGAAGAATAAAAAACCTGACTATTCAGGCAAAACATAGTTAAGTGGCCCTTGTGCGAATGAGATCAGTTTACCTGCTTCTTGGAAGAGATACCCTAGGCTCGTCCACAGTGTCGTAGATGGGGCCGACGGCTCTGGGCACCTTCAGCCTTCAGTGGCAAACCCCAGCTTTCTAGGCAAGTTTAGGTCATAGGTGGCTGGAGCAGGGCTGGAAGAAACTGAACCCTCCCTTAGAGGAGCGAGGGGGAAGCCCACCTTCCAGTGTCCCTGTTTCCTCACAATTCTGTATTTTTAAATTAGCAAATTTCCTTCATGCTATGTGTGCCAATACCACCCATTCTTGTGATCGTTGTTTATTTTGTTGAGGTTTGTGTGGCAAACCCTACTATTTTTTCTTGTCCACCTCCATCTATTTCTTTTTGGCTTCTGGTTTCATCTCTTGATGGTTAATTGTCATTATTGGTATCTGGATATTGAACTTATTGTCTTGGATTTGACTTTCTCTTGGGTCTGACCTAATTTTCACTTCTAGTGGGTTTGCTTCTAACCTCTCAGGGTAACAACTTAATTTAGTAGAGAATTTCCTTGGTTCTTATCTTAGCACCAACACACAAAGTAACAACACTCAGGCCTGGCTCATTTCAGACTCTGAAAAAGAACTGAGGAATTTATTCAGAAAGAAAATGTACTGTAAGCAGATTATGGAAAATAATGAAAATATGGGAAGGTGTGACAGACAAAAAGTGAGATCACACGTGATGTTGACTTAAGTTTGTTTTATAAACAACAGGCTCAGACTACTTCAGAAGAAAAGAGAACATTCTTGTGAAGTATTGGCAGGAAGATGATTAAAATCTGGCTTGAATTGGACTAAGAAGGCTGGATAAAGGCCATAGATATAGAAAATCTTCAAATGTGCTAAAGTAATAGTAAATGGAATGTCAAGATCTGAAGTAGTCTAGTTTGTCTCATAAATATCAGCTTTCCATTACCTGACCTGTAGTGGTGCAGTAGATGAAGTGTTGATCTGGAATGCTGAGGTCACTGGTTTGAAATCTAGGGCTCGTCTGGTCAAGGCACATATGAGAAACATCGATAAGTTGATGCTCCTTGCTCCTCCCCTCACCACCTACTGCTCACCTTTCTCTCTCCTTTCTCTAAAATTAATAAAGTCTTAAAAATATAACAGCTACACCAAAAGTCAACAAGATTTGAATTTTTTGATAAGAACCATTATCTTATTTGACTTCTTCATTTTGCCTTTATTGCTCTCCCTGGCACTGAATAGTGACTTAATTTTGAGAGTCATTTTTCCACAAAGAAACTAAGTTAGCTACAGAAATTAAGAACTTGAGTTTGGCTTCTCTACTTAACTAGCTGGGTGACCTTGAGTAGATTTCTTAACTTATCTATGCTTCATTTTCCTTCTCCATTAAATGAAATGCTTCTCATAAAAATCTTAGCACAAACTACTTGGTACATAGCAAACACTCAAAGGTAGCAATTAATATTGCTGTGTCTGAAAATTACTGTGTGAATGACAATCAGTGGAGAATAAATTCCCATTGAGATTTCTGTGTGAGGTGGCTGGATAGACTTAGTCACTGACAAACTAATGGGTTTCATTCACACACCTGTGGTTAGAATTTGTGGCATAAAAAAATTACAAATTATTACATGTCATGAGCTATCAGAGTCATGTCCAATTATTTGAAACCTCATATGTCAAATCTGTCAATGCTAAGGGTCTATGATACTTTCAATTCTCCTCTGTCTGTTGGAAAGAACAGCTGGACACCAGGCTGCATGTGCTTGTAAACTATTAAATTACTCTGTAGACTTGTCTTCTCCAAGTAGAATGAACTTGGTTCTTTTAAACTTTTTTGAGCATGGTTTTGATTTTCAATCTCTTTAATCATCTCTGTGGCTCTTTTCTGAACCTTCTCCAAGGTCTTTATGTCCTTCAATTTGCTATAGAGTACCTAATTGCTCAAAGTTCTCAACTAAATGTTTTCACAGCATGGGATATAACTATATCATTTCTCAATTCCCTACTGTAATTTTTGCACACAGGCATACCTTCTTTTAAAATGTGCTGTTATGCCATGGAATCATAGTAACAACCTACATTTGTATAGCAAAGATAATTTTTGGAGGACTTTCTTACATGTTATTTCTTTTGATCTACATTACAATCTAGTAAGCTAGGTATAATCATCCCCCTTTGTCATCTTGAGATTATTGAGATTCAAAAGGATCCAGAGGCTTGCCTGAGGTCACCAGGGCAGTACATGTTATGGCTGGGACTGGGTCTTAGGACTCTGGTCACTAATTCCAATGTTCTTTCCACCACATCCAGGCTCATGCTTATAAACAATTTGTAATGCACCCAGTCATCTAAATAATTTTTTTTCACTGCAGTTGGGTTGGTTTTGTTAACCCCTCCCCCCAAAAAAACCCCCAAAACCTTTTTATAGTCTTTCTTTTTGACTCACTGGTCCTTCAGTGCTTTGACTGCTGTGTTGTGGGGCTGAGTAACCCACTGGTGAAAGAGTAAGCTCATGCTAAGTGTGTGTCATTGGTATAAATGACAGAGAGATGTTTTAGGAAACACCAAATTTCTCTTCAAAGTAGTGATCTTGAGTTTTACTCTTAAGGATCCATGTTGCAATTAGAAACCTTTACTTATAAGGTTCTTTGCTGTTTTCTTTTTAAAGATATTTATTGTGAGAAAAATAGTGATTCCAAACCCTCTCTAGTATACTCCCTTTTGTACAGTCCAAGGTGCCTGGAGCTCTTCCTGAGCAAGGGTGGTTTCCAGTATACCTGACCAAAGTCTGCAGAGGATAAAGACATCGGTCAGGTGCAAGGTTAAGGACCCATCTGTACTATTTATGTAAATTTGTTTTTCCATCCTCTAGGAGAGTTAACCACTGAATACTAAATACTAAAGAGGTAAGCACCTTCATATTCTGGATCCAGAAATTCTTATGATTTATATTCTATTATTGAGGAAGGATTTTAAAAAGCCTACCTTCCTATGTGCTGGATATTTTGAAAATGAACTCACTGGTTGATTGAATTAATAAGTCAATTAAACTTTTAATGTATTCCCTCACCCATTCACAACAACAGTTAAAGTGATTCTTTTTAAATTAAAATGTTGAGGCAGGGCCATTGATAGTAAAAATTAGAGAAAGAGAATGGCAATCACTCAGTGTTTCCCAGCTATGGCTACATCTGGGAATCACTAAGATGGTGGTATATAAAACAGAAAGCAACAGACAAACAAACAGAAAGAAACAGACAACAGTATGATGGTTGGGGTGGGTGAGGATGAAGAAGATAAAGGGGTTCAAATACATGGTGGCAGAAGGAGATTAGACTTTGGTTAGTGAGCACACAATGCAATATACAGATCATGTATTATAGAATTATAGACCTGAAACTTATATAATGTTATTAACCAATGTTAGTCTAACAAATTTAATTAAAAAAAGATATGGGATGGAAGGTGTAATAAAAAATACCAGTGTCTTCTGCCCCTGTTATTATGATTTAATTAGTATGAATTGGAGCTCTGTAGCAAGATTGTATTTAAAGCTTCTTAGGTGATTTAAAGCAACCACAGTTGAGACCAATGATAAGAGAGGGTGAGGAGAATAGGGTCTGAGGGTCATTGCAAGGAAGTGCCTTACATTACCTGGTTTTGGTTTGCCCAGTTTGGGGGAGCTGGCCCTAGTGTTGGGTACCATCAGCAGGATCAAGATTGTACCTGGCAGGGGTGGAAAGTGTATGGATGTTCATCATCTTGAGAGGCCTTGGATCTGATATTTTCCAGTGCCATATTATTTCTCTGGACTTCTCTACTGCTCAGCAAACCTGCTGGGAGAGGCCTGGAATGTACTGCCAATGGATTTCTAGTATCCTCCAGGGAGGCTTTTTCTTTATAAATTTTTCTTTAATTTTTATTTTTTTATTCAGTGAGAGGAGGGGAGGCAGAGAGACAGACTCCCACATGCACCCCCACTGGGATATACTGGGCAATCCCATTAAGGGGCAATGCTCTGCCCATCTGGGGTGTTGCTCCTTTGCTCATCAACTTAGCTCTTCTTAGTGCCTGATGCAGAGGCCATGGTGCCATTCTCAGTGCTCTGGGCCAACTTGCTCCAATCTAGCAATGGCTTCAGGATGGGAAGGGGGGTGAGTGACAGAGAGAGAGAGAGAGAGAAGCTAGAGAGAAGCGTGGAGAAGCAGATGGGTGCTTCTGCTGTGTGCCCTGACCAGTAATTGAACCCAGGACATCCACATGGTGGGCCGATGCTCTACTACTGAGCCAACCAGCCGGGGGGAAGCTTTTTCTAAATAATCTGTATTATAAGAATTTCCTGGGGTGGTTGTTAAATATGAATATTCCCAGATCCTTCTCCTGAAGAGTCTGACTCATGGGTTCTGGAATGGGGGCATTATGGCAGGCAAGTTTAGGAAATTTAAAATACATGAAATTTTGTTGAGGAGCTCATTGGATGTGTAGATTTCCCAAGACCACCTGAAATCAGATTTAATAGGTCTAGGTTGAGGCCCAGGAATCATCATTCTCAATCACTTTGTCATACCACATGTTGATCTGATGCAGGTGACTCTCTTGCTATGTTTTTAGAAATGTTGCCCTAGGAGGGAACTATTATTCATGAATGGCCTATTATGTACAGGATCCTGTCAAAGCTATTCTAAACCTTTGAGCATACATAGTCCCCATCTCAACCTTCTGTCCTCCCAAGCATGTCCAGGACTCATGCTGCTCCTTGATCTCCAAGTGCTGTTGGGATCTCCGATAGCTATGTTCTCAGCTTTCTCCATCTTCCCATTTTCACAATTGCCAAGGTCCCTGCAGTTCTCATGACCAAACCTGCCAACATTATGTATCTCTGCTTTTCCAGACAGTTGAGACAAAAAGGAAATTATGTTGGTGTATAATGGGCATATAGATTGTCTAAATGTGAGTTATTCTCTCTAAGATTACATGTAAAAGGTAAGTTCACCATGTGGATTCAGGTTTACAGGACAATAGCATCATAATGTCTTGTAGACTATTTTTCCAGAAGCTACAGACACATATACAATGGTATTTTATACATCAACCCTTAGTAGAGGGTAGTGGGATAATAATCATAACATTAAAACTATAACATTTAAGATATGTTAGGCCACACATATTATACACTCCCATTCTAAATGGGTTTAAAGGTATTTATTGACTCAAGAAGTTGAAGAGCTCAACATTCTAGTAAGTTTCAGGAACGCTTTGCATAGCTCCCAGGTCTGTTTCTCTGAGATGTCTGTGGTTTCGCTTTGCTTGGGTGGTTGGCGTCATCCTCAGTTTGGATGCTCTCAACTAGGAATGGCTACAGAGTTCCTGGCTTTCCATGGGCAAGGCACATCTTCCCAGAGGAAAAAAAAAATTCCTCTTTCTTTAACCATTTAGCAAAATCTTAGATATCCCTATAATTAAATTAGCTTGGGTTACACACTCATCCCTGAACCAATAATTAAACTGACTGGCACAAGGCAATCAGGATCCACCCTGGAAATCTTCAGGGCTGAGATTGGAATGAGGTAGAAATGCATGCTTTTCTTCTAAGGAAATCAACAATATCCATTACAAAAGCAATATATTTAATTCCTCTCTATAAAAAAGACATTGTTTTCTAGGTGTGTTGTTTTCTATTTTTCTACTTTAATAGAAGAGGAGGAGGAGGGCCTTTGAATGGGGCCAAAATGATCTCTCTAAATGCTTGAACTAGAAGTAATTGGTTGAGACCCCAGCTTTTCATGGAAGGCCAGCCAATTCCAACAGAGTGAATGAACTGGCTATGTGTAGAAGCTCTGCTTCTTTGAATGCTTTGAGTCTAATAATAATTGCTACCATCTGTTAATATTATGCTAAATATTTCCCACAGTTTACCCTATTGACTTTTCAAAACTAAGTACATTGACTGTGGAAATAATGGAGGCCCAGAGGAGTTAAGTAACTTGCCCGAAGTCACACAACTACTGAAAGGCTGGGAAAGACTGGACTGGGACTCAGGAGCACCTGCTTTTGAGAAAGGAAAGCCCATGTCTTTCCCTTTTTGTGCTGCTTCTTAGGAAGCTGGGAAATAGGATTCAGGAACAATATTAATTCTGCTACCTAATATCTTATTTTCTTGTATTTGAAGCAGAAATAAGAAAACACACCAGTATCTTGTGGATTCAGCAAATGATGAGGCATATTTAAGCATTTGCAATTTAAGGAATTTTTTTTGTATAAACAATAATAAAATATTAAAACTTTGAAGCAGTAGAAATGCTCTTAAGAATCAAAGCCTATAGACCAGTCAGCGTTTCTCTATAGCTATACCAGAGCTTTGTTAATTGGCTGTTCTCCATATCATCTTCAGAGAAAGTAGACACAAAAACACAACCATAATGGAAGTTGAAGACAACTTTATTCAGTAATTTGTTTGGTTGTGTTTATTATAGGAAGTGGCAATGCTGGCTAAAGAAATGATCAAGAAACAGTAGCAGCTAACAGGTTTATGTAATTAGGAGAAGTGGGAATGTTAGTTATATACACATAAACAGTTTTGATGCAAAACCTTTGGGTTTGTCACCCCTTCCAGAAATCTCACTGAATCACCCATTTTTCAGTAGAAATATCCTGCCCACTAAGGGGGCATACATCTCCCATGGCTCATGTGCCCTCGCTCATCTACCCCTGCAACATCACATTTTTTAGATTGTGGTACAGAAGATGTGATAAGACACTTTAGCTTAATTGATTTGAAATGACTAATGGCTTTTAGTAGAGTGATTGAAGGGAAAAGGCCTACTTCTCACTACCTTTTGAATAAGAAAGCTGCTTCTTAATGAGTTGAGAATGTAAAAAAAAAGGCCTGCTTTATATGTTTATTTTTTTTAAATTTAATTAATTTATTTTTTACAGAGACAGAGAGTGAGTCAGAAAGAGAGATAGACAGGGTCAGACAGACAGGAACGGAGAGAGATGAGAAGCATCAATAATTAGTTTTTCATTGCATGTTGTAACTTACACCTTAGTTGTTCATTGATTGCTTTCTCATATGTGCCTTGACCGCGGGCCTTCAGCAGACCGAGTAACCTCTTGCTGGAGCCAGTGACCTTGGGTTCAAGCTGGTGGGCTTTTGCTCAAACCAGATGAGCCCGCGCTCAAGCTGGCGACCTTGGGGTCTCGAACCTGGGTCCTCTGCATCCCAGTCTGACGCTCTATTCACTGCGCCACCACCTGGTTAGGCTTTATATGTTTATTGAAGACTTTCCTTGTCAAAGATATCTTCCCCCAATGAAAGTAAGTTTTCTTGGAGGGTGTTGGGCAAATATGTTTGTAATATTTGTGTTATTTGGTTTTGCTCACTTTTAATTAAAAATGGTGCTGCCCACGTGGGGCGGCTAGTTACCTTCATGCTTGGGAAGGGGCTTGGTTATGCTAATGTGTACTGGAACCCACTGAAATGTTTTAAATGCAGAAACTAGGAGGTCATTTTTGAAGAGGAGAGACCACGTTTTTCCAGGAGAGAGAGGTCATGTGGTGGCAGAGAAGGCAGGCAGCCAAAATGGAGGCATACAGAGGGGATTGAATAAGACTAGTGAGCCTTTGATTCTAGGGAAAAATGAGAGAAAGTCAGTGGCTTTGAGAGCCCTGAAAGGAAAGGGAAGTGTTTTCCCACTGTGTGTATTTCTTCCCTGCCAGGTGCAAGCTAGGATTAAAGCTAATGGCCCACCAGTTCTTGGCTCCATTGTTTCATTACCGTCTGTCTGAATCCAATGCGAACCTGCATGGGCCAGGCGGCTGTGATGGTGGCTGTGGCTACTGGCCCTACAAAGGGGAAACTGGGAGAGAAATGAGAAGTCATTTTGGTGTTTTGTGTTTTCAGAATGCATAGTGTAGTTAAGGAACAATGTATGGAAGAGCTTCGGAGCATCTGGGCATCTTCCAAAGAGAAGAACCAGATTGCAGGTGAGCTGAGTGACTTCGAGTTGCCACCAAGCTGGAGAGAAGGAGATGTGTTGTGCCTTCTTCAATGTGTTATTTACTCTGTGAGATATTTTTCCAGCAACAGTAAGTGCTGACAAAAATAAATTATGTTGTCATTAGGTTGAGAAATGGAACATCCAGAAAGCCAAGATGGGGAGAGAGCAGATATGACATGTTTTCAAGGAGCCAGCACACAAACTCACACTTTAGAACACTGAACCCTAGGACTGTGTCAGGGGTTAGTGGAGGGCTCTATCTTCGGACTTGGTAGAGATGTAAAGACATTGCGTCAGCACACCTAGATGACTTCACATAATGTCTGTCTGATTTGTATAAGATGAAAGTTTAATTCTTAACTATGAAGAGTGTATGAGTAAAATAACTTGGAACATATATAGGGTTTAGAAGGTAATCCTAAGAACTTGGCATTGTTTGAAAATGTTTGTGAAGGGCTTAGGGTTTTCTTAGGACCTTAAAAAACAAAAAAGCCAAAACTGACTTTATCATATGTAGTATAACACTGTTAAGTTTGGCCCAAGCCGTAGATTTTGTAAAGCTTTGAAAGAAGGACCAAATCCCTAGCTAAATCCCTTTGGTCTTTCTCTTTCCCCAGGAAAAAAAAAAAATGAGGCTAAGACTTCAGTTTAGGGCTGGGAGTATTCACCACACCCTTAGGATGAATGAAGCCTGAGTCGGCTAGAAAGGAAAGGTGTGACTCAGCAATTCATGAACTACAAGGGAAGAGGCTGTGCTCGGCTGTCTGGCACGTCGAGCCAGGGCCTGTGTGAACAGCCTGCTCCCACTGGCCACACCTGTGCCATGGTCTTGTGTCCACTCAGACAGACTCTAACACTTTGTGCTTCCTGTCTGTGTCAAAGCATGGCTGGTTTAATATTTTTCTTCTGACATATAATTTTGTCCGTTGTGAGAGATATTTACAATTTTAAAAAATTAGTTTTATTCATTCTTAATTGTCCTATAGAAGTGGTAAGAATAGGAAGCACAGGCAGTCTGATATAGCAGCTTGGACACACTTCCTTGTCTCAAAAAAACTTGGCTTAATTCTGGTTTATTAGCTGCATGACCTTAGGCAAGTCACTTTTCTGTGTCACAGATCCCTGTGAATAAATGAAAGATTTGGACCAAATGGATTTTAAGTTCCACTCTCAACCCAGCTCTAAAGCTTCTGACCCCGAACCACAGGATACTGGCCTGCTGTTCCTGCCTCAATGAAAGACCCAGTTTTTTGTCCATAACATTAACAACCACTGCCTATGTGGGAGGAAGTGATGGGAAAAGACAATGCCTTATTACTTGTTAGGAAAAAAAATGGGCTTTATGCATTTTAATTTCTGAATTCCCAGGAACACTTATTTTTAATTTTAATTTTATTTTTTTAGTGAGAGATAGAGATTGACAGGGACAGACAGACAGAAAAGGAGAAAGATGACAAACATCAATTCTTTGTTGTGGTACCTTAGTTGTTCATTGATTGCTTTCTCATATGTGCCTTGACCTGGGGGGCTACAGCAGAGTGAGTAACCCCTTGCTCAAGCCAGTAACCTTGGGCTCAAGCCAATGACCTTGGGCTTCAAGCCAGCAACCTTTGGTGATCATGAGGTCATGTCTATGTTCCTGTGCTCAAGCTGGTGAGCCTGAGCTAAAGTTGGATGAGCCCATGCTCAAGCTGGTGACCTTGGGGTTTCAAACCTGGGTCCTCTATGTCCCAGTCTGATGCTCTATCCACCGTGCCACTGCCTGGTCAGGCCCTTAGTTGTTCCTTGATTGCTTTCTCAGATGTGCCTTGACCCGGCGTCTCTAGCTGAGCCAGTGACCCACTGCTCAAGCCAGAGACCTTGGGCTCAAGCCAGTGACTTTGGGGTCATGTCCATGATCCTGTACTCAAGCTAGCGACCCCAATCTTAAGCTGGTACTCCACACTAAGCTAGTGACCTTGGGGTTTTGAGCCTGAGTCCTCGGCGTCCCAGGCTGATACTCTATCCACTCTGCCACCACCTATTCAGTCTCAGAAACACTATTTTTGATTGATTTTTTTTCTGAAGTTTTACTTTTTCTCAAAGGATTAATAAACTTAACCTTTTTCTATCAATTCCATACAGAAATCTAGTCTTTTTTTTTAAAAACATGATTTTTAATTTATTTATTCATTTTTAGAGAGGAGAGGGAGAGACAGAGAGAGAGAAGGGGGGGGAGGAGCTGGAAGCATCAACTCCCATATGTGCCTTGACAAGGCAAGCCCAGGGTTTCGAACCAGTGACCTCAGCATTTCCAGGTCGACGCTTTATCCACTGCGTCACTACAGGTCAGGCCAGAAATCTAGTCTTAAAAACTCACAAATGAAGTTGTTTCTAACTGTTTCATAAGTTTCATTTTTCAAATCCATACTCCCAAACCCTTTTCCTTCTCCTCTCTGCCCCCTTGGTCAACATTTGAATGGTTAGAGATCACAGACTTCAGTCCATTTTCTCTTGCTCACCTCTACGATCTGCCTCCCTACTAATCACTTGGTTTTCAGACGTAAGTTAGTTAAAGTCTGGCTTTAAAATTAGCTCACATTGCTTGGACATTTATGTACTTCTAATTATAGACATTTTGCTTTATGTTTGGCCTGTCTTGATTGGCTGACCCCAGAATTATTTAGTTTCTCAGGGACCTTAGAAAAATCCTGTCCTCCATGCAGTCACCTTTTCATGAACATTAGATGCCTTTACATAAACCTGGGTCCTGCAGGGTATGCAGTATTATGTAAAATAACAGACCATTTCAAATAAAAGAAGTAAATAGCCCATACAACCTTAAAAGCAATTTTAGGTACTGTGCAAAATCTCACCAAGTCCTTGCTGGCATCAGTGTCAATGTGGAGCAATGTGGTCCAGGATCATTTGTTCTGAATAATTGGTATTTCTGAAAGCAGATGCCATTGTAAAAATGCAACTTAGGATAGCTCTACTTACTTATCAGTGCTTTCATGCAAAACAAATATTCAGTTAAAGACAGCATGCTCCAGGCTTCTGATTAGATCATGGAAATATAAATATCACAGGGCTTTTATGTGTTCACATGATGTGAATCAGCAGAGCTCTTTCCTCTGATCCTTTATTTTCAATATAAGCTTGTTTAGAGAAGCATGCGATTTCTCCCCACTGTTCTTGCACAATATATTGTTCTCTGGTTTGCATTATTTCAATGAGTAGGAGGTTTGCAGGTCAAATAAAAATTTAAAAACAAAAATAACCCACCAACCTTTCAAGATCCTGCTTTTCATCATTGATGGTCAGGAATGCTTGTTCCCAACTGAGCTGCAAGGATGAGGATTAGGGAGGAATTACTGATGTATAACCCCCCACCTCCTTCACTCCCGCTGCTTCCCTGTCCAGGATTCATTTCAGTTCACAGTCTAGCAAAGCTCTCCTTTAATAATGCAAGTGTTCAACTTCGAGCCTTGAATTTAAGCATTTAAAAAATATAATGGTTTGCATACTGTGCAGTGATTTGTAAAATGTGAATGCCTACAAAAGCCGTGGTTACCCAGCATAACATTATCTTATTTTTAGTTACACAATCAGTAAAACAGCTGGAGGTCTAAAATTATGGCCTAGCACTGAACGCATTACTACATGTTATCCATGCAGTAAGGGCCTGCCCTTTTAGCAAGATGATAGGGGAAAGTGGAGTGATTACTGGCAAATTAACACTTTCAATTTTAATAAACAAGGCCTACATAAAAAAATGGAATTACCATCTATGCCAGTTAGATACTCAGCATCTGATGTGCTTCTAAACCACACCAATACACTCCTGCATTTTATAAGCAAATGAACTCGTTTGTCAAGAGATATCTACCTAAGTTGACAGAAATAGTGACCAGCAAAATACTTTACTTCATAGCTTTTCACCACAGTTGATAGAATCATCTTGGCAATAATAACGAAATACCACTGGCACTTAGAGAGCTGTACTTGTTTTAATTTTCTCTGTAAAAGCATGAGGTATTTGCTAACACTCCATCTCCTTTATCTCTAAAACCGTACTTTCCAACTTGGTCAGTGATTTCCATATAGCAAACCCAGGAAATACTGGTATCCAGTATGTGAAATTGCTGACATCAATTCATTTGACCACAAAAATGGCAATTTATATCGTCTGACCCAAAGTGTACAATCAAACTGTACAGACTAAAACACGTGCACATGTCTGTAGCTGATATATTTATTTGTTATAAAAATTGTGGATTTTTAAAAATAATTTTATTTTTAATAGGGCGACATCAATAAATCAGGATACATATATTAAAAGATAACAACTCCAGGTTATCTTGTCATTCACTTATGTTGCATACCCATCACCCAAAGTCAGATTGTCCTCTGTCACCTTCTATCTAGTTTTCTTTGTGCCCCTCCCCCTTGCCCTTTCCCTCTCCCTTTCCCCCCTCCCCCCGTACCCCCACACTCTTATCAATGTCTCTTAGTTTCACTTTTATGTCCCACCTACGTATGGAATAATGCAGTTCCTAGTTTTTTCTGATTTACTTATTTCACTTCGTATAATGTTATCAAGATCCCACCATTTTGCTGTAAATGTTCCTATGTCATCATTTCTTATGGCTGAGTAGTATTCCATAGTGTACATGTGCCACATCTTCTTTATCCAGTCATCTATTGACGGGCTTTTTGGTTGTTTCCATGTCTTGGCCACTGTGAACAATGCTGCAATGAACATGGGGCTGCATGTGTCTTTACGTATCAATGTTTCTGAGTTTTGGGGGTATATATCCAGTAGAGGGATTGCTAGGTCATAAGGTAGTTCTATTTTCAGTTTTTTGAGGAACCACCATACTTTCTTCCATAATGGTTGTACTACTTTACATTCCCACCAACAGTGTATGGGGGTTCCTTTTTCTCCACAGCCTCTCCAACATTTGTTATTACCTGTCTTGTTAATAATAGCTAATCTAACAGGTGTGAGGTGGTATCTCATTGCAGTTTTGATTTGCATTTCTCTAATAACTAATGAAGCTGAGCATCTTTTCATATATCTGTTGGCCATTTGTATTTCTTCCTGGGAGAAGTGTCTGTTTATGTCCTCTTCCCATTTTTTTATTGGATTGTTTGTTTGTTTGTTGTTGAGTTTTATGAGTTCTTTGTATATTTTGGATATTAGGCCCTTATCTGAGCTGTTGCTTGAAAATATCATTTCCCATTTAGTTGTCTTTCTGTTTATTTTGTTATCAGTTTCTCTTGCTGAGCAAAAACTTCTTAGTCTGATGTAGTCCCATTCATTAATTTTTGCCTTCACTTCTCTTGCCATTGGAGTCAAATTCATAAAATGCTCTTTAAAACCCAGGTCCATGAGTTTAGTACCTATGTCTTCTTCTATGCACTTAATTGTTTCAGGTCTTATGTTTAGATCTTTGATCCATTTTGAGTTAATTTTAGTACAGGGGGACAGACTGTAGTCCAGTTTCATTCTTTTGCATGTGGCTTTCCAGTTTACCCAGCACCATTTATTGAAGAAGTTTTCATTTCTCCATTATGTGTTCTTGGCCCCTTTATCAAAAATTATTTGACTATATATATGTGGTTTTATTTCTGGGTTTTCTATTCTGTTCCATTGGTCTGAGTGTCTATTTTTCTGCCAATACGATGCTGTTTTGATTGTCGTGGCCCTATAATATAGTTTGAAGTCGGATATTGTAATGCCCCCAGCTTCATTCTTTTTCTTTAGGATTGCTTTGGCTATTTGGGGTTTTTTATAGTTCCATATAAATCTGAAGATTTTTTGCTCCATTTCTTTAAAAAATGTGATTGGAATTTTGATGGGAATTGCATTAAATTTGTATATTGCTTTGGGTAATATGGCCATCTTGATTATATTTATTCTTCCTAACCAAGAACAAGGTATATTCTTCCATCTCATTATATCTTTTTCAATTTCCCTTAACAATGGTTTATAGTTTTCATTATATAAGTCCTTTACATTCTTTGTTATGTTTATTCCTAAGTATTTTATTATTTTTTTGCAACCGTGAAGGGGATTGTTCTTTTGAGTTTGTTCTCAAATGTTTCATTGTTGGCATATAGAAAGGCTATTGACTTCTGTATGTTAATTTTGTATCCTGCGACCTTACTGTATTGGCTTATTGTTTCTAGTAGTCTTTTTGTGGATTCTTTGGGATTTTCGATGTATAGGATCATATCATCTGCAAAAAGTGATAGCTTTACTTCTTCTTTTCCGATATGGATGCCTTTTATTTCTTTGTCTTGTCTGATTGCTCTGTCTAGAACCTCTAGTACCACATTAAATAAGAGTGGAGAGAGTGGACAACCCTGTCTTGTTCCTGATTTAAGGGGGAAAGCCTTCAGGTTAGTGCCATTTAATATGATGTTAGCTGATGGTTTATCATATATGGCCTTTATCATGTTGAGATATTTTCCTTCTATACCCATTTTGTTGAGAGTCTTAAACATAAAATTGTGTTGTATTTTATCGAAAGCCTTTTCTGCATCTATTGATAAGATCATGTGGTTTTTGTTCTTTGTTTTGTTGATATGATGTATTACGTTAACCGTTTTACGTATGTTGAACCATCCTTGAGATTCTGGGATGAATCCCACTTGACCATGATGTATTATCTTTTTAATATGTTGTTGTATTCGATTTGCTAGTATTTTGTTTAGTATTTTAGCATCTGTATTCATTAGAGATATTGGTCTGTAGTTTTCTTTTTTTGTGCAGTCCTTGCCTGGTTTTGGTATGAGGGTTATTTTGGCCTCATAGAATGTGTTTGGAAGTATTGCTTCTTCTTCAATTTTTTGGAAGACTTTCAGTAGAATAGGAACTAAGTCTTCTTTGAATGTTTGATAAAATTCTCTGGTATAGCCATCAGGGCCTGGACTTTTATTTTTGGGGAGGTTTTTAATGTTTTTTTCTATTTCTTCTCTACTAATAGACCTGTTTAGGCTTTCTGCTTCTTCTTGACTCAGTCTAGGAAGGTTTTATTGTTCTAGGAATTTATCCATTTCTTCTAGGTTGTTGAATTTAGTGGCATAAAGTTTTTCATAGTATTCTACAATAATTCTTTGTATATCTATGGTGTCCGTGGTGATTTCTCCTCTTTCACTTTGGGTTTTGTTTATATGAGTTCTTTCTCTTTTTTCCTTGGTAAGTCTTGCCAAGGGTTTGTCAATTTTGTTGATCTTTTCAAAGAACCAGCTCCTTGTTCTATTAATTTTTTCTATAGTTTTTCTGTTCTCTATTTCATTTATTTCTGCTCTGATTTTTATTATCTCCTTTCTTTGGCTGGTTTTGGGTTGTCTTTGTTCTTCTTCTTCTAGTTCCTTAAGGTGTGAAGTTAAGTGGTTCACTTGGGCTCTCTCTTGTTTGTTCATATATGCCTGAAGTGATATGAACTTCCCTCTTATCACTGCTTTTGCTGCATCCCATAGATTCTGATATGTCGTATTGTCATTTTCATTAGTCTGTATATATCTTTTGATCTCTGCACTTATTTCTTCTTTGACCCATTCATTTTTTAATAGTATGTTGTTTAGTTTCTACATTGTTGTGGGATTTTTTTCCTCTTTTTTGCAGTTGAATTCTAGTTTCAAGGCTTTATGATCAGAAAATATGCTTGGTACAACTTCGATTTTTCTGAATTTGCTGATGTTTTTGTGGCCCAACATATGGTCAATTCTTGAGAATGATCCATGTACACTGAAGAAAAATGTGTACTCAGTCACTTTGGGATGAAATGTCCTGTAGATGTCTATCATATCCAGGTGCTCTAGTGTTTTGTTTAAGGCCAGTATATCTTTGTTGAGTCTCTGTTTGGATGACCGATCTAGAGCCGTCAGCGGTGTATTGAGGTCTCCAAGTATGATTGTATTTTTGTCAGTTTTTGTTTTAAGGTCAATAAGTAGCTGTCTTATATATTTTGGTGCTCCTTGGTTTGGTGCATATATATTAAGAATTGTTATGTCTTCTTGATTCATTGTCCCCTTAGCCATTATGAAATGGCCATTTTTGTCTCTGAGTACTTTTGCTGTCTTGTAGTCAGCATTATCAGATATGAGTATTGCTACGCCTGCTTTTTTTGGGATGTTATTTGCTTGGAGTATTGTTTTCCAGCCTTTCACTTTGAATTTGTTTTTATCCTTGTTACTTAGATGAGTTTCCTGTAGGCAGCATAGAGTTGGATTTTCTTTTTAAATCTATTCTGCTACTCTGTGCCTTTTTATTGGTGAGTTTAATCCGTTTACATTTATTGTAATTATTGACACTTGCGAGTTTCCTATTGCCATTTTATATAATGTTTTCTGTTAGTTTTGTGTCTTGTTTGATCCTTCTCTTTCATTTTTCTATCTTTTGTTTTTATTTGGTTGTATTCCATACATCTTTCCACTGTTGCTATCTTTTTTATCTCATGTGCTTCTGTGGTGTTTTTTTCAATGGTGGTTACCTTTAAGTAATAAAAAGGGTTCCTACCCTCTTCATTGTAGCGCACTATTTTGTGAGTACTTTTGCACTTCATCGTCCTTTGCTACTGTTAATCTCCATCCTCTTCCCCCATTTCTTTTTGTTGTTGTCACAGTTTAAATTTGGTTTTATTGTGTTCTTCTTGGAGCTTTTACTTGTGGCTTTGTTTTTTTTTGTTCTTTGTATCTGATTGGAGAACCCCCCTTTAGTAATTCCTGGAGTGGGGTTTTTTTGATGATAAATTCCCTCATCTTTTCTGTGTCTGTGAATGTTTTTATTTCTCCTGCATATTTAAAGGATAGCTTTGATGGGTATAGTATTCGTGGCTGGAAGTTCCTCTCTTTCAGGACTTTAAATATTGGGGTCCACTCTCTTCTAGCTTGTAGAGTTTCTGCTGAGAAATCTGATGATAATCTAATAGGCCTTCCTTTATATGTTGTATTCTTCTTTTCCCTGGCTGCCTTGAGAATTTTTTCTTTGCCGTTGGTTTGTGCCAATTTCATTATGATATGCCTTGGAGTACGTTTGTTGGGGTTAAGAAAACTCAGAGTTCTGTTTGCTTCTTGAACTTGAGGCTTTAGTTCTTTCCACAGGCTTGGGAAGTTCTCATCTATTATTTGTTTGAGTATGTTCTCCATTCCATTTTCTCTCTCTTCTCCCTCTGATATACCTATTATTCTTATGTAATTGTTTTTGATGGAGTCAGATATTCTTGTAGGACTATCTCATTTTTTTAAATTTTTGAGTCTCTTTCTTCTTCTCTCTGTTGTGGCTCAAGTTGCTTGTATTCTATTTCACTAATCCTCTCTTCTGTCTGGCCTATTTTATTAGCTAAGCTTGTTACCTCATTTTTCAGCTCGTGAATTGAGTTTTTCATCTCTGTTTGATTTGTTTTTATAGTTTCAATTTCCTTGGAAATATATTCTTTGTGTTCATTGAGTTGTTTTCTGAGCTCCCTGAATTGCCTTTCTGTGTTTTCTTGTATATCTTGGAGGATTTTTAGGATTTCTATCTTAAATTCTCTGTAATTTAGCTCCAAGGTTTCCAATATATTAAATTTTTTCTCCATAGATTTTTCCCCATTTAGCTGTGTTACCTCTCTTTCTTTTGTATCCATGATATTCGATTTTCTCTTCCTTAATGGCATCTGAGGGTGGTTTTGTTGATAGTATTAATGAGATTTAATAAAGAATAAAAAGTTAAAAAAATAAAAAATCAAAGAGTTTTTTTAAAAAAAATTAATAATGAAATAAAGAAAAATTAGAAAAAAAAGGAAATTATTCCTCCTTCTCCTTTTTTTCTCTCCTCTCCTCTCCCCTCTTTCTTGAGAAAATCTTGTGGTGCACTGTGAATTATATTGTACTAAATAGAACAAACAATGCCTGTAATGGAGGGCCTGAATTGGGGAGAAGTAATAAAGGGGCAAAAAAAGAAAAAAAAAAGGGCGTATGGACCCACAAAAAACAAATTAGAAAAAAAATTGGGTCAAGATTAAAATGATTTGCTTTTAGGTGTTGGTTGACTGAGAGTTATGATGAGAGGAATAAGAGGGAAACAAGAAAATAGGGGGACAAATAAAAAAATACTATTGTATTTAGTGGAACAAGAACTAGATAAAATGGAGAGCCAGGTATGGGAGCAGTGCTAGTATGTTAAAAAGGTGAAGTAAAAACCCCCCAAAATGCCACAAACAAAGTTTGAGTCCCAGATAAGATATTGTTCGTTATTGACGTTTGAATGAGAGGAGACATAAAGGTGAAAGGAAGAAACTAATATAGAGGGAGAAAAGAAAGAGAGAGAGAGAGAAAAAAGAGGGAACCACTAAAAGAATAAAAAAGAAAAAAGAGGAGAGAGAGAGAGAAAGAGAGACAGTTAAGGGTTTTGGAGTGCAACCCTTATAGCGAGAAAGGAAGAGGAAAGAAAAGATAATGGGAGATGTAACACTTATGGGTAGTGTAGTTCAAGGAGAGGAAAGAGTAAGACTGGCAGAGCGTTAAATGATCAAACTGGAGGAGGAATAAAAAATATCAAGAATGAAGATAAGAGAAACAAATGAACAAATATAATAAAATGGGATTGGCTATAAAGTCTGTGAATTATTCTTGATTTTGAGAGGTTATCTTCTTGCTTTTTCTTTTCTCTCCCTCTTCCTGGTCGGTGACTCTGTACCTCGGGTTCTGCCCCTTTGGCACGCTCAGGTAGAGGTTTTCAGTTGATAAGTCTCTATGACGTTGTCGTGTATTGTACTTCAGTCTCGTTGGCAGTCAAGGCTCATTAGCATTTATAGGCTCTGCCAGTGAGAGAGTCCGTGTTCCTGGAGCCTTTCTCCTAGTCTTTCCTTCCTCAATTAGTAGCCTGATAATCCAGCTATGGGGTTGCTCCTGCCTCTGCCTGGATATTTAAGAGGCTCAAAGAGCTGGCAACTCCCCATTCTATTCCCACTCAGCACAGTGCTCTGGGTAAGGCTCAGTCAGTCAGAGCTGCTAGCATAATCAGGCGGGGCTTCTGCCCACTCAAGGACCTCTGGCTCTGTCACTCTGTGGGATAACACGGGCGCGCACTGCCGAGGCACTTGGAGGAATCTCTCGCCCACTATCTGCGCGCACAGATCAGGATATCAGGCCAGCAGTCTCACACTCTGAGTGAGACCCTCACCCACACGGAAAGGTTCCAGAGTTGGAATTGGCTCTCACTTCGTCCCCAGGCACGGCTTTTTCAAGGCGCTGGGGTGGCCCGAGATTCCACTTTTTGGCCCACACAAAGGCCTCTGACTCTGCTCCTCTGTGGGATAACACAGGTGGGCACTGCCAAGGCACTCAGAGGAATCTCTTGCTCACTATCTGCACGCGCAGACCAGGATGTCAGGCCAGCAGTCTCACCTGAGTGAAACCCCCACCCGCATGGAAAAGTTCCGGCGTTGGAATTGGCTCTCTTTTCGTCCCCATGCGCGGCTTTCCCAGAGTGCTGGGGCAGCCTGGAGATTCCACTTTCGGCCCACACAGAGGCCTCTGACTCTGCCCCTCTGTGGGGTAACACGGGTGCCCACTCCTGAGGTGCTGGGAGGAATCTCTTGCTCACTCTTTGTGCGCGCTAACCAGGATATCAGGCCAGCCACCTCATCCTCTGAGTGAATCCCACTCCCGCATGGAAAGGTTCCAGCATTGGAATTAGTTCTTGCTCCCTCTCTGTGCGCGGCTTTCTCAGGGCGCTGCGGCGGCCCGGAGATTCTGCTTTCGGCCCACACAAAGGCCTCTGACTCTGCCTCTCTGTGGGACAACACGGGTGCACACTCTAGGGGCTTTGGAAGGAATTTCTTGCCCACTATCTGTGCATGCCGAACAGGAGATCGGGGAAAATGGCTGCCCCGCTTGTCTTTCTTTGTCTGGGTTTGGCACGAGTGTTAGCTTGTATTGCCCGGTTTGCCACAGGAACAGTTTTTCCATGGCCTGGATCTCTGTGCCACAGCCTGGTTTGGCTGTTTGTGTTGCAGCCTGGATCTATTCACCCCCTTTTCTCGCCTCAGTTTCTATATTCTCAGTTCCCAGTGGAAGCCGCCCTGTTTAGGTTCGTGAGGAAGGCGAAGCATTTCTTACTCCCTATTTCCTTCGGAGTTTGATTATATATTTAGCCAATTTTTCGCTCGACCATACCTTCGGGTGTATTGCGAAACATCTGGAGGCTCCAAGGATAGGTTTTTCTGTTTCTGGTTGAAGATCTTGTTGAGTTTTTGGGGAGATTTATCGGTATCGCTTCCTACCATGCCATTACTCTGACATCATCTCAAAATTGTGGATTTTGAAAGTAAGAGTTTCCTGACTTTTTTTTCTCAGTGGTTTTCCATTGGTGACTGTGTCTGTGGAAAGTGGTGGTTAGATTTGCCAAGCTCTTAAGCCACATGATAATACAATAAATACAAAAACAATCATGTTTTTATGTTATAAGTGGGAAGGAGAGTATATTTGCTACATTTACTGATCTAAATCAAAACATGCAAAAACAATCTTTTGATAAGTCCTATAGACTCCTCATGTTTCTCTTACAACCTGATTCTGCCATTTAAATTCTTATTCAGTCAATCCTTACAAGGAAATGATTAGGTTGCTGATGCCCCTGCTGCCTTCACACCACTGCTTTCCTGCCACAACCTTAGCCCTTGTCAGCACCTTGAGTGGTTTCAACTCTGAAATCTTAAATCCAACCATCTTCTTTGACCATATCCTTGATCATTACAACTCTCTTGAATATCCTATCTTCAAAATGTTTAGTGCCTCGCTCACTCTTATTTTTTCCCCATCATTTTTGCTACAGTAAATAATATTCTTTTTTTTTCTTTTTCTTTTAGTGAGAAGAATGGGGGCAGAGACAGACTCTCACATGCTCTGGACTGGTATCCAACTGGCAAGCCACTAGGGGGTGATGTTCTGCTGATCTGGGATCCTTGCACCTTTGCAGTTGGAGCCATTCTAGCGCCTGAAGTGGAGGCCATGGAGCCATCCTTAGTGCCCAGGCCAACTCGCTCCAATCAAGCCATGGCTGCAGGAGGGGAGGAGAAGAGAGAGATAGAGATAGAGATAGAAGCACGAGGGGGAGAGATGGAGAAGCAGATGATCACTTCTCCTGTGTGCCCTGGCTAGGAATCGGATCTGGGACATGCATGTGCAAGCCAATGCTCTACCACTGAGCAAACCAACCAGGGCATAAATAACATTTAAAAAAATTATATTTTCTAATTATTTTCTGCTGGTGTATAGAAATAAAATGAAACTTTTCTTTCTTTTTATTGAATTTATTCAATAAAATAATGATTAACAAAATTATACAGATTTCAGGTGCACAATTCTACAACACATCATCTGTACACTGTATTGTGTGTTCACTACTCCAAGTCAAGTCTCTATCACCATTTATTCTCCACCCTCCCCCCCCCCAAATCACTACAAGATTGCCCCTGTTGCAATGAACTTTAAGTTAATTTGTATTTGACAACTTTGCTGAACATTATGCCAATAAATAACATGTGGATTCTATAGGGTTTATCATGAAGAAAAATACTGGTATTTTTTTCTAATCCATATTCCTTTTGAATCTTTTCTTGTTTTACTCTTACTGTACTGTGTAAGTCTTGAAGTATAGTGGTAAATGAAGGAAGTCATTAGTGTCTTTTTCTTATTTTAAAGCCAATGCTTTTAATGTTTCATTCTTAAGTATAATATTTGCATTGTTTAAATGCTCTTTATGAAGTTATGGGTGTTCCTGTGAAATTTTAGTTTGCTGAACTTTTTTTTTTATATGCTTTCCCCCCCTACCAATATTGAGAAAAATCAAATGGATTTTCTTTCAATCTTTAAAAGTGGTAAATTAAAATTTACACTCCAGGGCTGCACTCAGTTTGGTCTTTTAAATATATTATTAGATTTGTTTTACTAATATCTTGTTTAGGTTTTGCATCAATATTCATTTGTGAGATTTGCTTGTATGTCCCTTTCTTATGCATTTTCTATCTGATATTGATAACAAGCATCATAAAAGGAATTGCGCAGTGTTCCTACATTTTCTCTTTTTTTGGCACTTTGGATAAGATTGAAATATGTTCTTTAAAAGTTTGCTGAACTTGCCATAAAACAAGTTGTCTTTGTGAGAAAATTTTGTTATATTAAAGGTCAAAGAACTAATCTGGTTTTTCAAATTAGTTTTCATAAGCTAATTTTATTTCTGTGAATTTCTCTAGTTCATCCAATTTTTAGAAATTCACTGGCTTGTTGTTCATAATATCATGTTTTTAGATCTTTGTAGGTTGTAGTTGTGCTTTTATAACCACCCTTAATAAATGTTTTATTATATCCTTTTTCTTTATTCTTGATTAATCTTATGAGGTTGTTAATTTAATTTGTCTTTTCCAAGAAATTTTAGCTTTATTGATCTCTGTTGTATGTTGTTCCCTATTTCCTGATTTCTATTCTTTTTATTTTTGCCTTCTTTCTCCTTTCTTTAATTTACTTAAAAAAAAACTAACTTTTTAAGATGGATGCTTTGGTATTTTAAGCTTATTTAAAAATATAAGCACTTAAAGCTAAAAACTTCTCTAAGTAACACTTCAGTTGCATCCTGTGTTTCAATATATGTATTTTCATTATCCTTTCCCTTTTAACTTTCTTCTAATTCTTATTATTATTACTCTTTATTCATAAGTTGTTTGAAAGCATGATTTAAATTTCCAAATGAATATGTGTATTTTGTTTTGGTTTCTTTTTCTTATTGATTTTTTAACAAAATTTTATTGTTGTGAAATAACTTGTTCATATGCTACCAATTCTTTGAAATGTGTTTAGACTTTATGGTCTTGTTACATGGATCATTGAAAATATGTATATTCTGGGTATCTTAAAATGAATATCTATTCTTCAATGTTTGGGTGATACATAAATCCAAACTTGGTAATTGAGCTATTCAGTCTTACATCTTTACCTTTTTTTGTTTAGACATATTCTTTTCTTTTTTTTCTTTTTTTTTTATTTATTCATTTTAGAGAGGAGAGGGAGAGACAGAGAGAGAGAGAGAGAGAGAGAGGAGAGATAGAGAGAGAGAAGGGGGGAGGAGCTGGAAGCATCATCTCCCATATGTGCCTTGACCAGGCAAGCCCAGGGTTTCGAACCGGCGACCTCAGCATTTCTAGGTCGACGCTTTATCCACTGCGCCACAACAGGTCAGGCCACATATTTACCTTTTGTTGCTGTCAATGTTTGCTTTATCTCATAATTACTGCTAGGGCTGTGTTAAAATATCCTACAAAGATGCTTTATTCTTAAAATTGTCTATGTGGTTTTGTTAATACATTTCCCCCTTTAATGTTGACTATATTTTTTAGGATCTGTTATTAACTATATCAAAGTTTAAAATTATTCTATTTTTTTCTGTGTGTGTGTCAATTGTTTATCATATGACTTGTTCTCTCTAGAAATAGTTTTTTCTTAAAGTATTTTTATTGTTATGGGTCTATATTAATACAGCTACCTACCCTACCATTCTTTATTTTTATTTTTATTTTATTTTTTCTAAGTGAGAAGCTGGGGGAGGCAGACAGACTCCCGCATGCACTCGACCGAGATCTACCCGGCATGCCCACCAGGGGGCGATGCTCTGCCCATCTGGGGCATTGCTCTGTTTCAACCAGAGCCATTCTAGTACCTGAGGTAGAGGCCATGGAGCCATCTTCAGCACCCGGGCCAACTTTGCTCCACTGGAGCCTTGGTTGTGGGAGGGGAAGAGAGAGAAAAAAAGGAGAGGGAGAAGGGTGGAGAAGCAGATGGGCACTTCTTCTGTGTGTTCTGGCTGGGAATCAAACCTGGGACTTCCATGTGCTGGGCAGATGCTCTACCACTGAGCCAACCGATCAGGGCCCACCCTACCATTCTTTTGACTGGTATACTTCTTGGTACATTTCCTATCTTTTTACTTTTAACCATTTTGTGTCTTTATATTTTCAGTATTTAAGTATGTCTTTTAGAAGGAGCTAATAGCCAGATTTATATTTTTGCCCAGGCTGTGAGACTTTGGATGTTTTTGGATTTATTTCTGCTACTGTATTTTGTGTTTTCTCTTTGTCATACTTTTTCACTTCTTGCCTTCTTTTGGATTGATTTGTTTTCTTACTCTATTGTTTTCTTTCTACTAGTTTGAAAGTAGTAAATTATAATTTCAGTTTTGGTTACCCTAGACACTTAATATGCTTGCTTAATAATTTAATCAGTTTTTGTAACCTCTTTGCAAATAGTGCAAGTAATATGATCATCCTCTTCCTAACCACGTGCTATTTTAATTCTTTCATTATTTTAACATTACAAATTAGGTACTCCATCCTTTTCATGAAGTCAGTGTTTTGATTTTGTTAAATATTAACCATTTTCTTTGCTCAACATGACTTTGTGTCTCATCTTTATTTTGCAGTTTTCCTTTTGAAGTTTTTTGTAGTGTATTGATTTATTTTATTTAATAAGAACTTGTTGATTATAAAATTTCTAATTTTTTGGTTTGTCAAAAATGTTTTTATTTTGGTTTTGCTCTAGTTATAATTTACACAGACTACACAACTACATTGTTAGTCAGTTTTTTACTTTTTATTTTTTTTAGCACTTTGAAGACACTGGTCAACTCTTTTCTGGCTCCCATTGTATCTTATCTATACAATAATTCTTCTATTTAATGTAAATGTTATTTTCTTGCTCTGGCTTCTTCTAAGATCTTCTATTTTGCTTTGTTGTGCTGCAGTTTCATTATAATGGTTTAGGTGCAGATTTGTTTTGATTTATTCTACTTAGAATTCATTTTAATGGTTCTGGGAAAACTGGAAAACCACATGCAAAAGAATGAAACTGGACTACAGTTTGTCCCCCTGTACTAAAATTAACTCAAAATGGATCAAAGATCTAAACATAAGACCTGAAACAATTAAGTACATAGAAGAAGACATAGGTACTCAACTCATGGACCTGGGTTTTAAAGAGCATTTTATGAATTTGACTCCAAAGGCAAGAGAAGTGAAGGCAAAAATTAATGAATGGGACTACATCAGACTAAGAAGTTTTTGCTCAGCAAGAGAAACTGATACCAAAATAAACAGAAAGACAACTAAATGGGAAATGATATTTTCAAACAACAGCTCAGATAAGGGCCTAATATCCAAAATATACAAAGAACTCATAAAACTCAACAACAAACAATCCAATAAAAAAATGGGAAGAGGACATGAACAGACACTTCTCCCAGGAAGAAATACAAATGGCCAACAGATATATGAAAAGATGCTCATCTTCATTAGTTATTAGAGAAATGCAAATCAAAACTGCAATGAGATACCACCTCACACCTGTTAGATTAGCTATTATTAACAAGACAGGTAATAGCAAATGTTGGAGAGGCTGTGGAGAAAAAGGAACCCTTATACACTGTTGGTGGGAATGTAAAGTAGTACAACCATTATGGAAGAAAGTATGGTGGTTCCTCAAAAAACTGAAAATAGAACTACCTTATGACCCAGCAATCCCTCTACTGGGTATATACCCCCAAAACTCAGAAACATTGATACATAAAGACACATGCAGCCCATGTTTATTGCAGCATTGTTCACAGTGGCCAGGACATGGAAACAACCAAAAAGCCCGTCAATAGATGACTGGATAAAGAAGATGTGGCACATGTACACTATGGAATACTACTCAGCCATAAGAAATGATGACATCAGATCATTTACAGCAAAATGGTGGGATCTTGATAACATGATACGAAGTGAAATAAGGAAATCAGAAAAAACCAGGAACTGCATTATTCCATACGTAGGTGGGACATAAAAGTCAAACTAAGAGACATTGATAAGAGTGTGGTGGTTCCGGGGGAGCGGGGAAAGGGAGAGGGAAAGGGGGAGGGGGAGGGGCACAAGGAAAACTAGATAGAAGGTGACAGAGGACAATCTGACTTTGGGTGATGGGTATGCAACATAATTGAACGACAAGATAACCTGGAGTTGTTATCTTTTAATATATGTATCCTGATTTATTGATGTCGCCCCATTAAAAAAATAAAATTATTAAAAAAAAAGGAAAGAAAAGGAAGAGAAGGCAAGACCTCTTATTTAAGCCTTCATCAGATTGCCAGCAGATACTTCCTGTGGTGCCCAGAAGCTGATTATTGCAGGAGAGTAGAAACAGTTATAACTATCAACGTTGGTAAAAAGGGAGAGAAAGTAGAGGCTTATAAAAACCAAAACTAACTCCTGGGGCACAAACTCTTGCAAGACTAGAGTTACCTTAATTCGTGCAGCAGATGATCCAGGGTCACCCTAAAATGAAACCCATGAGAGATTATTACACAAATTACGGAAATAGGAAACACACAAACACACAGAGAGCCATTATCAACAGGGGCACTCAAGGGAACCCCATGACTAATGGGTTTAACTAGGCTCCCTTAGACTTTGTATCTCTGTCAGCTGTTAAGATGACAACAATTTCCAAGACAAACAACGTACTTTCTAAAGACATGGATTTACTTTGAATGCAAAATACGTAAGAATTATTATATTCTTTGAAATAAATATAAATATATATATATAAAATTCATTTTAAGTCCTGAATCTGAATTTTGTTCATCAGATCTCAAAAATTTTCAGTCATTTTGTTTCCAAATATTGCTTCTCCTGTATTCTCTTACACTTTTCTGGAACTCTGATTAGATGTACATTAGATGTTCTCCATCCTCCTACCTTTTGCCATATTTTGCTCTTTAGCTAGATGTCTTTCTTTGCTGCATCTGGGTAATAATTTTAACTTTCTATTGAATCTGCTTTTCAAATATCTCCAATATGTTTAACCCATCTATTATGTTGTAAAACTTTCAGTTATTATCATTTTCATTTCTAAAAGTTCCTTTTGGTGCTTTTCAAAAGTGTTGTTTTATAGCTTTTTTCCCTTCCTCATGATTTCAATGCCCTCTTTTCTTTAAACATATAATGAAGCATTTGTAAATCATGAAATATTTTTAAAATGAAAATATTTTCAAAATATATCAACAATTGAAGACTTTCCAGGTCTGCCTGTCATTTCTTTTGACTTTTGCTCAGGGTTTCTTGTTT
This sequence comes from Saccopteryx bilineata, assembly GCF_036850765.1. Lineage (NCBI taxonomy): Eukaryota > Metazoa > Chordata > Mammalia > Chiroptera > Emballonuridae > Saccopteryx > Saccopteryx bilineata. The sequence continues at coordinate 194,948,635 of NC_089492.1, read as the reverse complement.
TCTCATGCACTCAGTGATTTTTTGAATGTGAGATCTTGTTCAATGAAATTTTATTTACAGAAATTCTTTGCAACCTGGATGAATTAGCATTCCTCCAGAGAGGAATTTGATTCTTTCAAGAACCTGGGGTCTCTATCAACCTGTGAGCTTTTTAAAATAAATTCTTGGTTTGTGGGTTATTTTGGATTATCTTTTTTTTTTTTTTTAATTTAAAAAGACATGATATTTAAAAGGTTTTGGTTAAGTCTATAAATTTCAGATTTCAGATTAGTCTCCTGTGTTTATTATTAAATGTGTATTTTAAGTAACTGGGTATTCACAGAATGGTAGAATTTTTTTTTTTTGTATTTTTTTGAAGTGAGAAGTGGGGAAGCAGAAAGACAGACTCCCACATGTGTCTGACCAGTATCCACCTGGCATGCCTACCAGGGGGTGATGCTCTGCCCATCTGGGGCATTGCTCCATTGCAACCAGAGCCATTTAAGCATTTGAGGCAGAGGCCATGAAGCCATCCTCAGCACCCAGGCTAACTTTGCTCCAATGGAGCCTTGGCTGTGGGAGGGGAAGAGAGAGATAGAGAGAAAGGAGAGGAGGAAGAGTGGAGAAGTAGATGGGCGCTTCTCCTATGTGTCCTGGTCAGGAATTGAACCCGGTACTTTCCACATGCCAGGCTGATGCTCTACCACTGAGCCAACTGGCCAGGGCCAAACTGTAGAATTTTTTTAAACACACATTTGCTGTTACTACCTAGCAATTCATAGTTTGTTGTACACTTACTATATGGTAGGCACTCTTCTAAGTGCTTTATATGTATTATTTTTAAATTGAATTTATTTGAGTGATATTGATTAATAAAATTATATAAATTTTAGGTATACAATACTATAATACATCATCTGTATATTGTATTGTGTGTTCACCATCTCAAGTCAAGTCTCCTTATGTCACTATTTATTCTACCTTTACCCTCTTCTAACTTCCCACCCCCTTTTCCCTCTGGTAACCACTATAATTTTGTCTATGTCTATGAGTTTATTTTTTTATTTTTTCTTAATTTCTTCACCTTTTTCTGGACTATCATTTTTATTTAGAGCTCTCCCATCAGTTTCACTTGCTTAGTCAGATACTGTTCTTATCTCTTTTTTTCACACTTCTTATCACTAAAGAGCAAAAAATTCTCTAAAGGCAGCCAGTAGTCAATATCAATGTGATTTTCTAAGTGATTAGTTTCCTTTTGGTTGAGGTTGGAGTAACCACCTCAAAGGAGTTCACATTGCTTGCTCCTTGTCATTCTTTTGACCTTACATATTTGGAGTTCCTGAATGCACAGGTCTTAGAATTCTTTTCTGTCTATACTCACTCTCTTTTTTACCTTAACTAGCCTTATCAAGTCTAAATCCTTTATACAATGATCAGTCTCCATTTATATCTTCAGCCTAGGTCTACATCCAATGGTGTACTTAACTTTTCTAGTTCGATGTCTAGTATTATGTGAATGGATTGCCAGATCATTGCTTCTATATTAATTTCTTCTCCAGCTTTCCTCTTTTTAGTTAATAACAACTGCATCCTGCTAGTTCTAATTCAGTCATTCTTCACTCCCATCCAACATTTAATCTATAAATAAATATTGTCAGTTTTATCTTTAAAACATATCTAGAATCTGATCATTTCTCATTACCTTCATGACTATCAGTCTAATTTGTTTTACTATAATCTCTTGCCTAAACTAGTTCAATAGTCCTAAATGCTCTACCTATCTCTGCCATTCCTGCCCTTTGGTCTATTCTCAACCTAACATCCAGGGTGGTCCCATTAAAATGTTATTCAGATCATGTCAATCTTCTGCTTACAGTTCTCCAGAGTAAAAGCCAAAGTCTTCACAATGGTCCACATGCCTTACAATCTGGTTCCCATTACTTCTCTGACCTCATTTCCTACAACTATCCCCCACATTCTCTATGCCCAAGCCACAGTGCTATCCTTGACATTCCATGAACATACCAGACAGGCTTTTTCTTCAAGGCCTTTACACTTAATGTTTACTCCACCAGTAGTGCTCATCCCAAAATCTCTGCATAGCTCACTTCCTCATCTTCCTCAAGTGTCTACTCAAATGTCACCATCTCAATGACATATTTTTAGAATATATGTTTTTGCAGGCAGAAAATTTTGTCAATTTTGTTAATGATATATTCTTAGAATTTAGAACAGTGCTGGGCACTTACTAAATATTCAATACAGAATTGTTAAGTGGGATGGAAGAATAAATAATAATCAGCCTATGGATAAAGATAAAAAAATTGAAAAAATAGAACATGAAGTGATAACTAAAAGGACCCAAATATTGTTTTCTTTTCATGGAAGGAGAAAAATGAAAAGGAGAAAAATTATGGCTGATTTAGTATGTACTTTAAAAGCATAGGTATTTAATAAAATTTTTTTTTTATCAAGTGCTTATTACTTATCAGGTCTTCAAGATCTTTGTGGAGGAGTTTATTCTTCATGATGCCATGAAGCTATGAAAAGGCATCTCTTACTTTTTACTATGCTGACTGATCTATAATATTAATTGTTTTTCAACTATTCTACTTCCTATGTTTCTGATTTTTTTTATTTGTGGTGCTCAGATAAAAATTACTTCATATTAAAAAAGACCTAATCATTATAAAAATATGAAATAATAATTACTTTGAAATGTCTACATACTTACTTAAATGTTATCAAGCTTCTTTCTTTCTTTCTTCCTTTCTTTTTTCAAGCTTATTTCTTTTTTTTTTTTTTAATAAATTTTTATTAATGGTAATGGGATGACATTAATAAATCAGGGTACATATATTCAAAGAAAACATGTCTAGGTTATTTTGTCATCAAATTATGTTGCAAACCCCTCGCCCAAAGTCAGATTGTCCTCCGTCACCCTCTATCTAGTTCTCTGTGCCCCTCCCCCACCCCCTAACTCTCTCCCTCCCTCCCTCCCATGTCCTCCCTCCCCCCCCACCCTTGGTAACCACCACACTCTTGTCCATGTCTTTTAGTCTCATTTTTATGTTCCACCAATGTATGGAATCATGTAGTTCTTGTTTTTTTCTGATTTGCTTATTTCACTCCTTATAATGTTATCAAGATCCCACCATTTTGCTGTAAATGATCTGATGTCATCATTTCTTATGGCTGAGTAGTATTCCATAGTGTATATGTGCCACATCTTCTTTATCCAGTCTTCTATTGAAGGGCTTTTTGGTTGTTTCCATGTCTTGGCCACTGTGAACAGTGCTGCAATGAACATGGGGCTACATGTGTCTTCACGTATCAATGTTTCTGAGGTTTTGGGGTATATACCCAGTAGAGGGATTGCTGGGTCATAAGGTAGTTCTATTTGCAGTTTTTTGAGGAACCACCATACTTTCCTCCATAATGGTTGTACTACTTTACATTCCCACCAACAGTGAATGAGGGTTCCTTTTTTTCCACAGCCTCTCCAACATTTGCTATTACCCGTCTTGTTGATAATAGCTAATCTAACAGGAGTGAGGTGGTATCTCATTGTAGTTTTGATTTGCATTTCTCTAATAACTAATGAAGCTGAGCATCTTTTCATATATCTGTTGGCCATTTGTATCTCTTCCTGGGAGAAGTGTCTGTTCATGTCCTCTTCCCATTTTTTTATTGGATTGTTTGTTTGTTTGTTGTTGAGTTTTATGAGTTCTTTGTAAATTTTGGATATTAGGCCCTTATCTGAGCTGTCGTTTGAAAATATCAGTTCCCATATAGTTGGCTGTCTGTTTATTTTGATATCAGTTTCTCTTGCTGAGCAAAAACTTTTAATTCTGATGTAGTCCCATTCATTTATCTTTGCCTTCACTTCTCTTGCCATTGGAGTCAAGTTCATAAAATGTTCTTTAAAACCCAGGTCCATGATTTTAGTACCTATGTCTTCTTCTATGTACTTTATTGTTTCAGGTCTTATATTTAGGTCTTTGATCCATTTTGAATTAATTTTAGTACACGGGGACAGGCTGTAGTCGAGTTTCATTCTTTTGCATGTGGCTTTCCAGTCTTGTTCCTGATTTAAGGTAGAAAGTCCTCAGTTTTATGCCGTTTAATAGGATGTTGGCTGATGGTTTATCATATATGGCCTTTATCATGTTGAGATATTTTCCTTCTATACCCATTTTGTTGAGAGTCTTAAACATAAAATTGTGTTGTATTTTATCAAAAGCCTTTTCTGCATCTATTGATAAGATCATGTGGTTTTTGTTCTTTGTTTTGTTGATATGGTGTATTACGTTAACCGTTTTGCGTATGTTGAACCATCCTTGAGATTCTGGGATGAATCCCACTTGATCATGATGTATTATTTTTTTAATATGTTGTTGTATTCGGTTTGCCAGTATTTTGTTTAGTATTTTAGCATCTGTATTCATTAGAGATATTGGTCTGTAGTTTTCTTTCTTTGTGCCATCCTTGCCAGGTTTTGGTATGAGGGTTATGTTGGCCTCATAAAATGTGTTTGGAAGTATTGCTTCTTCTTCAATTTTTTGGAAGACTTTGAGTAGAATAGGAACCAGTCTTCTTTGAATGTTTGATAGAATTTACTAGTATAACCGTCTGGGCCTGGACTTTTATTTTTGGGGAGATTTTTAATAGTTTTTTCTATTTCCTCCCTGCTGATTGGTCTGTTTAGGCTTTCTGCTTCTTCATGACTCAGTCTAGGAAGGTTGTATTGTTCTAGGAATTTATCCATTTCTTCTAGGTTGTTGTATTTGGTGGCATATAATTTTTCATAGTATTCTACAATAATTCTTTTATTTCTATGATGTCTGTGGTGATCTCTCCTCTTTCATTTTGGATTTTATTTATTTGAGTCCTGTGTCTTTTTTCCTTGGTGAGTCTTGCCAAGGGTTTGTCAATTTTGTTGATCTTTTCAAAGAACCAGCTCCTTGTTTTATTGATTTTTTCTATAGTTTTTCTGTTCTCTATTTCATTTATTTCTGCTCTGATTTTTATTATCTCCTTTCTTCGGCTGGTTTTGGGTTGTCTTTGTTCTTTTCTAGTTCCTTAAGGTGTGAAGTTAAGTGGTTTACTTCGGCTCTCTCTTGTTTGTTCATATAGGCCTGAAGTGATATGAACTTTCCTCTTATTACTGCTTTTGCTGCATCCCAGAGATTCTGATATGTCGTACTTTCATTTTCATTTGTCTGTATATATCTCTTGATCTCTGCACTTATTTCTTCTTTGACCCATTCATTTTTTAGAAGTATGTTGTTTAGTTTCCACATTTTTGTGGGTTTTTCCCCCTCTTTTTTGCAGTTGAATTCTAGTTTCAAGGCTTTATGATCAGAAAATATGCTTGGTACAATTTCAATTTTTCTAAATTTGCTGATATTGTCTTTGTGGCCCAACATATGGTCAATTCTTGAGAATGTTCCATGTACACTAGATAAAAATGTATACTCTGTCGCTTTGGGATGAAGTGTCCTGTAGATGTCTATCATATCCAGGTGTTCTAGTATTTCGTTTAAGGCCACTATATCTTTATTGATTCTCTGTTTGGATGACCGATCTAGAGCCGTCAGCGGTGTATTGAGGTCTCCAAGTATGATTGTATTTTTGTTAGTTTTTGTTTTAAGGTCAATAAGTAGCTGTCTTATATATTTTGGTGCTCCTTGGTTTGGTGCATATATATTAAGGATTGTTATGTCTTCTTGATTCAACTTCCCCTTAATCATTATGAAATGACCATTTTTGTCTCTGAGTACTTTTTCTGTCTTGTAGTCAGCATTATTAAATATGAGTATTGCTACGCCTGCTTTTTTTTTGGGTGTTGTTTGCTTGGAGTATTGTTTTCCAGCCTTTCACTTTGAATTTGTTTTTATCCTTGTTGCTTAGATGTGTTTCTTGTAGGCAGCATATAGTTGGATTTTCTTTTTTAATCCATTCTGCTACTCTGTGTCTTTTTATTGGTAAGTTTAATCCATTTACATTTAGTGTAATTATTGACACTTGTGGGTTCCCTACTGCCATTTTATAAATTGCTTTCTGTTAGTTTTGTATCTAGTTTGATTCTTCTCTTTTGTTTTTCTATCATTTGTTTTTGTTTGTTTGTGTTCCATACTTCTTTCCTCTGTTGCTACCTTTTTTAAGTCAAGTGTTTTTGTGGTGGTTTTTTTAAGGGTGGTTACCATTAAGTAATGAAAAGGGTACCTACCATATTCATTGTAGTACCCTATCTTATAAGTATTTTTGCACTTCATCATCCTTTGCTACTGTTAATCTCCATCCTCTCCCCCCTTTTTTTCCTTTGTTGTCACAGTTTAAGTTTGGTTTTATTGTATTCTTGGTGGAGCTGTTACTTGTGGTGTTGTTTTCTTTTGTTCTTTGAATCTGGTTGGAAAACCCCCCTTAGTATTTCCTGGAGTGGGGGCTTTCTGTTGATATATTCTCTCATCTTTTCTGTATTTGTGAATGTTTTTATATCTCCTTCATACTTGAAGGATAGCTTTGATGGGTATAGTATTCTTGGCTGAAAGTTCCTCTCTTTCAGGGCTTTAAATATTGGGGTCCACTCTCTTCTAGCTTGTAGAGTTTCTGCTGAGAAATCTGATGATAATCTAATAGGCCTTCCTTTATATGTTGTACTCTTCTTTTCCCTGGCTGCCTTGAGAATTTTTTCTTTGTCATTGGTTTGTGTCATCTTTATTATGATGTGCCTTGGAGTGGGTTTGTTGGGGTTAAGAAAACTTGGTGTTCTGTTTGCTTCTTGAATTTGAGGCTTTAGTTCCTTCCACAGGCTTGGGAAGTTCTCGTCTATTATTTGTTTGAGTATATTCTCCATTCCATTTTCTTTCTCTTCTCCCTCTGATATACCTATTATTCTTATGTTATTCTTTCTGATGGAGTCAGACAATTCCTGTAGGGCTTTCTCATTTTTTATTATTTTTGAGTCTCTTTCTTCTTCTCTCTGTTGTGCCTCAAGTTGTTTGTCTTCTATTTCACTAATCCTATCTTCAATCTGGGCTGTTTTGTTAGCTAAGCTTGTTACCTCGTTTTTCAGCTCGTGAATTGAGTTTTTCATTTCTGTTTGATTTGTTTTTATAGTTTCAATTTCCTTGGTAATATATTCTTTGTGTTCATTGAGTTGTTTTCTGATCTCCCTATATTGCCTTTCTGTGTTTTCTTGTATATCTCTGAGTATTTTTAAGATTTCTATTTTAAATTCTCTGTCATTTAGCTCCAAGGCTTCCAATATGTTAAGTCTTTTCTCCATAGATTTTTCCACATCTATTTGTGTTACCTCTCTTTCTTTTGTATCCATAATATTCGATTTCCTCTTTCTTATCGGCATCTGAGGGTGGTCTTATTGATAGCACTAATTAGAATTAATAAAGAGTAAAAAGAAAAAAAAAAAGGGTAAAACACCCCACAAAAAAAAACAGTAATAATTTATTATTTCCCCCTTTTTTTCTCTCTTCTCTTTCCCTCCTCTCCCCTCCTCAGGGAAATATCGTGCCTATAATGGAGGGCCTGATTTGGGGTGAAGAGTTCAAGGGGCAAAAAAAAGGGAGTAGGGACCTACTAAATGCAAAAAAAAAAAAAGGAAGAAAATCTTAGACAAGCATAAGATGATTTGCTTGTTAGTGATGGTCAACTAAGAGATATAATGAGAGGGATAAGAGGGAATCAGAAAAAAGGACCAAAAAAGAATAATAAAGAAGAAAAAATAAAAATAATAAGTAAAAATCTGTTGTATTAAGTGGAGCGAAGACTAAATACAATGGAGACCTTGGGTTGGGAGGACCCAAAATGCCACAAAAATAAACAAACAAGAGAAAAAAAATAAAAATATAAGTAAAAAAGAGAAATAAAGCCAAAAAAAAGCCTTGAGTCCCAAATTAACTAATTTGTTTGTGATTGAGGATTATATGGGAGGAAAGTAAAATGAGAAAAGAAAAAATGAATAGAAAGGAAAAAATAAGAAAAAGAGAAAAACGAAGGAAGAAATAAAATAGGAGGAGAAAAAAACAAAATAAAGGAAGACAAAAAAAAAAACAAAAGAGGAGAGAGTGAGAGTTAAGTGTTTTGGAGTATAACCTTAAAGGAGGGTGAGGATGAAGAAGAAAAATAAAATGCAACACTCATGGGTAGTGTAGTTCAAGAAAGGGGAAGCATAAGATGGGCAGAGAATAGAAGGACCGATGTGGAGGAAATAAAGGCAAAAAGATAGAAGAAACAAACAACAACAACAATAACAACAAAAAATTAGTGGATCAAGTTGTAAAGTCTGTGGGTTTTTCTTGATTTTGAGAGGTTAACTTCTTCCTTTTTCTTTTCTCTCCCTCTTCCTAGTCGGTGACTCTGTACCCCAGGCTCTGCCCCTGTGTCACTCTTAGGTAGGGATTTGCAGTTGATGGGATTCTATAGCAATGTCATATAATTGGCTTTAGTCTTGCTGGAAGTAAAGGCTTGTTGGCGTTTGCAGGGTCCAACGATGAGAGAGTTTGCTTTCCTGGATTCTCTCTCCTAGTCCCCCCTTTCTGAATTAGCAGCCTGGTGATCCAGCTATAAGGCTGCAACTGCTTCTGCCTGGGGAGTAAGAGGCTCAAAGAGCTGGGAAATCCCCACTCTATCCCCACTCAGTGCAAGGCTTTGGGAAAGGCTCTGAGAGTCAGGGCCTCCAGTGTAATCAGGCGGGGGTGGGAGTCAATTGTTGTCAAGGTGACTGTCAGCGCCTATCATTTAGTTGGACCTCTCAACCCAGGCTTTCCACACTTTGTAGCCTGTTTTTGCAGGGAAGAAGAGGCACTAGTCTCTGCTTACGACTAGTGTAGTATAGACCTTATTATCTGCCAAGTCCTTCTTGTTAGCATTTATCCCTGAATATGGAGGCTCTATCAATCAGAAGTTGCCCCCGCCCCTTTAGCGAGAGGCACTAAAAAATATAATGCCTCTTGTGTTGGGTCGCTGAACTGAGAGAGATCTTATCAATTAGAACTGAGGGTGCGCAGATTTTATGGGTTAAGCTAATTTCAGTGATTGGGTCGCAGCTGTGTTTCCGAAGGTATTTTAGGCTGCCTGCGCGCACCCCTCCCCCAACGCTTGATTGTTAGCTTGAATGGCTGGGTGAGGTGCCCCGCCCATGGAGAGAATCTCCCAAGCCTCTCCTGCTCGCCCCGCCGCTGGCGGCTGGACCGCACCAGGCGCAGGATAATGGAGCCCCCTGGGTGTGCGGGCCAGTAGGGCGCCCTGGGTGCGTGGAATGCCCAAGGCACGCGTGCAAATGGCGCGCTCCGGGCACCGGTGGCCGACGACCCCCACTCGCAGTGTGCGGGCCGCTGGGAACGTCAGCGGTGCTCAACCGGACCGGGCGCGCGCGCGGCGGCTCGTGGCGGCCGCTCGCGGTGGCGGTTCGCGGGGCTCGCGGCAGCTCGCGGTGGCGGTTCGCGGGGGTTCGCGACAGCTCACGGGGGCTCGCGGTCGGCCGCTCGCGGCGGCTCGCGGTTCCCAAGTATATGGGCTGACTCACCGCAGGCGCACTCCCTGGCGGCTTGAATGAGCGTCGCTGCGCTAGCTTCCTCCACACCCTCGTCTCTCAGATTCAAGTGATAACAGTCCTTTTGCTTTCAGTTTGTGTGGAACTCCGGAATGCTCCGAGGATAAATTTTTCTGTTTCTAGTTGATAAATTTGTTGTGATTTAGGGGAGAACTGTCGGACGCGCTTCTCACGGCGCCATTTCCGTGACGTCTCAAGCTTATTTCTTAAGCAATGCTGAGAGTGACCTACCAGGGATAACTCATCCTGGCTCATCAGGATATTAAGATTTTTAAAGCATTGTTTATTAAGTGGCCATTATGTATAATTATTATTTTCCTCTTAGTATAGTGGAGCAACTGTATAATTTTCACTATTCACAAACAAGTATGAAAAACTGTATTTTACAAAAAACTCCACTTAGTTTCTGATTTGAAACCTTTTTCTACCCAACAACAGGCACTTAATATAGTCAACAAGGGGTAAATTTTCCCTAGGACTACATTTGAAATGTAGGGGAGGGCTCTGTACTGCCAGTAAATTACAGGGGATCTGTTCCTCCATGCTTACTGTCTGTTTACTGAAGCATTCCTGAGCTGTGTACAGTCTCACCGTTGCCTCTGGTTGTTGGTCCACACACTCTGAAGTTAAACTGGTTTTGATTTTGAAGCTCTTCTTGGCTTCCTAGCTTTTTCAGCCTTTTGCTCCCTTTTTAGAGGGAGGAGGTCAAGGGAAAGTTTTTAGGTGCTCTCTCCCATATCTCAGGGGCTGAGCCTGGGGCTGTCATAGACCTACCACAATTTCATCTGACAAAGGTGACTTTTTGAGATTTTTCAACTTCCTAGGCTTCTTTTTGGAATCTCAGGATCCCCTTCTCTCAGATCACTATCTGGGTTTTTCATCAATTCCCCACCCTCCATAGTTTGCCTTGAGGGTGGTAATACAGTGTGTGTGTGTGTGTGTGTGGTGTGTGTGTGTGTGTGTGTTAGAGAACATTCTTACAGACCTGCATCGTTGCATCGTTATCTGACTTTATTGCTCAACTTCCATAATTCCTATCTTAGCCAATGGAGCTGCAATTTAATTATCAATTGTACTATATCCAATCTCTTATTTGTATCATAAACTTTATGTGCTTCAATAGGTTTAGTCTACTTAAACTCAAAAATCTATTTTTTAAAAAAATCAAAACCTTTGGTGTACATGACTGTTATCTGTTACATATCACATAGATCAATTTTGAAACTCAAACCCGGAGATGACGTCAGAGTAATGGCGGAGTAGGAAGCGATACCGATAAATCTCCCCCAAAACTCAAGAAGATCTTCAACCAGAAACAGAAAAACCTATACTTGGAGCCTCCAGATGCTTCACAATACACCCGAAGGTATGGTCGAGTGAAAAATTGGCTAAATATATAACCAAATCCTGAAGGAAATAGGGAGTAAGAAATGCTCCGCCTTCCTCACTAACCTAAACAGGGCGGCTTTCTCTGGTAACTGTGAATATAGAAACTGAGGCGGGCAAAGGGGGTGAATACATCCAGGCCACGCACAAAAGGCCGAACCAGGCTGTGGCACGGAGATCCTAGCGGAGGAAAAACTGTTCCTGTGGCAAGCCGGGCAATACAAGCTAACACTCGCGCCAACCCAAACAAAGAAAGACAAGCGGGGCAGCCATTTTACCCATTCTCCTGGTTGGTGCGCAGTTAGTGGGCGAGAGATCTCTTCCTAAGCCCCAGAAGTGGGTGTCCGTGTTGCCCCACAGAGAGGCAGGGTCAGAGGCCTTTCTGTGGGCCGAAAGCAGAATCTCTGGGCAGCCCCAGCGCCCTGGGAAAGCCGCGCATGGGAGGGAGCGAGAACTAATTCCAACGGTGGAAATTTTCCGTGCTGGTGAGGGTTTCACTCAGGGAAACGCGGCCGGCCTCATATCCTGGTGTGCGCGCGCAGATAGGTAGTGACCGATTCCTCCGAGTGCCTCGGCAGGGCGCGCCCGTGTTATTGCACAGAGGGGCAGAGTCAGGGGCCTTTGTGTGGGCAAAAGCGGAATCTCGGGCCGCCCCAGCGCCTTGCAAAAGCCGCGCATGGGGATGGAGCGAGAGCGAATTCCAGCGCTGCAAATTTCCATGTGGTTGGGGGTTTCACTCAGAGCGTGAGACTACTGGCCGGATATCCTGTTCTGCACGTGCAGATAGTGAATGAGAGTTTCCTCCAAGCACCCCGGAAGTGGGTGCCCGCCTGTGTTACCGGACAGAGTGGCAGAGCCAGAGGTCTTTGAGTGGGCGGAAAGCCCGCCTGATTATGCTAGCAGCTCTGACTGACTGAGCCTTACCCAGAGCCCTGTGCTGAGTGGAAATAGAGTGGGGAGTTGCCAGCTCTTTGAACCTCTTACTATCCAGGCAGAGGCAGCAACAACCCCATAGCTGGATTATCAGGCTACTAATTGAGGAAGGAAAGACTAGGAGAAAGGCTCCAGGAACACGGACTTTCTCTAGCTTCATAGGTCGGAGCCTATGAAAGCTAATGAGCCTTGACTCCCAACGAGACTAAAGCACAATACATGACATTGCCATAGAGACTTATCAACTGCAAACCTCTACCTGAGCGTGCCAAAGGGGCAGAACCTGGGGTACAGAGTCACCGACCAGGAAGAGGGAGAGAAAAGAAAAAACAAGAAGATAACCTCTCAAAATCAAGAATAATCTGCAGACTTTATAACCTATCCCGTTTTATTATATTTGTTCGTTTGTTTCTCTTATCTTCATGCTTGATACTTTTTTTCCTCCTCCAATTTGGCCGGTTAACTCTCTGCCGGTCTTACTCTCTCCTCTCCTTGAACTACACTAACCATAAGTGTTACATCTCCCATTATCTTTTTTCTCCTCTTCCTTTCTCTCTATGAGGGTTGCACTCCAAAACCCTTAACTCTCTCTCTCTCTCCTTTCTTTTTTCTTCTTTTACTGGTTCCCTCTTTTTTTCTCTCTCTCTCTTTCTTTTCTCCCTCTATATTAGTTTCTTCCTTTCTCCTTTACATCTCCTCTCATTCAAACCTCAATAACAAACAAATTATCTTATCTGGGACTCAAACTTATGTTTGTGGCATTTTGGGGTTTTTTTTACTTCACCTTTTTAACTCACTAGCAGTGCTCCCATCCCTGGCTCTCCATTTTATCTAGTTCTTGTTCCACTAAATACAATAGTATTTTTTTAATTTGTCCCCCCATTTTTCTGTTCTCTTATTCCTCTCATCATAACTCTTAGACAACACCAACACCTAAAAGCAAATCATTTTATTCTTGACCCAAATTTTTTCCTTATTTGCTTTTTGTGGGTCCATACCGCCCCCCCCCTTTTTTTTTCTTTTTTTTTTTGCCACTTTATTACTTTTCCCCAATTCAGGACCTCCATCACAGGCATTGTTTGTTATAATTCACAGTTCACCACAAGATTTTCTAAAGAAAAAGGGGAGAGGAGAAGAAAAAAGGAGGGGGGGAATAATTTCCTTTTTTTAAAAATTATTATTTTATTTTTCTTTATTTAATTATTAATTTTTTTTTAAAAAAACAACTCTTTTTGATTTTTATTTTTTTTAACTTTTTATTCTTTATTAAATCTCATTAATACTATCAACAAAACCACCCTCAGATGCCATTAAGGAAGGGAAAATCGAATATCATGGATACAAAAGAAAGAGAGGTAACACAGCTAGATGAGGAAAAATCTATGGAGAAAAAATTTAATATATTGGAAACCTTGGAGCTAAATGACAGAGAATTCAAGATAGAAATCCTAAAAATCCTCCGAGATATACAAGAAAACACAGAAAGGCAATTTAGGGAGCTTAGAAAACAACTCAATGAACACAAAGAATATATGTCCAAAGAAATTGAAATTATAAAAACAAATCAAACAGAGATGAAAAACTCAATTCATGAGCTGAAAAACGAAGTAACAAGCTTAGCTAATAGAACAGGTCAGATAGAAGAGAGGATTAGTGAAATAGAATACAAGCAACTTGAGCCACAACAGAGAGAAGAAGAAAGAGACTCAAAAATTAAAAAAAATGAGATAGCCCTACAAGAATTATCTGACTCCATCAAAAAGAATAACATAAGAATAATAGGTATATCAGAGGGAGAAGAGAGAGAAAATGGAATGGAGAACATACTTAAACAAATAATAGATGAGAACTTCCCAAGCCTGTGGAAAGAACTAAAGCCTCAAATTCAAGAAGCAAACAGAACACCGAGTTTTCTTAACCCCAACAAACCTACTCCAAGGCATATCATAATGAAATTGACACAAACCAACAGCAAAGAAAAAATTCTCAAGGCAGCCAGGGAAAAGAAGAATACAACATATAAAGGAAGGCCCATTAGATTATCATCAGATTTCTCAGCAGAAACTCTACAAGCTAGAAGAGAGTGGACCCCAATATTTGAAGTCCTGAAAGAGGGAAACTTTCAGCCACGAATACTATACCCATCAAAGCTATCCTTCAAATATGAAGGAGAAATAAAAACATTCACAGATACTGAAAAGATGAGGGAATTTATCATCAGAAAACCCCCACTCCAGGAATTACTAAAGGGGTTCTCCAATCAGATACAAAGAACAAAAAAAAAACAGAGCCACAAGTAAAAGCTCCAAGAAGAACACAATAAAACCAAATTTAAACTGTGACAACAACAAAAAGAAAGAGGGGGAGAAGATGGAGATTAACAGTAGCAAAGGACGATGAAGTGCAAAAGTACTCACAAAATAGTTTGCTACAATGAACAGGGTAGGGACCCTTTTCATTACTCAAAGGTAACCACCATTGAAAAAACCACCACAGAAGCACATGAGATAAAAAAGATAGCAACAGAGGAAAGATGTATGGAATACAACCAAATAAAAACAAAAGATAGAAAAACGAAAGAGAAGGATCAAACAAGACACAAAACTAACGGAAAGCAAGATATAAAATGGCAATAGGGAACTCACAAGTATCAATAATTACACTAAATGTAAATGGATTAAACTCACCAATAAAAAGGCACAGAGTAGCAGAATGGATTAAAAAAGAAAATCCAACTATATGCTGCCTACAGGAAACTCATCTAAGTAACAAGGATAAAAACAAATTCAAAGTGAAAGGCTGGAAAACAATACTCCAAGCAAATAACATCCAAAAAAAAGCAGGTGTAGCAATACTCATATCGGATAATGCTGACTACAAGACAGGAAAAGTACTCAGAGATAAAAATGGCCATTTCATAATGGCTAAGGGGACACTGAATCAAGAAGACATAACAATTCTTAATATATATGCACCAAACCAAGGAGCACCAAAATATATAAGACAGCTACTTATTGACCTTAAAACAAAAACTGACAAAAATACAATCATACTTGGAGACCTCAATACACCGCTGACGGCTCTAGATCGGTCATCCAAACAGAGAATCAACAAAGACATAGTGGCCTTAAACAAAACACTAGAGCACCTGGATATGATAGACATCTACAGGACATTTCATCCCAAAGTGACTGAGTATATATTTTTCTCCAGTGTACATGGATCATTCTCAAGAATTGACCATATGTTGGGCCACAAAAACAACATCAGCAAATTCAGAAAAATCGAAGTTGTACCAAGCATATTTTCTGATCATAAAGCCTTGAAACTAGAATTCAACTGCAAAAAAGAGGAAAAAAATTCCACAAAAATGTGGTAACTAAACAACATACTTTTAAAAAATGAATGGGTCAAAGAAGAAATAAGTGCAGAGATCAAAAGATTTATACAGACTAATGAAAATGACAATACAACATATCAGAATCTATGGGATGCAGCAAAAGCAGTGATAAGAAGGAAGTTCATATCACTTCAGGCATATATGAACAAACAAGAGAGAGCCTAAGTGAACCACTTAACTTCCCACCTTAAGGAACTAGAAAAAGAAGAACAAAGACAACCCAAAAGCAGACAAAGAAAGGAGATAATAAAAATCAGAGCAGAAATAAATGAATTAGAGAACAGAAAAACTATAGAAAAAATTAATAGAACAAGGAGCTGGTTCTTTGAAAAGATCAATAAAATTGACAAACCCTTGGCAAGACTTACCAAGGAAAAAAGAGAAAGAACTCATATAAACAAAATCCAAAATGAAAGAGGAGAAATCACCACGGACACCGTAGATATACAAAGAATTATTGTAGAATACTATGAAAAACTTTATGCCACTAAATTCAACAACCTAGAAGAAATGGATAAATTCCTAGAACAATACAACCTTCCTAGACTGAGTCAAGAAGAAGCAGAAAGCCTAAACAGACCTATCAGTAGAGAAGAAATAGAAAAAACCATTAAAAACCTCCCCAAAAATAAAAGTCCAGGCCCTGACGGCTATACCAGCGAATTTTATCAAACATTCAAAGAAGACTTGGTTCCTATTCTACTCAGTCTTCCAAAAAATTGAAGAAGAAGCAATACTTCCAAACACATTTTATGAGGCCAACATAACCCTCATACCAAAACCAGGCAAGGATGGCACAAAAAAAGAAAACTACAGACCAATATCTCTAATGAATACAGATGCTAAAATACTAAACCAAATACTAGCAAATCGAATACAACAACATATTAAAAAATAATACATCATGATCAAGTGGGATTCATCCCAGAATCTCAAGGATGGTTCAACATACGTAAAACGGTTAACGTAATACACCATATCAACAAAACAAAGAACAAAAACCACATGATCTTATCAATAGATGCAGAAAAGGCTTTCGATAAAATACAACACAATTTTATGTTTAAGACTCTCAACAAAATGGGTATAGAAGGAAAATATCTCAACATGATAAAGGCCATATATGATAAACCATCAGCTTACATCATATTAAATGGCACTAAACTGAAGGCTTTCCCCCTTAAATCAGGAACAAGACAGGGTTGTCCACTCTCTCCACTCTTATTTACTGTGGTTCTAGAGGTTCTCGCCACAGCAATCAGACAAGACAAAGAAATAAAAGGCATCCATATCGGAAAAGAAGAAGTAAAGCTATCACTTTTTGCAGATGATATGATCCTATACATCGAAAACCCCAAAGAATCCACAAAAAGACTACTAGAAACAATAAGCCAATACAGTAAGGTCGCAGGATACAAAATTAACATTCAGAAGTCAATAGCCTTTCTATATGCCAACAATGAAACAACTGAGAAGGAACTCAAAAGAATAATCCCCTTCACGATTGCAACAAAAAAAATAAAATACTTAGGAATAAACATAACAAAGAATGTAAAGGACTTATATAATGAAAACTATAAACCATTGTTAAGGGAAATTGAAAAAGATATAATGAGATGGAAGAATATACCTTGTTCTTGGCTAGGAAGAATAAATATAATCAAGATGGCTATATTACCCAAAGCAATATACAAATTCAATGCAATTCCCATCAAACTTCCAATGACGTTTTTTAAAGAAATAGAGCAAAAAATCATCAGATTTATATGGAACTATAAAAAACCCCGAATAGCCAAAGCAATCCTAAAGAAAAAGAATGAAGCTGGGGGCATTACAATACCTGACTTCAAACTCTATTATAGGGCCACGACAATCAAAACAGCATGGTATTGGCAGAAAAATAGACACTCAGACCAATGGAACAGAATAGAAAGTCCAGAAATAAAACCACATATATATAGTCAAATAATTTTTGATAAAGGGGCCAACAACACACAATGGAGAAAAGAAAGCCTCTTCAATAAATGGTGCTGGGAAAACTGGAAAGCCACATGCAAAAGAATGAAACTGGACTACAGTTTGTCCCCCTGTACTAAAATTAACTCAAAATGGATCAAAGATCTAAACATAAGACCTGAAACAATTAAGTACATAGAAGAAGACATAGGTACTCAACTCATGGACCTGGGTTTTAAAGAGCATTTTATGAATTTGACTCCAATGGCAAGAGAAGTGAAGGCAAAAATTAATGAATGGGACTACATCAGACTAAGAAGTTTTTGCTCAGCAAGAGAAACTGATACCAAAATAAACAGAAAGCCAACTAAATGGGAAATGATATTTTCAAACAACAGCTCAGATAAGGGCCTAATATCCAAAATATACAAAGAACTCATAAAACTCAACAACAAACAAACAAACAATCCCATAAAAAAATGGGAAGAGGATATGAACAGACACTTCTCCCAGGAAGAAATACAAATGGCCAACAGATATATGAAAAGATGCTCATCTTCTTTAGCTATTAGAGAAATGCAAATCAAAACAGCAATGAGATACCACCTCACACCTGTTCGATTAGCTATTATTAGCAAGACAGGTAATAGCAAATGTTGGAGAGGCTGTGGAGAAAAAGGAACCCTCATACACTGTTGGTGGGAATGTAAAGTAGTACAACCATTATGGAAGAAAGTATGGTGGTTCCTCAAAAAACTGAAAATAGAACTACCTTATGACCCAGCAATCCCTCTACTGGGTATATACCCCAAAAACTCAGAAACATTGATACGTAAAGACACATGTAGCCCCATGTTTATTGCAGCATTGTTCACAGTGGCCAGGACATGGAAACAACCAAAAGCCCGTCAATAGATGACTGGATAAAGAAGATGTGGCACATATACACTATGGAATACTACTCAGCCATAAGAAATGATGACATCGGAACATTTACACAAAATGGTGGGATCTAGATAACATGATACGAAGCGAAATAAGGAAATCAGAAAAAACCAGGAACTGCATTATTCCATACGTAGGTGGGACATAAAAGTGAAACTAAGAGACATTGATAAGAGTGTGGTGGTTACGGGGGGGAGGGGGGAATGGGAGAGGGAAAGGGGGAGGGGGAGGGGCACAAAGAAAACTAGATAGAAGGTGACAGAGGACAATCTGACTTTGGGTGACGGGTATGCATCATAATTGAACGACAAGATACCCTGGTCTTGTTATCTTTGAATATATGTATCCTGATTTACTGATGTCACCCCATTAAAAAAATAAAATTATTTAAAAAAAAAAAAAAAAAAAAAAGAAACTCAAACCCGAGTATGATTTGGTTCTTTGTCTTTGAGTATTGACATCATCCTAATATTCCAGGAGCCAGTGAGTACTCTTGATTTAATGAGTGTTTGGTCATGTGGGTAGGGAAGCACAAAAGGCAATGGTGGAAAGGAAGTACAGGGTGGGGGGAAGTCCTACCTGAATCACAGTGGTTTAAAAATTTATCCACGGACTCCAAACTGCTTTATTTAAAAAAAAAATCATAGACCAGGCGGTGGCGCAGTGGATAGAGCGTCGGACTGGGATGCGGAAGACCCAGATTCAAGACCCCGTGGTCGCCAGCTTGAGTGCGGGCTCATCTGGTTTGAGCAAAGCTCACCCACCAGCTTGGACCCAAAGTCGCTGGCTCGAGCAAGGGGTTACTCGGTCTGCTGAAGGCCTGTGGACAAGGCACATATGAGAAAGCAATCAATGAACAATTAAAGTGTTGCAATGCTCAATGAAAAACTAATGATTGATGCTTCTCATCTCTCCGTTCCTGTCTGTCTGTCCCTGTCTATCCCTCTCTCTGACTCTCCCTCTGTCTCTGTTAAAAAAAAATCATAAAATATATTTTGTTCTCATTCTGCCATCCTGGAGGCAATTTATTTCTTTAGTTGGCGTCCCTCTATATAGCCTCAAAAATTTTTTTTTACATTTTTTTCAGCTTATGAAGTAACCACAGGAAGTTTTCTTGCACTAAGCTCTTATTCTTTATACTAAAGGGTATATGAAGACTGTCTTAATCTTATTAAAGAAAAATATAAAAACAGCATAAAGATATGAAGATCATAATCAGTAATTATCTGCATATTTAAAAAATTAACACTGATTTTTCTAAACTTTAATAGATCTTCTGAAAGTGGGAAAATAGCAACACAGAGGTAAATGTTACAAATATGAAATGAAACATTTCTATTTCTTTTGGAGTTGATGAATTGAATTTTTTTTCTTTTTTCTTAATTGTCATGAAACTACTAAGTTTTTAGAGAAAAGAAGATGAAAACCCCTTTCTATAGGGTGCTCGGGATCTCTAGAGGCAGTCTAGAGCATTATTGTGAAGTTAAGTCCTTGAAGGAAGGCATAGGTCGGGTCTTCTGAGTACATACATTAGGCCATCTAGCTTCTTCCTTCCCAGATCTGCTGCACTCATGGCATGTGGGTTATTGGTAGTGAGGGACTGGTTGGGGCAGGGGGAGGAAGGGAGAAGCAGAAAAGAAAGCCATTTAGTTCATCTTTTACTTATATCCTTGCTTTGGAGATTTTAATACTTGCAAATTTAAACCCATCCTTCCAAAATGAGATGAGTAAGAATTCTTCCCCAATACTGTAGTTGAGAAACAGACTATCAGCATGGCAACACTTTTCAAAATTCAGTGACTTAAGAGTAACTAATACCATGTTTTCCTCAATTTTAAATGTTTCTTTAGACAAATAAATTCTTTGTGATTATCCTTTTTTTTTATGCCCAAAGCTTACTCTTCTGTTCTGATAGTATTAATAAAATCAGACATAGTTTTCTTACTACCAAAAGAAGTTGGGACAAATGTTGCTTTGATTCAGATAATTTCAGATGCTGCAAATACCAGAGAAACAGTAATCAAATTAAAACAATAATAACAACAACAAACAAAAAACTAAACAAACCAGTAACCAAACACCAAATTCACAAAGAATGCTGATGGTAAATAAAACTTGCTTTAATATAGTAATCCTTTTTCCCTTCTTTCCTTTCCTAATAATAGAGTATTTATTGGATGCAGCAAAGTAGGCTCTGGCATATCCAGGGTAGATAATGTACACAAGGCAAATCTCTAGTTTCAGTGTATAAACGTGTGGTCTGATGGCAATCTTTATGAAGGACTCAACAGCTCAAGATAAGAGTCCATATTTCAAAACTAGTTAAAGCAAATTACAAAACAAAAACAATGCCAAAGCCAACAAATAAAAGCGGCCTTTAGCTGATTATTTGGAGGTTATATATTTGGCCTTATCAGAAAACCAAAAGAAACACCTGAAGGGAGCTTACCCTCATGCACAGGACATGTTATGACGCCACCAGAGTTTCCTCATCCCCAGATGTCTGGAGCTTGGTTTGGACATCTGTTTTTAATAGTTTCCAGGCATGTCAGTGGGAACGTGATCACAAGTGAGTTGACTGTGATTTTCACAAAGGGGAAAAAAAAGAAACAGACAGCTAATAGATGTTCAATAGAGTTTTTAGAGTTCTTAATTTTTGTTAACAACTTTGAGAGTGTGAAACTAAGCGCAATATAATCCAGGCACATGGTGCTTTGTTTAAAGGGGGTCCTGTAACTTTCCATGGTATAATATTTGTTACACAAAGAGTATCCGAGTATCCATTTTGAAATGTTTTTGTTTCTTAACAAAACAAGATTACCAGCTGTTGGGGAGATATGTAGACAAGGATGTTATTAATATTATGTCATTTAATTAAATGCTTGGCAGCTGGCTCTTAATATCATGGTCAGCACTCTAAAAGCAGCCCATTCTTAACAGGATGAAAAGATGAATAAATTTATAAGGATATACAGGAAGGAAGTGGCACTGTGTGGGGCTCAGCTGGCAGTCTAGGCCTTATCGTACCCAACTACATTATAGGTATGGCCAACCAGGGCAGGTACCCTTGACAGGGGCCGGAAGGCTTCCAGATTACTCCACAGAGTCTGCTGTTATTTTCAGAGTGGGCAAGAAAACATCAGGGCCGGTATGACCAGAGATAGCTGATAATGAACCTAAGTTTTTTTGGGGGGGTTAGGGGGCAATATCGATCTCAGCTAGAAGCAAATTCAGGAAGAAAGAGTTAGGAATTATTTTTGAAATGCCATTCACCTGCATTCTTTCTATATTTTTTCTCATCTGTGTCTACAGTAGAGATTTTTCTAAGTTATTTTACCAATGAACCTCAAGAAGACAACAGGAACAGAAAATTGGCATTTTGAGCTTTGTCTGTATTGATTCATTGAAACTATATTGAATAAAATGCATTATTTAATTTAATTTTCAATAAATTACATGGCTCAAAATTCAAAAGTACAAAAATGTGTTCAGGAACAAATGTTCTTCTTATTTGATTCTTTAGCCAACTTTAGCTTCCTTTCTGAGGCAGCTAGGTGCTTGTGAATTCTTTCAGAGGTATTCTGTAAGTTTAAGATTCATTTTAGACCTGAATTTTCTTCTTGGAAGAATGAAGAGATGCTGAATTAATTATCTGGATAATTTTGAGCCCCAATCTGTTATTAAAACATTTAATTACATTCAGCAAGTATGTTTCAAAGCCTAGATATGTGCTTAATAAAGAAAATAGGAATCATGAAAGAAGTCCATGGTGTACAGGTTCTGGCTTTGGAAATTTATGAGCCTAACAATAAGAATGATCATATGGATGTGCATGTAAATATGCTTTATTGAACTAAACATAGTGCATGATAATTGTTCCCTTTAAGAGAGCCTCAAAAACACATTCTTTCTGAATTAGCTTTCTATACATGAGATCACACATGGTGCCTAGCACAAAATAGATAGTCAACAAATGATATTGAATGAAAGTGTAGGGAAAACAGCTGCATTAGGCTTGTTCATTGGTTTCCTGGCTGCAAGCACTTTGCAAGATTAGTGCGTGAGCACCTGGCAGACACCCACATGTGTGTCTTTATGAAAAACTATAGGTGCTTTTTCTGATGGTGATTTTCCCAAATCGCTCTCCTGCCACTGTGAGGTGTGGTTCCCTGAGTCCCTCATCCACCACCATGAGGGGTAGTATTCCTAATCTGTTGCCTTCCACTGTGAAAAGCAGGGTTTGCTTTGTTTATTTGCTTGCCTGTCTCTGCGAGCCTCCAATAAACAGGAATTGCCCAACGCTTTCTGGTTCCGCAGTTCCTCCATCGACTGCCTGAATTCAACATGAACCTGCTTGGCCTCAACTATCAGCATTGCAGAAAGTATGGATTAATAAATCAACACAGAGCAGCTCAAGAAGGCATGGCAATACTTGAGAGAGGAGATCATACTAATGGCCTGGGATTGGGTGATGATAGTAGGACAGTAATGAGCAGCTGAAATTCCAAGAATCTACCTCAGGAAAAGAGAGGAGGTCAGGTCCCATGAAAAAGGTAGATATATCTTGACCCTGAAGCACAGGAGAATGGGAGGATGCTGTAGAAGGAGTATGAGACCTATTTTAGGTGGGGCAGAGTAGATGAATAGCACAAGCAAAGTGACAGTAGTAGGAATGACCATGTTGCTACAAAGATCAGTGAGGATTTTGGTTTGAGGCAAATTTTTTCCCTCTGTTGGACATTTGGAGAGGCACAAAGCATCCAGAAGGTCAGCGGAAGGATTCAAGCTTTAAACTCAAGGTGCTCAAAAGTGATTGAAATATGTGTTTTGAGCTTGCGACTGCTTATAAAGAGTAATCTGATAAACTAGAAGCTGGACAATGGGCTAGGTAGGTATTGTGATACATGAGGCCTTAGTTGTTAAAATGGGTGCAGTTCTGGGAATGGGGAAGGAAGGACTGATTTAAAAACATTTGGGGGATAAAGCAAGATCTTTTGATAATTGATGGGCCAATACAAGAGAAGGAGAGGAATGTTTAAAGAAAAACCTCAATTATTTAGAATATCACCAATTTGATACCCTTATATTTGCTGAAAATCTACTGTATTCAAGACCCCTCATATCCCACAGAGCAGAAGCATCAAATACACATACTTGAACCTCACCAAGAATCTAGTAAATACAAATGTTCTCCATGGAATGTTAGGTAGCTATAAGCATGCTCCAAGGTCACATTTTTGGCATGTTATATTTACAGGGTGGGTTTATAATTGTAAATAGATGAAACACAGAGTTTATTCTGAAAATTTTATTTATTAATTATTGTGTAATTTTTCATATGAATAATCGTGAACTTAGTTTTGCCTCACCTTGTACTTTTTTCTTTAAAAAAACAACAACACAAAATGCTAAAGAATGATCTTGAAATCAGGTTGGGTGACAATAAGAATAATCAGTTATCAAGGAAGATGTATTTTGTCACGTTATCTTTTCCTTCTCATTCTTTGGTTCTGCGAGGTCCATAGTCACCTCCAAAATTTGATATTTGCACTCCCTGGCAGGGGCTTTCCTGACTTGTTGGCTCATAAATCCCATGCTCTTTCAGAACTTGTGGTTTGTAAAAGATTGATGGCTGGTGTCAGGTATCCTCCTTCCCCAGACCACCCTCTCCTTTCCTCCCATAGTTGTATATAATAGTAACACATCAGAAGCTACAGAGGCAACTGGGAGGGTTGACTTGTTAATAAAAAAATTATAGCTGCAGAGTGCAAATGCTGTTCAGAGCCCAGAAAGATGCCGCTTGGCATTTGCTGGAAATTCTTCAAAATGCTTTAGCCACCTTGGTTTTTTAAGTTTTTTGTTTGTTTGTTATTTTGGGGTCCAAAATAAATGAGTTTGGGATGAGATCCCCTTTCCAAGCCTCTTTTATTCCATCTCTGAACACACACACACACACACACACACACGCACACTCCTCACATGCCATAAACATGTGTCTTTGGCGTTTGGCTGTCTATGACCAAAAGCAAAAATTGCCCCAGAACGTGACATGATTTAAAAAACAGTTTAAAAAAATTGGGTAAGGCTGAACAAAAACAAGAAAGAAGAAAGAAAGAAGAAACACTCCCCCTTAATCAAATCCTTCATTTCCCCTAGAGCAAGCAGTTTTTAATTATATTTAACAGACACAACAATGTGCCACAAGCTGGTCCAAACAGCTGTGGGAAGGCTCCATTTTGCTGCAAACATGATGGAGGAGGAGACCCTACTGGCCAATCAGCACGTGGCCTTGGTTTAAGATCAGGATCACTTACTGACGTATACTCCGGGCCACTCTGAGATTGACCAGAGTTCATCCCCCACCTCCCCTGTTGGTGTTCTTTTGCAACTAAATATTTCAACTAGGCTTTCAGTGGGTCCTTCCAGATCTGTCATCTATACTATTTTGCTAATAGTTGACTGTGGATAGATTGGCATTTCCGTGAGTTCTCTCTTTGGTCCAGAAACCTGCTGAACTTGTCTCCAGCTGCAGAACAAGAGTTTTGTTCTCTGAACCTGTCACTTAACTATAGGTTTGTGAACAGAAAATTGAACCGCCCAAACCCCACAGTCTTTCCCTGTCCCCTGCCCCCCTGAAAATCCAGTTCTCACTCTAATTATATCTGCTTGTTTCCTTAGCCTGACGTATCTCATCTGTTCTGTTAACAAAATATGAATTTACGCATGCAAAAGGGAACAATCTTTTAAAAATAAATGTTACTGCCTGTTGACAACTTCATTTTCAGCAAGATTAAACTTTTCTTCTTTTTCCCTATTGCATTTCTTTATCTTTTAAAAAAATCTGTTGTATGTAACCACAACCAAATTGTGCTATGGAAGGAAATACATTTCATAATTTTGGTTTGTTAAATTTCCCATCATCTTCCTTTTGTGTTTGTTTCAGCAGACATTTTATTATCCCAGAGAATCTGAGACATTTCCCATGTAAATATGGATGTAAATCACCAAATTCTCCATTCTTGTTTCTTCCCATTCAGTGTTTACTGATTCCTTTTTTTGTTTTAACTTACAAAATTGTAAATTATCAATTAAATTTTAACCCACTGAACTAATTATGTCATTTCATTAACTAATAAACTCACATATTTATATCTTTTTATGTCATTATGACTTTCCTTTTTGTCTAATTATTTTTAACATTAGGCCATCTCCTTTGTGAAAGATAGAGTTTTTGTTTGAGTTTGTTTCCAATAGAATCTTTACTACTAAATCCATCTCTAATAATTGTCCCTAAAATGCTGTTTAGTATACTGATTTTTATCTCATTATTTCTATTGGCTTAACCGGTAGTAAAAATGTTTTCCTTTGTTGCTGTATTAAAGATCCACAACAAATTAATAATGAGAGTAGCAGCAAGTTTCCCCCTAATATTTTCTCAATCTTCCACTGATTGAATACTATCCTGCACACGCACCAGTTTCATTAAAAAGCTCTTCCATGCCAGTGCAAACAGTGTTCTATTAATAGCAAGGGTGTTAGGGCTGTGGCTTGCCGCCTTAGGCTCTCATTATGTTATTCAATCTATCTGTGCTTCATAAGTGAGGGTATGTTTGGATAAGATACTTTAACCCTCTCTCTGCTATCTTTGAAAATAAGGAAGATGGTTCAGACAGAGATATGCAGCTTGTAGTGGAAAGGCTACTCTCAGATCCCTGCTCATGTATCTAAGACCCAGCTCTGGCATTTAATGGCTGTGTGGCCTTGGGTACATTGCAGAACCTCTGCCCACCCCTCACCCTTTTAGCTGTTTCCTCACCTGTAAAATAAGGAAATAGAATTATACAATTGCAAATGTTCCTTCCAGCTCTGTGAGAGGTACCAGGTCTGTTCTTCAAACCCTTCATGTGGGTTTAGCTGTCTTCACCCAAATTGCTTTAACTCGTCACTTTGACCTAGAGATTTTTAACCTTGGAGGTGATTAGAATCACCTGTAGTGTTTTTAAACCCTAGATTTGTCAGTAGTTTGGGAAGTTCCTCAGCATGGGGCTGAGAACCAATGCCTTTACCTGCAGTGTAGAGATTAAAATTCCTGACCTTAACTCGCCCTTTTTTCCTTGAGGAGCATCATGATTTTTGAAGACATGCTTTGAGTTCAACAGTAAATAATGAAAACAGGATGACTGTGGTTGTAAATTAAAAGGTCTGTAGTACTTCTGTCATCTAGGGGTTATAACACTACGATGAGGTAAAACAATCTGGTGAAAAGAGATTTGGGAAACTAACTTGAAGTAATGAGAGAAGACCTCCTTGTGCAATCAGTTAACCAGCCTGCCTCAAACTTTATTTCTGTTTGAAACTGGATGGATAACAGCTGGTGAAGATGTGGGTCAGCATGAATCAGCAGCTCTCGCACACCCTCTAGGTCCAGGAGGTAGGGCACAGGCTTCGATCTTCAGCTGCTGGATCAACCTGGTTCAGCTGAGAATTAGAGTCCCTGAGTCCCGGAACCAAATCCCACCCTTATTGTGCTCTGAGGTGGCTTTGGCCCCTCTGGTCTGTGAGACTACAAAGTCCAGTTCATTCTGCAGGGCCACAAAGGGCCAGAGAAGGCCAACTGTTTTGTGTTCTGGTGCTCTGTTATGATTTCTCATTCTGGAGCAAGACATTCAGGTTTGAGAAGCAGTTTCCTGGAGAAGCTTGCTACAGTCTACAGCAATGTTAAATGCTGCGAGGAAGATTAGTTTTTCTTTTCCTGTTTCATTATTATTATTATTATTATTATTATTATTATTCAATGAGAGGAGGGGAGGCAGAGAGACAGACTCTCACATGTACCCCAACCGGATTCCATCCAGCAAGCCCACTAGGGGCGATGCTCTGCTCCATTGTTCAGCAAGTGAGCTCTTCTTAACAGCTGAGGCAGAGGCCATGGAACCATCCTCAGCATCCGGGGCCAACTTGCTCCAATTGAGCCATGGCTGCAGCAGGGGATGAGAGAGAGAGAGAGAGAGAGAGAGAGAGAGAGAGAGAGAAAGAGAGAGAAGCTAGAAGGAGAGAGGTGGAGAAGCAGATGGACACTTCTTCTGTGTGCCCTAGGACATCCAGGACATCCACATACCGGCTGATGCTCTCCCACTAAGCTAACTGGCCAGGGCCTATTTTGCTATTTTAGTGTGTCTTCTCCCTTCTTCAAATGTATTGCTTTTCATCTCAAAAATATAGTGCACTGCAACCATGGGGAAAAAGATCAACCAAAGCCACAATACTAAAAAAATTATTACTGTTAATATTTGATTTTCTTCTGATCTTTTATAAATATTTTTGCTTTCATTTATCGTGATATTGAACATATAACTTTTTAAATAATCTTTTCTTTTTTGCTTTTAGCTTTCTTCTTTCTTTCTTAAACCTGGGCATAATTTTAGTCTTAAGAGCCCAGGGATTAGATGAAGTCCAGGCAGTGGTTTCTCCCTTGCCATGAAGAAAAATTCAAAATTAAAACCTTATGGTGGAGGAACCAATCATAGCCATGATCTCTCCACCATTAGTTATCCCAGTAACATAGAAGCAAAGACTTGAACATCTAACTTTTTATTGTCTTTCCCTGTAATATATATTTTCTCATATTATTGAAAACTTTTCAGAAACATTTTATTCAATGAATGATATTTCATCAGATAAATTAGCATAATATACTGAGTATTTCCCTATTATAGTTAGCATGTATAATGCCAGTGGCCAAGGCCAGGCAGGTTCTCATTGGATTTGAGCATATGGTAGAGGAACTGTGGAGCCGAAAAGCATTGGGCCATTTCCATTTATTAAATTCTTAGACTGGCAGGCAAGTTAAAAAAAGGAAGGGGAAAACCCAATCCCGCAGCAGCAGGCAAGCAAACAGGGAAACAGCTCCTCACGGTGTCGGGCAAGCCATCTGTACCAGGGGAAAGCACCCGTAGCCTTATATAGGCTACATACACGTGGCTCTGCCATGTGCTCACACACTAATCATGTAAAGTGAAAGTGAGCAAGACTCGTACAACTGTTTTCCCAATGGCATATTTTTAATTTCTATGCTTATAGATAATACTTAGATAAAGCAAGCAAAAGCTTTAATATATAGATAATGAAAAGAAAGTGTAAATAAAATGTCCTTAATATATAAAGAGCTCATGTAGTTGAAAGTAAAATATCTAATGGGTAAAGGCCATACATGAGCAATTGTACAAAGGAAGGAATGTAAGTGATGACTAGGTATATGATAAATGTTCATCTCTGTTAATGAACAGAAAGTGACAAGTTAAAGGGCAATAGGTACCATTATTTACCTATGAAATTAGTAAAGGGATTAGAAAATGATATTGGTAGTGTGTAGTACCATGGGAGTTATCAGATATCATTAACAAGAAAATAAATTGGTAAAACATTTTCTGGAAAACACTTAGAAAATATATGTCAAAAACTTAAAACCATATACTTTTTAAGGATATGTGCACCAAAACTCAGAATGTTCTATTTTCATAAAACAGAAACTCAGACAGAAACTTGAGTCCAAAGATGTTTAATGTGTCAGTCAATAAAGTAATTAAAAGCAGAGGCTAACAAAATGACCATATATACCTATGTGCTATAATATCATGCAAAACATAATTTGTGGATAAAAATAAAAAAATTCTCACAGTATAATGTCAGATAAATATGGAATGAAATGTAGTTACATAAGAGGATTTTATAAATGAATATTAAAATTACTGAAGGGAAATACTGTTTATCTCTGATCCTTATAGGTAATTTAAAATATTTTTATTCAGTTTACCTGTATTTTCCAAGATCTTTGCAATGTTATGAGAGAGAGAGACTGTAGGTAACTAGTTGAGAAATGGCTTCCTGGTGCCAGTTTTGGTCACACTACCTACTGCTCAACATTGGGCAAGTTCTTAAACCTCTCTGTGCTTTAGTGTCCTTATCTGTAAAAATGAGAAAATAACAGTGCATTCACTGAATAAGATTTTTATGAAGACAAATTATTTAATCATACTGGGGTCCTCAAGTTATGACAGTCTTGACATATGATATTTCGAGTTTACTACGGTCACTCCCACAAAAACTTAAAAAAATTGTTATGTGAGTGTTTCAGCTTACACTGTTAGCATAGTACATTTTTTACACTCATTTTTTTGTCATTTTTTTTCTGTTACTATAGTACAGTGTACAGTATGGTATGTTTATGTCCTTTTCTTTTGTCTGTGGCTTAGTTGTGTTTTTATGTTCTAGATTAGGATTTTACAACTATGTTAGGACAGGTAAGTGACTTAGGCTAAGTAGGGTATGTTTCAACTTGCACCAAAATTTGGATTACGTTACTGTTATAGGAATGGAATTGTGTTGTAATCTGAGGATACCCTGTAAAACCTTGAGGACAGTTTTAGGCATTAAGTACTAAAAAAGTGTTAATTAGTCTTAATTTTTAATAATCAGAAAAGTATTTTAAATCATACAATTTGCTTGTTCCTCAAACAATGCTGTGGTAAACACTTATGCATGTAGCTATTTCTCCCCAAGTTATTTCACTGGAGTAAGTTCTCAGAAATAAAATAATTAAACCAGGCCTCTGATAATTTCTGTTAGAATTCTTTCCAAAGTTATTGTAAGATGTTGTCCTGCCAGAAATACATGGCATTGCTGGCTTTAGCAAATTCTTATTGAGTATTGTATTTAAAAGAAGTGTGTTTTGCCTGACCAGGCGGTGGTGCAGTGGATGGAGTGTGACTGGGGATGCTGAGGATCCAGGTTCTAAACCCTGAGGTTGCCGGCTTGAGCTTGAGATCATAGAAATGACCCCATAGTCGCTGGCTTGAACCCATGGTCACTGGCTTGACTGGAGCCCCCAGGTCAAGGAGCATATGAGAAAGCAATCAATGAACAACTAAGGAGCTGCAATGAAGAATTGATGCTTCTCATCTCTCTCCCTTCCTGTCTGTCCCTATCTGTCTCTCTCTGTCACCAATAGAAAAAAAAAATCTTTTGCTTTGAAAATTTCACATTGCTTTAAAATTAAATACTTTAGATAGACAGATTTTTGACATAATTCTGTATTGTTAGCCTTAAAAAGCTTTTAATGATTTTTATAGGCAATGGCACTTTTTAAGTTTTAAAGATTACTTCTACTGAACAAGATGACTGCCCTGGAGGCACTAGTGTGTTCACTCCACTAATCAGGCTGTGGGATTTCTCAAAAGTCCCGATCACTAGGTAGAATCTCTAAGATGGTAGCCTACTTCCTTGTCACATTCAAAGTACAAAAAACGTATATGGCTGAGTAGTGGCACATATACACTATGGAATACTACTCAGCCATAAGAAATGATGACATCAGATCATTTACAGCTAAATGGTGGGATCTTGATAACATTATATGGAGTGAAATAAGTAAATCAGAAAAAAACAAGAACTACATGATTCCATACATTGGTGGAATATAAAAATGAGACTAAGAGACATGGACAAGAGTGTGGTGGTTACCAGGGGTGGGGGGAGGGAGGACATGGGAGGGAGGGAGGGAGGGAGAGAGTTAGGGGGAGGGGGAGGGGCACAGAGAACTAGATAGAGGGTGGCGGAGGACAATCTGACTTTGGGCGAGGGGTACGCAACATAATTTAATGACAAAATAACCTAGACATGTTTTCTTTGAATATATGTACCCTGATTTATTAATGTCATCCCATTACCATTAATAAAAATTTATTAAAAAAAAACAAAACAAAGTACAAAAAACGTGGTTTCCTCTCATTAGTTACTAGGTAAATTGCCCCAGGGTTGGCAAACTGAGGCCACATTGACGTAGACATTGCCAAATTAGGATAGAAACCACTGTCATACCTCCTTCCAAGTAGCTTGACCAAATGGCACAAAACTCTCAGGTGACACTTTTATGGTCCTTATGGAAAATGAATGGGACAACTGTTTCAGGTAGAAGCCTACTGAACAAGAGGTCAAGTCAGCCTGTATATACATTGAGTTTTTTTAGAGAAGTCAAAACTGTAGTACTGAGCAGAAAAGTCCTGAGGATGGGACAAGCTGAAAAATTCTGAAACCAAACATAAGAGATATGGGATTGAAACTCAGAGTGGCCCACTGATATTTTTGTGTGAACTTAGGTCAGTTTGTGTTTTGGTTTCTTAGTTTCTTTGATTTTTTGTCTCCATGTTTCTTCTAGTTGTCATTTCCTTCTAGAAATTCAGAATATTCTCTGCTAAGTGATCATGACTATATGCATAGAAAGCAGTCTTTGCCAAAATACAAGGCCATTTACAATAGCAAAAAATTACTTGCTTTATTATTGTCTAAAGAAGTGGCCATTCACCCAGACTTTTTAGTGCAAATGAAGACATTCACTGACTATTGAACCTGTACCTTGGTTTGTAATGGGGTACTTTACCTATTTCTTGCAGTTGTTCACTAAACTGTATGAGCAAATTTAATCTCTTCTTAGGCATTTCCTATGATAATAACAACACATTACCAAAAATAAAGGTCTAGAAAAATATATATTTTTGTCTTGCAATATTCTCCCCTGACACAGTCATGATTCTTTTTGATGGCTCTACTGTAGGACAAGTGTGACATTCAGATCATCAGAAATGAATGGAAGCTGACAACATGCTTTAAACTAAATTGTAAAGACTCTTGTCTGGCTATTCAAGTCAAAACCAGAGTTTATATAACCACCTAGCCTGGTTTCTGGTTATGTAAAACGTGACTGAATATCTGAATCCTAGATCAAAAGCTTCCTCCACATGAATGATTTAGTTAGGGGGAAAAAACCCAAGACTGAACCATGCCAATGAAAGCATGGATCATTTCACATTTTGCTTTGTGAAAGAGCAGAAAGTAAAGACAAATGAGGAATATGCATGGGGCACATCAGAACGTCAGGTCACTGGAAAAAATAAGCCTGGAAAATGTGAGGGAGAGAAGCAAATGACTCAAACAAAAGTCACAAGTACCTGGCAAGCTTTCAAGAGAAGTTGAACAATAGGGAAAGAGAGGTGCTTGACTTGAGGACAAACAACTCCAGAGCTACAAATTTAGTTCCTTAAGTTATATGGTGAGCATTTACTAGGAACTGTGCATCTCTAGGTCCAAAGTGCTGGGGGAGGGCACAGAAAAGAGAAATACTTGTTTTCATCTTTGACTTCAAATAACTTATAAAGGTTTGAGAACATGAAGACTTCACAGAGGATAAAAAACATAAAAGAGTGTCTAGTTAAATATAATGTCAAACATATAGGGGAGTGAACATAAGTATTATGGACTCTCAGGTATAGAAGAGGTAAATGCTCACTGTGAGCCTGAGATAGGTACTGACCTCATGGGGATTATTTGGGCAGATGGAGAAGGATCAGAATGTTTTAGGAAAGAGTAGATGCTACACAAAGTTTTAAAGGTTGTATAAGCGCTGCAAGCACCCTGACCGGGGTGAAGTATGTGTGTGCTGGCCAGATCAAGGATGATGCTGAGTGATAAATGAATTGGTAAAAAAAATAAAAAAGTTACAGTTGTAGTGACACTTGACAATTCATGGTACAATGTTGAATAATAAAAACTGAGCAGAAATGTGGCATAAAAACAGGTGCTGTGGTAGTAAGAGTCAGTGAACACTGAATACATTATGCAGTCAAGACACAGTAATTAATTAACCTCTATAGGCCTTAGTATTTTCACCTGTAAAATAGGTATAAAACCATATAATACGGTTGTCCAAACAATAAAATTGGGATACTATTTAAATGTACTTATAAACTATAATGTAAATATAAGTTATGAGGGTAGCATTGTAGTAAATATACAAAGCACAGACTTTGAAGACTGAGAATCCTGAGCAAAAATTCTGGGTTCTCTATTCACTAACTTTTTGCCCTTGGGCAAATTATTGAACTCAAGCCTTGGTTTTATCATTTAGAAATTGGAGATACTAATATCTAGCTGCAGGGCCACAGTGATTAGGGAAAAGCATATCAAGTGCCTAGCATAAAATGAGCTTTAAAAGAGATAACTGTTACAATTAAGTCTTTGATAGAGTAAGATAGGTTGTTGATAAGATTTGTCTACTGGCTTTGTATGGATGGAGAGACATTAAACCAAGCTTAGATAAATTATTTTAGATGGTTGCAACTGAGTGGAGAGTGGGACAGGCTAATATGTATCCCTTCAAGAACTGGATCAAAGGGAGGCCACAGCATAGGTGACTCCAGAATTCCTATGTGAGGGATCTAGAATGGCAATTTAATTAGAAAAGAGAAAATGAAATAGAGGGCAGATCTTGAGGTTGCTTTCAAGTGGAAATGATTTACAGCATGCAGGTCCTTGAATAATGTTGTTTTATTTCATTTGTTTTTTCATAACGTTGATGAGATGCCTTAGGAACTTAACCCTTTAAAAAAATCAATTAGCCTGCAGTAAAATTTATTTTCACTATAAGTTGTTTCATTGAAAAGTTGCAGAACTTAACAATGATGTTAACTGAGGATTTACTGTGTGTTTATTTAGGGGAGGCTTGGGAAGCTGAGGAAGATTATGGCAATACTAAACTCTCCCAAAGATATTCATAGTCCTGATGTACAAGAATAGAAATGTACAAATCACACGAGACCTGTCACTTACTGAGAGTAAACTGTGTCCTCATATCAAAGTAAAATCCGTATATGGTAACAAGCCAAAGGGTACCTATGTGCTCAAGATGCTCAGTTTAGCAGCTACTTTTTATTTCTTTACTTTCCCCTGATATGGTCTAATTAAATATTTGCAGTTTTTGTTTTTCCATTGGTAGTTTTCTAGACTTTCCAAGTTAGATCTCTTGGATGACTTTTCCAGATCTCATCTTATTTGTTTTTATTATGTGTACATTCTGTGAGAGTTCTTCAACGTTATTTTGGGAACCTTAAATTTATTTTTAATCTATGCAATTATACTTTTGATCTATTTCTTGTCTTCTGATGGTGCCTTTTTAAACAGCTTCTTATTTTCTATATATAGTAGCTTCTTAGATCTCTTTAAATAATAACTAGACTTAAAAAAAGGAGTCCTCTTCTGCTTTGGGAATTTTCTGTTTCCTCTGGGTTATTTTGCTTATTTCTTGGTCTTTCTTTTGTGTTGCTGTGTTCCCCTTTGAGATCTGTGGTGCTTGGTTGTGTGTTTGAATTTAAGAAAAAAGGCTTGGGTGGTTGGTTTAAATTTCTTCCACTGTTTTGTACACGTGTGTGTGTGTGTGTGTGTGTGTGTGTGTGTAGAATTCCCCCTGGGAAATTGGCATACTTCACTTTATGGGAAGGGCCTTGGTCAGGAGCTCCAGCCAGTCCCCTTGGTGGAAGCATCAGCTTTCCTCAGGCAATTTGTTCAGTGGCTTTGCAAAAGTGTTGAAGATATTTTACCCTAAGAACAGGGTAAGAAAAGGAGGAGAGGGTGGGAATTTGGACTGGTGTGTGTATATGGTTTAGAGATACCTTATTAATCTCCCACTTCACATTCTCATGTGGGTACAGTCTGCTGACTGAGCCCAGAGCCCTCTTTGAAGCTTGACGTTCTGTGGGGCAGATTGTATTCTAGTCCTTTTCTTCTTCTTTAAAGGAGGTGGCTATTTGCACCTCTTTCTTTTTGTCTGTCTGCTTGTATCCATTTTCCATATTCTAGAAATTTGTTAAAGTGGTTGAAATCTCAGCTTTGTTGTTCACTGTCCTCCTAATACCTCTTTTTGCAGGTTCCTTTTGGTACTTCTGTACTTTTCTTTAGGAAGAACCTCTAGAGAGAGCTGAGGTAAGTCCATTGGCCATGGTCTGCATTTATTATTTTTTTTATCAAAGTATAGTTGACATACAATATTATATTAGTTTTAGGGGTACAACATAATTGTTTGACATTTATATACCTTGCAATGTGATCACCATGATAATAAGTCTAATAACCATCTGTCATTGTATGGTCATTGAGATATTTTTGAGTATCATCCTTATGCTGTATATTATATACAGCCCTATGACTTACTTATTTTATGAGTAGAAATCTGTACTTCTTATTTTCCTTTACCATTTTTTTTACCCATCCTTCCAACCCCTTTTCTCTGGAAACTATCAGTTTGTTCTCTGCATGCACGACTCTGTTTTGTTTTGCTTGTTCATATATTTTATTTTTTTAGATTTCACACATAACTGAAATTATGCAGTATGTGTCCTTCTCTGTCTGTTTTATTTCACTTAGCATAATACCCTGTAGGTCCATCCATACTGTCACAAATGGCAAGATTTTATTGTTGAGTAATATTCAGTTATCTATGTATGTATTTTTATATAAGTGGATAAATACATGAATATTACATCTTCTTTATCCGTTCATCTATTGATGGACTCCTAGGTTGCTTTTATATCTAGGCTATTGTGAAATAATGCTGCAGTGATCATAGGGGTGTGCATATATATTTTTGAATCAGTGATTACATGGTCTGTGTTTTGAACTGGAAGCGCTACAGGAAATAGTTTATATCTTAAAATGCAACCTTGCTAAGCATGTAAGCTCTTTTTTCTCCCACACATGACGACACACCAGGGTCAGTATGATTAAGTAACTGACCCTAAGGAGAGATAGATTCTAAATGGCTAAGCTGAGATTTAAACTGGTTACTTCTAAATACTCTTGTTTCTCCCTAAGGAGATTTGAGGAAACCACCTTCTCAAAATGTGTAAGAGGCAGTTGTTCTTTCATTGAGGTTACTAGAAAACAGGGTTGGGCCATGAGAGATATAGAAGTTGGGGGAATGTGCTGGTGGGCAATCAGAAGTCTTGAGTTTTAGTTCCAACTTTTCTGCTAACTACATGGCATTTGGCCTTCTTCATTTAAAAAAATGAGAGCATTTGACAATCTAGGTGTTATTATTTCTTTTGCTAGATCACTTTAGAAATGTCTTGAGTTTTGTTGCTGATATTGAGATCACCTAATTGTTGGTTTCCAAGAAAAGCAGAATTATCTTCCTCTCTTCCATGACAATGTCATGATAAAACAGAAAGAAACTTAAAGGTAGATAGAAAAAGGCATGGTAATCAAAGGCATTTATTATGCATCTATGTGTGCAAGATACCCTATGCTTCTGGATGCCACTATTTCTTCAGTAGATACAGCAGAGTATTTCCTGGGATATCAATAAAATTCCTTTAAGCTTCATGTCTTCTCACTTGCACAGGCTACTTCTAACATTTTATTTTTGATTTTGTATTCTGAAAGAGGGACCCCTAATGGTATATACTTCAGGGTGTATAAAACCAGGATCTCCCCACAGTTGGCAGGAGGGTGGTACAGTAAGAATGATGAGAAAGTATCTGTTTCCTTCTGGTGTGATGGCCTAATAGAGCACAACATAGAAGGATACAAGAAATTGACAGTAATCTGGTGAATGTTTTTGATACCAAGTCAGGTAATTCCAATGCAATGTCCAGTTTAGTCTTGAATGATCTCTGTGGCCCAATTTCCTATTTCAATGGCTAACTCTACTCCTCTTTCTATAGACAGGTTTGTGTTGAGGCCAGTAGGCTGCCCACACTAGGGCAAAACTGGGAGGTGTTCCTAAGGAACTTCTCTCTTTATTTCTGGGGAATGTGTTGAAATCTTAGGATCAAGCAGAATAGTTTAAGTTGGAAATATAAAGTGGCAATCCTTTATATTAGCTGACTCTGGCCCCTGGGAGTAGTTTAGTTGAAATGTGGTAGGATATTTTTTCTTAGTAGACTAAAAGTTTCAAAACGACCTTTGGTGCATCAGAATTTTCTAAATGCCTCCCTGTGTACAGTGAGGCTGAGAGAACAAATTTCAATCATTTGAAAAAGAAATTCTTAGGGAATTTGCTAAAAGATTGGAAACTGGGCAAGGTACATGAACATATGTATTAGCATCTGCAAAACCATAAGGATCCATGCCCGATGTAGGATGACAACAGTTAAGACAAAGATGGAAGTGAAAGGAATAAGCTTTGTTTACAAAGCCATGCTGAACACAGATTTATTTTTTTCAGCTTACCATTGCCAGTGTCTTGGTGAGGAATCTCTTGGTTCTGAATCTCAGAGAACTGAACCTAAATCAGCTTATGTATAAAAATAATTTATTGGCTCACAGCATTGAAGAGTGCAGTGAAGCAGACCCAGATGGTTTTTTTTTTTCTTTTCTTTTCCTTTTTTTTTTTTTTGCAGCTCAAACAATTAAATTAAGATGGGCTTTTCTGAGTGTTAGTAGTGACTGGATGGCTATGGTGGCCCCAGCCCAAGTTTATTCACTAAAATACCAATTAGAAGATGCTACTAAAGTAGTCTAGAAAGGATTTTGTATTTAAAAATGTATCATTTAGGACTCAGCATGGTAAAAGTAGTAGAAAACCCCAATCAAACTAGCCTCAGCAGAAACTGAGTGTATTGGTTCACATAACTGGAAATCCATAGAGAGTTTGCCTTCTGATACAGTGTGCTTTAGAGTTAAACCAATGTCTAGAACAGGGGTCTCAAACTCAACTCAGCATGTGGGCTGCAGAGCAAGATCACAGTTGTTCGGCGGGCCGCACTAGGTCTACAAAAGGCGACTGTTACGCAACACTTTTCTCACTGCAGTTGAAAACAAAAAAAAAAAAAATCAGTACAACAAGCACAATCATACATGCAGTTTACTCAGTGTCACAAAACGACCAGAAACTGTAGTTCGCATCACATCTGCTGTTAACTAAGCTATTATCTAGCTAGGATGCTAGAGAAATGAAAAATACAAGTAGGCCCCTAGGCTTACTTAATTTTATCCAAAATATTTTGAACTTTGTGGATTAGTCTGCGGGCCGCACAAAATTGTTCGGCGGGCCGCATGCGGCCCGCGGGCCACGAGTTTGAGACCCCTGGTCTAGAAGATGCCTTTCTTGCCTCTTCTTTCTGTGGCAGCTGTTTGCATAACCATTCTCTTTTTACAGAATAAGATGGCAGCAGCAACCTATGCCTCATGTCCTTGCACTGTCAAGTCTAAAAGAAGAAGGAAAACTTCTCTTGGGTGTATGTTATCCTTGGATGAATCATTTTGCCAGGGAGATCATTTTGCCTTTGACTGGAGTAAGCCTTTCATGGTTGGAGCCCACCTCTGGAGACAGTGCCACCCAAACCATCCAATTGAAAATGGGGCTCTGTGACCAAAAGGATAGGCATGGATATTGGGCAGCAAACAAGAGGTGCCTGCTATAAAAAAATACCATGACAAGGGCTAAGTTTGTGAATAACCAGAAGATTAGCTGGAGGCAAAAGAAGCAAAGAGAGTTGTATTAGTTAAGATTCTGCAGAAAAACAAAACCAATAGAAAATACACACATACCTCTTAGAATGAGATTTATTGTAATGTACTGGTTCACCTCATTTTGGACAATGAGAAGTGTTAGGATCTGCTGTTTGTAAGATGGAGTCCCAGGAAATCTGGTGGTGTCAATTCCAGTACAGGTCTGAAGGCCTGAGAACCTGGAGAGTCCAAAATATAAGTCCAAGGGCAAGAGAAGGCTGAAGTCTTAGCTCAAGAAATTAATTGGAGAGAGAGAATTTAACCTTCTTCTGCCTTCTTGTTCTATTTGGCCCCTCAGTTGGTTGAAGGAGTTTCACACACATTGGTGATAGCCACCTGCTTTACTCAGTTCAGCAACTCAAATGCTAATCTGTTCTGGAAACACTCTCACAGACACATCCATAAATAGTATTTAACCAGATATCAGGGCTTCCCATGGCCCAGTCAAGTCAATGTATACAATGAATGATCAGATGGAACTTTCCAGAACACTCAGTGAGAGGTGGAAAAACAGCAGCTTTTCTAGCTGTGGGCAGCAATGCGCTGTTTACTGCTCCTCCACATTGGCCTCGGCCCACTTACTGCCTGTCAAAAATGGTGAAAAAACTACTTACTATGATATTTTGGAGATAAAACCCAATGCCATCCAGAAAGAACTGAAAAAAACTTACAGGAAGCTTGCCTTGATGTACCACCCTGATAATAAACCAAATGAAGGAGAGAAGTTTAAACAGATATCTGATGCTTAGAAAGTGCTCTCTGATGTGAAGAAAAGGAAGTTCTATTACAAAAGAGGAGAATGGGCAACTAAAAAAGGTGGAGCAGGTGGCCATTTTGGCTCTCCCATGGCCATCTTTGATATGTATTTTGGAGGAGGAGAAAGGATGCAGAGAAAGGAGAGGTAAAAATGTTGTGCATTGCTCTCAGTAACCTTAGACATTTTATAGAATGGTGCAACAAGAACATTAGCTCTGCAAAAGAATGTGATTTGTGACAAATGTGAAGACTGAGGTGATAAGAAAGGAGCAGTCGAGTGCTGTCCCAATTGCCAAGGTCCTGGGATGCAAATAAAAATTCATCAGATAGGACTTGAAATGGTTCAGCAAATCAGTCTCTGTGCGTGGGGTCCCAGGGCTGTGGGGAAGGAATCAGTCCTAAAGATAGATGTAAAAGCTGCAATAGAAGGAAGATAGTGAGAGAAGATTCTTGAAGTTCATATTGACAAGGGCATGAAAGATGGCCAGAAGATAACATCCCATGGTAAAGAAGACCAAGAACCAAGACTGGAGCCAGGAGATAGTATCATTGTTTTTGACCAGAGAGACCATGCTGTTTTCACTTGACAAGGGGAAGGGTTTTCCATATGTATGGACATATTGCTGGTTGAAGCCTTGTGTGGCTTCAAAAAGCCAACAGCTGCTCTTAATAACCGAACCACAATCATCACCTCCCATCTAGGTCAGATTGTCAAGCATGGAGATATCAAATATGTGCTAAATGAAAGCATACCAATTTTTTGTAAACCATATGAAAAGGGTCACCTAATCATCAAACTTAAGGTAAATTTTCCTGAGAATAGCTTTTTTCTTTCCTGATAAACTCTCTTTGCTGGAAAAACTCCTACCTGTGAGGAAGGAAGTAGAAGAGACTGATGAAATGGACCATGTAGAACTGTTGGACTTTGAACCAAATCAAGAAAGATGGCACCATTATAATGGAGAAGCATATGAGGATAATAATTGTTATCCTAGGTGTGGTGTTCTGGATAAGACCTATTAATGGAGCCAGTGAATAAAATAACACTTACTGCTTGCCTTTTATATACTGTAGTGAATGAGTGAAGGACTATAGTGAAAATATACTTACTACTTTATAATATTTTTGTTTTAATTTCAACTATAGTAGTGTTTTAAAAACTAAATGAAGAATAAAATCAAATATAAAAGCTGAGTTTTTCCTATATGTATGACAACTTAAGGGTGCAAGATAAGTTTAAAACTTGTAAAAACTACTTAAAAATTTTCCCCTAGCATACCTTGTAATTAATTTCATCTATGTACATAAAATAGCTTAGACTGAAATGACAGTATATGTACTGACTTTGGTGTATGGCCCTTAATTGTTAAGCTATAAAGTTAAAATTCTGTATTTAACTGGCAGACAGACAAAGAACATAATTTGTAGAGTTGTGTTAGTTTGTATAATTGTATTAAGTGGGATTCATTGTGATGCCTCTGCATTTATTCTGTTGCCACAACCGTTAGTTGAAGATGGCATGCCATAAAATTTAACCTGTGGATTCAGTGATAGAAATGATACCTTTCTAAGGAAAGAGTTTATCATAGTAAGCTGTTTCTTGAGGGCATGCTTTATAGAATTGCATTCCCTTTGGTGGTACCATCTCTTAAAAAAATATGTAACTATATTAGTCCTTAGTTACATTTTTTTCTTTCTCTTTTGAACCATAAGCCTTAAAGAGTAATTTCTGGAGCAGGCTAACTTAGAAGCTGAGTGATGAGAACTTTACATGGAGAAGTGATTTTCATGTACATGATAGGACCATGTTTTTTAGGTATGTTACAGGATTACTTTAAACCAATTAAGTCATACTCCAAAGTAACTGTAATTAATGTTGGTAGTATAGCAAGTTATGAATAGCTATAATAATTGTATGTTTAAAAGTCATATGTTCACAAGTTTAAATCTGGATATCAGAATTTAAGCAATTCTTGAAATGTATGAATGTCTCCTTCATATACTGATTACAAAATAACCCCCCCCAAACAAACAAAAAAAAGATCACAGAGGAAAAGGGGAAAAGGAAGGAAAAGAGCATTTATAAAGTGCTTACTCAAAAGGGGATGATAGGATGGGATAAACCTGAAGGGAAGGGGGGAGGGCACTATAGGGAGGGGGGCAAGGGAGATTTTGAGGGGAATATGGGGGAGGGGGATGCATTCAGGGCAACACTAGAATCTATGTAAACACAATAAATTAAAATCAATAAAAAAATTTAAAAAAGTGCTTACTCTGTCAAGTATGAGTGAAACATTTTGAAATCTGCCCAATGACCCTACTAACAAATGATGAATCATTATATCCAAAAACATGCAGACAGAAGTGGTGGAGACAGCATTCAAATTCAAGACTGCTTTCTCCAAAGTCCAACAATGAGTGATGCTTTGCTAACCTAAGAGCATGAGAGCCTGTATCTGAATTATATAATGAAAGACATATAATAGATACATTGGGTTAGTGGTTCTCAAAGTAAGCCTTTTAGAATATCTGCTTGGTTCTCTCTTTTCCAGCTGAAAGCCAGATTTTCTTCAGATATGTCAAGTAAAACATATCAAGTATGATAAATGCTGAGTAGATCTGAGAATCCAGCTGTTTTCTAATAAGCCAGATACTAAATTGATTTGCAGAAAATGCAAAACAATGATGCTTTTCTTGGTAAATGTTCTTTGGTTTTAGAAAATAGAGTTATTTTTCTATCATTGATGTTATATATATTAATATGTAATGGGTTTACTATAGTTATTTTAAATGATTTAATAAAAAATTAAAACCCTCTTTTAATTTTTAATATAGTAAATATTGATAAGTGTACATTCAGTACACAAAAGTTCTCTGGGATCCTCAATAAATTTAAAGAGTGTAAAGAGATACTGAGACCAAAAAGTTTGAGAGCTGCCACGTGTTGCAGGTTGCAGGTCTCAAGAAGGGATCATCAGAAGAAGGCAACAGGTGTGTGACCTTATTCTTGGGTCCTCTAGCAGCAACTTTGCTTTGCAAATAATTGGACTTGTCTTTTAAAAATGGGTGGGTTTATTTTTCATGGTAACGATAACCTGGAAAACTAAAGCTTGAATCTTTAAAAATTTAAATTGAAGTATAATTGATATACAACATTATATTAGTTTTAGGTGTACAAAATAACAATTCAGTATTTGTATGTATTGTGAAATGATCACAATCAGTCTAGTTAACATCCATCACCACCCATAGTTACAAAA
The DNA here is from genome assembly GCF_036850765.1 of Saccopteryx bilineata. Classification (NCBI taxonomy): domain Eukaryota; kingdom Metazoa; phylum Chordata; class Mammalia; order Chiroptera; family Emballonuridae; genus Saccopteryx; species Saccopteryx bilineata. The sequence continues at coordinate 194,906,109 of NC_089492.1, read as the reverse complement.
ATGTTTTCTTTCTTGTGATGAGAACTTTTAAGATCTACTTTCTTAGCAACTTTTAAATTAGTGCATAAATTCTTGATGGTTTTTTATTAGCCATTGGTTTCAAACCAGTTTTTCACCCAACTTTTAAACAGGATAAAGAGCTTTGGTTTATGCTTTGGAAATGGACTTGCTGAGACGTGGACTTGGTCAAGTAGGCTGAGAACATCATGTGCCCAGTAGAACAGTGTGTTCACAGCAGGAAATGTGGTATGGAATATACTTTTCCAATGAAAAAAGGCCAAGGAAGTGTTCCTGTCCATTGTAAAATAGATGGCTATAACACAGTGTGTTTTAAAATTAAAAAAAAAACTTTTCACCTGTACTCTCTGTTCTACTCAACCTTTGCCTAAGGGGGTCACAGAGAGTGAGAGCAAGTCCCAAGATAAGCTAGGAAGCTGAGCCAGGAAATCCACAAATTAGAAAATAGTTTCTTGAATAATCAGGAATTGTGGGTCTTTCTAGATCTAGAAAATTGGCAAATACTTAAACTTCTTTGAAAAGCTCTATCTAACGGTTGAAGCTCTTTTAACGTTTTTTTTAACAATCAGGAGTATTATTTCCAGCCTAGACAGTTAGCAGTTTAAAATTGTTAAGAATGGCTTAGCCTTCAAAGTAAATTCCAGATTGTTTAACCAGGCATGCAAAGTGCTTGGATGTTACTCATTATAGGAAAAGCAGAACTATTTATTAGCTTCAGACTAAATTAAGCCTCTCTCACGTTTTCATGAAAAGGCCAAAATCTATTCGATTTTCAAGTTTGCATATGTGACAGACACATTTACAAAAGTTTTTTGAATTCAGAAACAAGTCCAAACTTTGAATTTAGGAAGCCAAATCTCAGTAGGGTTTGATGAGAAAGAAGGTTTATGAAGGCTGCAGGTATGAGCTGATCTCAAAGCCCCGGAGCCCCAGGGGGTGATGCTCTGCCCATCTGGGGCGTTGCTCTGTTGCAACCAGAGCCATTCTAGCACCTGAAGCAGAGGCCACAGAGCCATCTTTAGTGCCCGGGCCAACTCTGCTCCAATGGAGCCTTGGCTGTGGGAGGGGAAGAGAGAGACAGAGAGGAAGGAGAGGGGGAGGGGTGGAGAAGCAGATGGGCGCTTCTCCTGTGTGCCCTGGCTGGGAATCGAACCCGGGACTCCTGCACACCAGGCCGATGCTCTACCACTGAGCCAACCGGCCAGGGCAGCCCTGGATATCTTGACAGAAGGTTATTCCAACAGAAACTGGTCTCAGAGAACAAGACCTCTGTACCTAAGACTCAGGTTAAAAAGTGGCCAGGGAGATTTGGGAAGAAATGGACTGAAGCCTGGAGGACACAGAGTGACTTGACATCCACAGTGCAACACACATTATAATAGAAATATGATATATTTTAAGGACAATTTGTAATCAGTGAAAAGAATTCAGGGACAGTAGCAGATTATATTGCAGGGCAGCGGGCATTTCTAAATTGTCCTAAGAATTTAATACTTATTGAAAGTTCATTTTAGCACATTTTATTGAGTGTTACTGTTTTCAAAAAGTTGTCTTAGGTATAATGTGAGAAATAAAATATGAATGCCATGAGCTTGCCCTTTAGGAAATCTACAATCCAGACAGATAATAAAACCTATGAATATTTGCCATCTCAGAATAAAGTGTGAGAAATACTAAAATAAAAGCATGAAGTATTTGGGATTGCAGAAAGAGGAGAGTTTGATACCAATTAGGAGATTAGAGAAAGTTTTTAGAGCAGTGTTTCCCAACCTTTTTTTGTGCCATGCCCCACCTTAACCTTTCTAAAATTTTTATGTCCCCCCCTATGTAACATACATAATTTTTAACATTAAAAAATTGATTTTTTCACTTAATAAACATAAATGATAGGTTCTAGGAAGAAATCACTATGAAATTGTTAACAAAACACAGTAAGTAAAATTTCAAAACATATAATGAAAAACAGAAATTTAAATTCCAAATAATTTTAATACAGATTTTTCTATATTAATTTATTATTTTAATTTAGTGTGATCCTTGCGCTTGATGCTTGCTGCACAGAGATTTTATATTAGGTTCCAATTTGGTTAGCTTTAGTTTCAAGTCTCCACATTGTGTTATATCCAGCCGACTTCTTTTTTTTTTTACCAGTAAATCATTTACAGCACTAAATCCACATTCAGCTAAAAATGAAGATGGAAACGGTAGCAATACTTTTCTTGCACATTTGGTTGAATTTGGGTATTTGATTTCTGTTTCCTCACAAAGCCATGCCATCACTCCTTTGATATTAAAGCTTTAACTGACTCATCATTTTGCAATTCTGTGAGTTCTTCTTGATACTGCATATTTGATATATCAGACAAATCCACTAACATTGGCTGCATCATCCATGTTGGGAAATCAATTTGTTTTAAATCAGAAAATCTTTCTTTTAAATCAGCCGATAGAATATTCAAATGATTGACAATAACAAGTAAAGCGGTATCAGTTACTTCACATTTTTGGAGCCAATGAAACTGTTTAAAGTTTTTGTTGTTAATATGTTTCTGACATAACTCAATATTGGTAATGAAACCAAATATCTTTGCTTTTGCATCGACAAGAGTTTTATTTGTTCCTTGAAGTTGCTTATTTAATATATTTAGTTTTTCAAAGATATCGGCTAAATAACTCACAAATGCTTTACCATCTATTGTGAACAGATGCTTCATTTCAGGTTTGTCGCTTAAAAAATCACTGAGAGTATCAAACAGTTTCATAAATCTTTTCAAACAGTTTCCTTTAGATAGCCATCTTACTTCAGTATGAAGTAAAAGTCTCCCATGGTCTTCATTTTGTTCTTCACAAAATAGCTTGAAAAGACGCTCACATTTGGCACTAGCTTTAATAGCATTAACACACTTTATTACTGTATGTAATACTTCATTCAGAACAGGCGAGATGTTTTTAGCTACCAAGTTTTCCCTATGAATAACACAATGCACAAGAATCATTTCTGGATTCGCATCTTTCATTAATTTTAAGCAGCCATTTTTCTTGCCCATCATATTGGGAGCACCATCTGCAGCACAAGATGTTATATTTTTCATTGGTATATCATTGACATCTAAGTAGTTTTTTAGCTGATTATATATATCTTTGGAGGTAGTGGTGCTTTCTAATCTTTTACAGAACAACATTTCTTCAGCAAAATGTCCTTTATCAATATATCTTACGTAAGTTATCAATACTACCTCACTGTCTCTCAAAGTTGATTCATCCATTTGCAAGGAGAATTTTCTTGTTTTCAGCTTTTCAATAAGTTGTTTTTCAATATCCTCACTCATTTCATCTATTCTTCTGCTAACAGTATTGTCACTGAGTGGCATAGCTTTTACATCTTTGTCATCTTTTTCAAGAACCGTTTTAAGAAATGCTGATATTGATGGTTTTATTAAATTCTCTCCTATAGTGTGATTTTCTCCAGTTTCAGTGATGAATAAAGAAATTTGATAATTAGCCTCAAGAACACGATTATTAGTTGAAGTATGAGCAGTAAATAGAGACTTTAATGTTGTTCTTTATTCAAAATTTTTCTTTAAAGTTTTAAAGTAACTCAAATCTGAATTAATATGAGCACTATGTTTCACCTTCAAATGCGCCTCAAGACGACCTCGTTTCATTGATTCGTTGGTCAAGCATTGCTGGCATAAAAGACAAAAAGGAATCTGCTCATTGTGAACAGCGGGTATGAACCCAAATTTTAAATATTCCTCTGAATATTGATGAGTTTTTTTCTTGCTTGCACCACTCATTTTACTATGGGCTATAAGAAATAAAAATAAGATCAATTAAAAACTAATATTAAAATATGTGTTAAAATATATTCAATATGACATAGAGTAAACATATACTAAAAATTTATATTTATTTAAATGTATATAACACATTTACTACACTACCACCGCAAATCAAAAGGTATCTATATTTTTTCCGCTTGACAAAATTTTCTGGAAAGTTAGGCTTCTAAAATTAAAATTGTCGTGCATGCACTATTATAGCCCCAATAATATTTATAAAATATTAGTGCTTTCTAGCCCCGATGCAAGAAGTACTTAATAAAGAGTTTAATATTGATAAAAATAAAATCAAATACTTACCAATTATATCTATACAATATATATGTATATTTATTAAATCAATGAGCTTTTACAACAGTTTTGACTGACACTTATTTCAAATTAACACCAACTGAATGATGTAAAACACTACAGAAGTTGCGATGGGCCAATTAGGTGAGAATAACTGCGTTGTTTAGTGAGTTTTTAAAACGTCCAGGGTTCCCCGCAGCAGACCGCACGCTCCGCGGTGAACCCAGGACGAAGTTTACTTGACGACACCAATCACCCAGTTGATATTTTGGTCTTGTCAAACAAAATTATACTTAATAATTATTTACCGCAATTATTTAAGAATTGCATTTTTTGTTAAATTCGGCACCGATATCTAGCATTGCATTTAAATGGCCAGGGGTGAAAGAGTTAAAGTCGTGTCGGGTCCATTTTCAAATTGCCTTTGAAATGGCTTTCTGAGTAAAGTGATATAAAGAAGTTGAAATTACAAAGTGAAAAAATTACTATAGTGTCAGAAAAAGTGTAAATAATAGTGAGCAAGGAAGCCAGATGCTGTCGGCAATGGAAATGCAGTATGAAGCTGTGCCCCATCATTTGCAGAAAACTACAGTTAAACTTCCTGTTTGCTGATGCTGTGATCCAGAGCCCCTTTTTAGCTGCAGCCTGCACTGCTCGATGGGGCCATGGTTATTATTCTTTGATTTCCACGGGATATTTTTTTTGTCTTGTTGCATTACACATTCATACCCTAAAAGTCATTTTCGTTTGTTGGTCTGAGTAAGCTTTGCAAAGAGTGTGACTAAGCCACCTTATGTGGCTGGAACAGAGGGACGTGAAGAACGTTTAGAGCAGTGAAAGGTAGATGGCACTTTGTGAGGGTAAAAGGTGTTTTTGTCTGTTTCTCTGCCAGGCATTTTAAATTCAAAGATGCATATGACAAAGTCTGCAGTTTTGAGATGTAAAGAATATAGACACAAATAGGTATTATTGAAAATTGATATATTAAATGCTGGATTTAGCAAAGATGTATTAATCCTGTGTTGAGAAGGAAGAGCTTCCCAGAGATGACAATGCTAAGGACTTTAAATATTCAAATTCCATGAAAAGGATTTTGAACAGAAGAATAAAATGAGTAGATAAATGTTTTAGAAAGGTGTCTTTGGTTTATGAATTATTGGATGAAGGAGAGGCTGTCATCAAGGAGATGAGTTTCAACAGTTGGGAGGATAATTCAGTTGTAAAGGAGGGAGATGAGGAGGTCTTGATATAGAACAAATAAAGGAAGAAATAGACCCCAAATTGACTTTAAAGCTAGCATCAACTCACCTACTCAACTTGATGGCTGACTCAAAGCAGTGGAGACTTAAAGGGGTGGAGTCTGGGGTTAAGTGACTTCCAGCTCAGATAATGTTATATAAGTTGATGCCATGTATCGCTGAGCGAGGCAGTGCAGAGGGAGATCCAGTTAACAGAGGAAGATAATAACTTTTCTTTGGATATGGCAAACTTGAGGTCCAGACAGAACAACTAAGTAGGGCTTCCTAGTGGGCTGCTGAAAATATAGTGCCAGAGTTTAGAAAATTGGAAGATCATCTATCTAGTGGGACAGGAAGGGAACTCACACAAAAACAGAGCAAAAGAGAGGGCAGGTACCTTCAATGGAAGAATACCAATGTGAACTCTAACTGCTCATGGGTTTCTGATATTGACATATTTATTTATTTGAATTAGTGTATATTTTTGTTAAAATATATAATACCTTCTTCCCATTTTTATGACATGTTAACACACTTAAAAAGAATAACACTAAAGAAAAAAACCTGCAAAAATTAAGGCAAACTGAACCATGCTATCTTTAGGCGCTCCACAAATAGATTGTTAACCTAAAAATAAAAGGCCAAAGTGCAGGGCAACAAGCATTTATTTGAGATCCAAAAAATACCTATTAAGAAAACACTGATTCAGGCTAAAACCCAAATAGTATTCTAATTAGGAGACAACAGCAAGGGATACTTATAAGAAATAAAACAATTATATACCATATATATATATATATATATATTATAATAGAAGGAAGGCATTCCATTGGCGCAGACAAGCTAACATAGTGATGCTAACTCTAAACAATGTCTTTAGTTTTCAATCTGATAGTCATAATATCTGTTTTCTTCTTATCTTTGCAAAGAAGTCTTAGGGACATAATGTTGTTTTAGGCCCAGTCCAATAGTGATTTTGCCTTGTTTTAACATTCCAAAAGTTTGAAGCATAAGACCTGAAAGGCATTTCCTCTGGGACAGTAGCTCAAACTCTGTTTTTAAGGGGTACCATTTATATAATTTTTAAAATAATGTTTACTATCACTTTTTAAAAATCCATTATCTTGCCATTAAAAATCAAAAATACATTTCATTCTAAAATCTTTAAAATTAGCCAAGAGACTATGTACTCCTCTATTGTTGAAACTGCTGTCCCCCACCCAACACTATAGAGTGACAAGCTTGACTATTCGTACTTCTCGGGAGAGGGAGTAAAGAAGCAACTAAGTATAAGGAAACCAGAGTCCTCTTTACATTTGGAGATGGTATTCCCCAATCTTGGAATTCTGAGAACTAGTAGGAATTACTAGGGAACTGAAAGTTACTTATAATTGAGGCACAATATACCGTGCATTTGGTGGATAATTTATAAATATTGCTAGAAAAGCTTCAAGCTCTCCAATATCTCTGGGTTTCTTTTCAGGTTGTCTTCTTTGAAGTTCCCAAAGGAAGATGCATGTGACAAAGGGTTGGTAGGGATGGGATTCCTTATTTTTTACTATATATATATATGTATATATTTTTTCAATTACAAATTATCTTCAATATTGTTGTTCTCTATTAGTTTCAAATGGAATACTAGTGGTTAGAAATCAAGTACTTTACAGAGTGGTCCCCCCGTTGTTTCAAGTACCCACCTGGCCCCATACATAGTTATTAAGATATTATTGACTATACTCTATTCCCTATGCTATAATTTGCATTCTGTGACTATTCTGTAACTGCCAGTGTGTACTTCTTATAACCTTCACCTTTTACACCCAGCCTCCCAAATATCCCCTCCTCTAACAACTATCAGTCTGTTCTCTGTATCTATGAGACTGTTTCTGTTTTGTTTTTTATTTTGTTCTTTAGATTCTGCATATAAATGAAATCATATGGTATTTATCTCTCTTTCTCTGACTCATTTCACTTAGCAAAATATCCCCTATGTCCACTCACACTGTTGCAAAAGCAAAGATTTCATTCTTTCTCTTGGCCTAGTAGTATTTCATTATATATATATAATTATCATATTATATATATATATCACAGTTTATTTGTTTTTGTCACATTTTTTAAAATTAAGTGTTCTTTTTTAATGTATGTATATACATATGCATATAATTTTTAAAAATTATAGTGAATAGTCAATATTATTTTGTATTAGTTTCAGGTGTACAGCATAGTGGTTAGACAGTCATATACTTTACAGCAGTGGTCCCCAACCATTTTTTGGGCCATGGACTGGTTTAATGTCAGAAAATATTTTCACGGACCGGCCTTTAGTGTGGGACAGATAAATGTATCATGTGACCGAGACAAGCATCAAGAGTGAGTCTTAGATGGATGTAACAGAGGGAATCTGGTCATTTTTAAAAAATAAAACATCATTCAGACTTAAATATAAATAAAATGAAAATAATGTAAGTTATCTATTCTTTCTCTGCGGACTGGTACCAAATGGCAGACCAGTACTAGTCCGTGGCCCGGGGATTGGAGACCACTGCTTTACAGTGTTACCCCTGGTATTTCCAGTCCCTACCTGGCATTATACATAGATTTTACAATATTATTGACTATATTCCCTTTGCTATGCTTTATATCCCCATGACTATTTTGTGACTACCAGCTGTACTTCTCAATCCTTTTATCTTTTCCACTTAGTCCCTCAACTCCTCACTTACTCCCCTTTGGCAACCATCAGTCTGCTCTCTGTATCTATTAGTCTGTATCTGTTTTGTTAGTTCATTTATATTGTTCTTTAGAGTTCACATATCAGCGAAATCATATGATATTTGTCTTTCTCTGACGGACTTATTTCACTAGCATAATACTGCCTAGGTCCATCAATGCTGTCTCAAATGGTAAAATTTCATTCTTTTTATGGCTGAGTAATATCCCATCGCATGTTTGTACTAAAAGTTTCTTATCCACAGGTCTATTGATGGGCACTTGGGTTGCTTCCATATCTTGGCTATTGTAAATAATGCTGCAGTGAACATAAAGGTGCATATATTCTTTTGAATTAGTGTTTTGGGTTTCTCGAATGGCAGGAATGGCATGGCTGAATCAAGTCAGTACCATTTTTAATTCTTTTTAGGGCCCTCTATCCTTCTTTCCACAGTGGCTGCCCTACTCTGTATTCCCACAAACAATGCACAAGGGTTACTTTTTCTCCACATCCTTGCCAATAACAGTTGTTGTTTTTTGATTTATTGATGGTCGCCATTTTGACAGCTGTGAGATGATATCTCATTGTGATTTTAATTTGCATTTATCTGATGATTAGTGATGTTTAGTATCTTTTTATATGTCTATTGGTCATCTGTATGTCCTTTTTGGAGAAGTGTTTATTCTGGTCCTCTGCCCACTTTTAAATCAGATTGTTTGTTGTTTTAATATTGAGTAATATGAGTTCTTTATAAGATTTAAATATTAACCCCATGTTAGATGTATCATTGGTGAATGTGTTCTCTCATCCAGTATGTTCTCTTTCGTTTTTTTGATGGTTTCCTTTGCTGTGCAAAATCTTTTTCTTTGATGTGGTTCCATTGTATTTTTTCTTTTTCTCTTCCCTCAGGATGTATATGAAAAAAATATTGCTAAGAAAAATGTTAGAGATTTTTTTGTCTGTGTTTTCTTCTAGGTTTATAGTTTTGGATCTTATACTTATGTCTTTAATACATCTTTAATATGTTATGAGTTTATTCTTACATGTGGTGTAAAAAGGTGTCAAGTTTCGTATCTTTGTATATTTCTGTCTAATTTCCCCCATACTATTTATTGAATAGACTGCACTGTAATGTGTTTTTCTTAATTATTCCTGGGTTTTTGGTATTGGCCATTTATATGTATGATCTGTGTTTTCTTGCTGCAAGTATAGTTTTATATATAAAAGGATACCAGTTTTTATTTCTGCAGGTTATTTATTTATTGTTTGTCTGTTTGCTGCTACCTTGTTGAAATCAAGGGAATTTTGTTTCTTAAGCAATTGTTTTCTTATTCTCAGTTTTTTGTTTGTTTGTTTTTGGTTTGCCTGCAGTTTCGGTAGAATATAATGTAACTGGGCTGGATTTGGTGTGCTTGCTATGTTGTTTATGATTGCCCAGGAGGAGGAATGCCAAGCATACCAGTTTCCCCAAAGAGCCATGTCACTGGAGAACCTCCCCAACCCCCAAGCTCATGGCATGGAGTCCTTTAAGAGCTTACAATGGGCTGAGCAGGGAGGTAGGCGAGTGCAGGGACACCGTGTGTGCGAGCCACCTTCAGGGATCTTGCCACTGTTTTCTTTACTGAGGAAAGATTCCATCACACTCTGGTTAAGTGAATAACCCTCAATTTCCTCACCAAACTACAGACACTGACAGTTAAGCTTTCAATATTAATACGTTCTTATAAACTGTGTGCAGTCAGTTTCTCCTCTTGCCCTCATGTTTTTGACTTTGGTGATGTTGACCACTGGCCAGGCTTCTTCCTGGGGAAACTGCCTTCCACTTAGAGGTGGAACCTTCGGCTCTAGCTCTGGAGTTCTCAATTGCAGAGTTGCTCAGTCTTATGAAGCCAAGGACAATTTATTGAGATCTGAACTGTTTATTACAGTAGCCAGTATCCATGTGTGCACTTGAAATGTCACTAGTCTGTTGAGATATGCTCTTGGTGTAGAGTACACACCAGATTTCAGAGACTTGGTGTGCTATGGACTGAACTGTGTTCCCCCCATCAATTCATATGTTCAAGTCCTAACATGTGATTCTATTTGGAGTAAGAAAGTAATTAAGTTTAAATGAGGTCTTAAGCTCTCCATATCTCTTTTTGTTTGTTTGTTTCCATACCCTCCCAAACCTACATTTTGCACCTGCAAAACCACAAATGGATAATTTGAATCCTTTGCTGGGAAAGCACCAAATTTACAACAGAATCAACACTCTTAAAAAGCTGGCCCTTTGCATTGAACTTAGCCAATGGAGTTTAGCAACATTCAATTTCCTACCTACGTTGTTCCTTGTGTAAAGGCTTTTGAGTCATGCTTCTGTTTCCATCTTCAAACCACAAGGATTCTGTCCCTTAATACTTATCCCTCCTCCAAATCAGTTACCAGACTGTTTAACTGTAACTCTTTTGAAAGCAGCATTAACATTATCCTCATGCAGATGAATTTATGACTCGTAGCTCATTGCCATATTTTAGAGTGACAATAAAAATCCATAAAAGAAACTTCTTTTAAAGTTAAATGACCTGTATAGATGATTGAATAGAGAACTAATCATACTAGTTTTGCAAAGAAATAACTTCATGATTATATGAAAGATACTGAACTCTGGTAATAATTTTATTATCTATAAATTGAAAAGTTTATTATTTAAGACAAATCTTTGATTTCATACATTCATAGATGTTAAAAAACAAAATTCTATCTATTAATTTTTATGATCACCATTCTGTTGCCTTCAGCATTGAGGAGTAGAGTTTTTGTCCATATGATGCTAAAATGATCAGCCAATTTAGGTGAGGGAACTTAATACTTTAAATCAGTTATGTGGAGACATAAATGGTTGTATGATTGAATGGTCTAATTAGTTTGACCAATGATATGAATTTAGTAATTCAGAGAATACAGCCATAGTACTTCTCAGTGGAATAATTCAAGGCTCTCAACCTCTTTTGATGCTGATGTTGTATGTGATAGTTCTCACACATTGAAGATTTTAGTTCAGTGGAGTGAGATTGATGAGTGGACCTTCTGAGTAGAGTACTGAGGAAGGAAACACCATAGGTTATGCTTTTCTTTCTGCTGGATAATATAGCAAGTTAGAGGCATAAATGGAGCATCTACAATTGATTGGAAACAAATCTGGTCGGGTGTCAAAGGTCTCCATCTCTTGACTGGAGATTCCTGGGTGAGGTCCTTCCATTTTGGAGAGACAGTTTGAGCCCTTTGTAACCCACTCAATCTCTTCTTCATCCAGTGCTCTACAAAGAGTAATAGAACTGAAAGCAGATGTGGAATAATGATGTCCATAATATTGAGGGAAAGAACATCTTTTCACTTTCTGGAGGATCTGTTAGGTTATCAGGTTTATAATGGGAAAGCCATCATTTATATACTTCTTGTGGTGCCACTTATACACGAAACTACCTCATTGAGTAGTTTCATGGCAAGAATAAATCCATGGAATTAAAAGAAGGTATGGACAGAAGGCTAAAATTACTCATTGTCTTCTGTCTCCAGATAGATAACAGATAAGTGACTAGAAACCATGATGTCTTTGATGTAAAAACTCATAGCTTGTACTGGGAGGAAAGACTGGAGCAATGAAACTAGTGGAAAGGCTATTATCACTTTAAAATTTAAGTGTATTATTGCAGGAGTCAAAGGAGGACAAAAACGCCCAGACAACTTGATGAAGGAAGTAAGATTTATTCAGCCGGTGGAGCAGCTTGACCCCAACAGAGGCAACCAAACACGTGCTCCCTGAAGTTAGATTTCTTACATCTTATATACCTTTACAGCTTTAGCTTTCATGTGACAAATGCTTGATTTCTATGACTTCTTTGTTTGTAGGCCTATGTGACTTTCGTGTCTTAGGGAGGGGAAGGGGAGAGGAGGCCAGAGGGTCTGTCCTTGGTAACCCTATTATTCGTAATCCTATCACTCATTCTTACTGGAGCTGCAGTTCATTTCAAGAAACTGATAACCAGCAAGGTCCACACCCATGGTTTGTTATATTTTAAACATTTCTGTCTGGCCTTGTTCGCTCAGTCAAGAACATTGAGGTCACAGGCTGGGGTGTAAGACTCCAGACATTGCAGGACCCCCTCTCTTCTGCATTCTTCTGGTTTCTCCTCCTTTAGTATAAGACTGTAAAGACTTTGAGAAAATGTTATTTAGGAGAAGTGTATTATATATTTGCTTGTGATCAAAATACAATATAATGTCTTAAATGAGATTTTTGAAACAAAATTTCATCTGGTTTCATCATGCACCTATGACACCATTGTTGCCTTCTTTCATTCATCAGACATTTTTTTCTCTTTATGTCAAGCACTGTACTAGAAGCACAAAGTTTATTTGGAGAGATGACTATATGAACAAATAATTATATTATAGCAGATAATTATTATAATATATGTAAGGCCAGGAGCTGCCATCGTGGCCTGGTTTTGGAATCAGAATTATGCTCGCCTCATAAAAGGAGCTTGGAAGTCTTCCTTCCTCTTGAATTTTTAAAAAGAGTTTGAGAAGGATAGGAGTTAGTTCTTCTTTGAATATTTGGTAGAATTCACTTGTGAAGCCATCAGGCTCCGGACTTTTCTTTGTTGGGAGTTTTTTGATAACTGTTTCGATCTCATTTGTTGTAATTGGTCTGTTTAGGTTTTCTGATTCTTCCAGATTGATTTTTGGAAGATTGTATGTTTCAAGGAATTTGTCCATTTCATCTAGGTTGTCTAGTTTTTTGGCATACAGTTCTTCATAGTATTTTCTTACAATATTTTGTATTTCTGTTGTGTCAGTTGTTATTTCTCCACTCTCATTTCTAATTTTATTTATTTTATTTATTTGAGTCTTCTCTTTCTTTTTCTTGGTGATTCTAGTTAAAGGTTCATCAATCTTGTTTACCTTTTCAAAGAACCAGCTCCTAGTTTTATTGATCCTCTGTATTGTTTCTTTAGCCTCTATGTCATTTGTTTCTGCTCTGTTCTTTATTATTTCCTTCCTTCTACTACTTCTGGGCTTTACTTGATGTTCTTTTTCTAGTTCTTTTAGATGCAGGTTTAAGTTGTTTATTTGAGCTTTTTCTAGCTTCTGAAAGTGTGCCTGTAGTGCTATGAACTTCCCTCTCAGTACTGCTTTCGCTGTGTCCCATAAATTTTGAGTTGTTGTATGCTCATTGTCACTCATTTCTAGGAATTTTTTATTTCTTCTTTGATCTCATTCTTAATCCATTTTTTATTTAACAACCTGCTATTTAGTTTCTATGTGTTTGAGAATTTTTGAGCTTTTCTGTTGTGGTTCATTTCTAGTTTCATGCCGTTGTGATCGGAGAAAGTGCTTGAAATGATTTCAATCTTCTTAAATTTGTGGAGACCACTTTTGTGCCCTAACATGTGGTCTATCTTAGAGAATGTACCATGAGCACTTGAAAAGAATGTAGATTCTGCTGCTTTAGGGTGAAAGGTTCTGAAGATATCTGTTAAATCGAGTTGATCGAGAGTGTCCAATAAGTCTGCTGTTTCTTTGTTAATTTTCTTTCTTGAGGATCTATCTAGTGATGTTAGTGGGGTATTGAAATCCCCTACTATTATAGTATTGCTGTTGATCTTGCCCTTTAAATCCATCAAAGTCAGCTTTATATATTTAGGTGCTTCTATATTAGGTGCATAGATATTTATAATAGTTATATCTTCCTGTTAGATTACTCCCTTTATCATTATGTAGTGGCCTTCTTTATCTCTTACTATATCCTTTGTTTTAAAGTCCAATTTGTCTAATATAAGTATTGCTACTCCAGCTTTTTTTTCATTTCCATTTGCATGAAATGTTTTTTTCCATCCTTTTACCTTCAATCTATGTGTATCTTTTGTTCTAAGGTGTGTCTCTTGTAGACAGCATATGTATTGGTCCTGTTTTCTTATCCACACAGCTACCCTATGTCTTTGATTGGATCTTTTAATCCATTTACATTTAAGGTTATTATTGATATGTAGTTGTTTATTGCCATTTTATTCTTTAAAACTGTATTCCTTTTTAAAGAAGATGTGGCACATATACACTATGGAATACTACTCAGCCATAAGAAATGATGACATCGGAACATTTACAGCAAAATGGTGGGATCTTGATAACATGATACGAAGCGAAATAAGTAAATCAGAAAAAAACAGGAACTGTATTATTCCATACGTAGGTGGGACATAATAGTGAAACTAAGAGACATTGATAAGAGTGTTGTGGTTACAGGGGGGAGGGGGGAATGGGAGAGGGATAGGGGGTGGGAGGGGCACAAAGGAAACAAGATAGAAGGTGACAGAGGACAATCTGACTTTGGGTGGTGGGTATGCAACATAATTGAACGACAAGATAACCTGGACTTGTTATCTTTGAATATATGTATCCTGATTTATTGATGTCACCCCATTAAAAAAATAAAATTATAAAATAAAAAAAAAACAAAACAAAACAAACAAAAAAAAACTGTATTCCTTTTTTGCTATATTCTTTTCCCACTTTGATCTGTTTACAACAGGCCCCTTAACATTTCCTGCAGCATTGGTTTGGTTGTAATGAATTCCTTGAGTTCTTTTTGTCTGGGAAGCTTTTTATTTCTCCTTCGATTTTAAATGATAGCCTTGCTGGATAAAGTAGTCTTGGTTGTAAGTTCTTGGTCTGCATTACTTTGAATATTTCTTGCCATTCCTTTCTGGCCTCAAGTGTTTCTGTTGAGAAGTCAGATGTCATCCTTATGGGAGCTCCTTTGTAGGTGATAGCTTTTTTTTTCTCTTGCAGTTTTTAATATATTCTCTTTATTGCTTAGCTTTGGTATTTTAATTATGATGTGTCTTGGTGTAGGTTTCTTTGGGTTTTCTTTAATGGAGTCCTCTGTGCTTCTTGTACTTGTGAGAGTTTCTCCTGCATTAATTTAGAAAAGTTTTCAGCTATGATATGATTGAACAAAGTCTCTATCCCTTGTTCTTTTTCTTCTTCTTCAGGAACCCCTATGATGCGGATGTTATTTCTCTTCATGTTGTCACAGAGCTCTCTAAGAATTTCCTCAGACTTTTTCAGTCTCTTTTCTTTTTTCTTCTCTGCTTTCATGCCTTCATTCCAGTTGTCTTCCAACTTGCTGATTCAATCATCAGCTCTATCTATCCTGTTTTTAATTCCTTCCATTGTGGTCTTTATTTCTGATATTGTATTTGTCATCTCCGTCTGACTCTTTTTTATACTTGCTATTTCTTTATTTAGGTGTTCATAATGACCATCCATTGTTGTTCTAATATCCCTAAGCATCCTTACAATTATTATTTTGAACTCCGCATCTGGAAGTTTGATTATTTTCATATCATGCAGTTCATCTCCTGAAGATTTCTCTTGTGGTTTCATTTGGATTGCACTTTTTTGTCTTCTCATTGTCTGTGTTTGGATGTTTTGTTTGTAGAGTTGGTTGAGTCTAGGCTTGGTGTTGTCTGCCTCCAGTTTTCAGTTGTGTTATTTCTAGGTCTTCTTGGGTTGGTATCAGCTATTATTTGTAATCCACTTTTGTATTGGGCAGCTTTGAAGTCTTGATTTGTTTTCTTAACAGGTGATAGTCTTGTTTACTGATCTCAGCAGGGGGCTTCCTTGAAACTGTATCCAGGAATGCGATGGGTGTAACCTGAGACTCTGAAGTCCTCTTCCACCAACTAATCTCTCTGGGGAAGGGTGTTTTCTCAGCTTCATTAGGGGGATGTGTATCTCAGATCTCCATGGAGACCTGAGTTACTGCCCCTCCTCCCCACTTCTTGTTTTCAGCTGTGTCTTGTTGCACTGATTGGAGCTGGAGAGATGTCTGGAGATCTCAGATCTGGAAGCAATTCAGTTCTGTTTTGTGGGGAAGGATCAGTCTCTCCCTCAGCTATGGCTCCCTCCAGCACAGATGAGTCAGCTTTTTTTAGGTCATCTCCTGCATTTCTTAGCCCCTCACAGTCTGTCCCTCTCTCTTTCCTTTCCACTTGGGAGATAAGCTGGTCTTTTCAACACACCTCGCTCCCTGGTCATCAGGCAAGTGGCTGTGAGCAGTATTTACTACTCTTTTCCCTGGAGTGAGATCTCCTCTGGGCTCTCAGCCTCACCCCCACCCTTCTGTTCCTGTAAGCAGGGGAGATTCAGGCACTCCCTACCAGGTTTGTTGTGGCTTCTTTTTTGCTCCTTGGCTTTTGAGAGCTGTTCTTGTAGTCCAGAGTTAGTTTTTCACACTGATTTTTCCTAAATTGATTTGTATTCCAGTTTGGTGGTGAGAGCTGAGTGTCTGTGTGTCTGCCTACTCTGCTGCCATCTTCAGGTCTAGACTTGTTTTTTATATAATCAACTTAAATTCAGAGCACATGCAATAAGTGCCACATACTGGTGGGGACTGTGTGAGATGCAGAATTTTGTCCTGATGGTATTATCTCCTCTTTTTATACCATACTTCTCCCCCCAAAAAGTACAGAAAAAAATAGAATTATATTAAAATAGTTTTAAACTAGGTGCTTTGTAGGGTTTGGGATCAATTATTTTCTTGGAGATGTGACAGTTATAGCTTGGAAGATGTGATGTACTGAGCAAAATTTTAGCTGATAGTTAATAAGAAGTATTAAAGTGAAATACAAAATGGAGACCAAACTTGGAAATTCTCTAAGCAGACAAAACTATATAAGACTTGAAAGCAACACTAAATCTAGTTAAGTTTATGAACATAAGGAAAACTTAACTTAGGTTATTATTTGTAAATCATAAAGGAAAGTTAAGTCATCTCTCTAAAATTACTTTTAACCAATTCCATGCCATCTGGAAACTCCCATTGTAGTAACTAATCATGGTAAAGGTTAAACAACTTCCCTCTTTTCACTTTTGAAGTCATCCTGTAACATCATTCCTCTGAACTTTATATCAGTTTTGAATTTAAAAGCTCCCAGTCTATAAACTGTTACTATAAGAACAATAAATTCTTACCAAATACTGTGTTACTGATTTGGCTTTAATTTTTACTGTCTCTAGGTTTCTGACAGAAGTAAATGTAGCAGGAAAATGCAGTAAGTAGAAGTTATGGTTGGAGTTAGAATGAGTAATTGGAAGAGTTAAAGGTAAGAACAGAACTATGGTTGATGCTGAATTGTAGAGGATCATGAATAAAATGTTAAAGAGTTTGGACTATGGACAAAGTAGAATCACTGAACATGTGTGAGCAAGAGAATGATGTGACCAAACTGCCTTTGGGGATAAGTACTCTGGCAGCAGTATGTTGGGTGGCTCGGAGGATCAAGAATAAGAACTGAGAGAACAGAATGAGAGGTCTTGAAAATGACTAAAATGAAATCACTGGAGCTTGCTTTCAGGCTGTGGTCTTAATAAAGGGAGAAGGGCTATGGTTAGCAATTATTCAGAGGAAGGTCAAAGGGAGGAGTCAATGAGAACCTTGAGTTTTTAATCTGGGTGAGTGAGAGGATCATAATCGTATTCACAGAGATGGGCAGGTGAGGACTAGAAGTAGATTTTGGGGTAGTAGATGGATGGGCAAGGGAAACAATTCCTGTTTTGGAAATGTTGGCCTGAGATGTTGGTGAAACATTCAGCAGAGTTGTAATTTTCAGTAAAAGTGCCCTAGGAAATATGGATTTGGGGCTTATCAGAGGAGAGTGGAAGTAGAAACTGAGGATACACTGTGGCCCAGGCATTGTGAAGGAGAAAGATAAGTAAACAAATAACAAGAAAATGATGCTGTAAGTGTTTCACTACTACATATATAGGTAGTGACTATGGTGACATAGAGATGACAGCTAACTCTGCCACAGAGAGTCAGGCGCATCTGCGGCTGCACCTTGAAAGCTGAGCAGAAGTTAGTCAGGCTTCCCAGAGAAACATCATAAGCAGAGGGAAAACACACCCAAAAGCACCAGTTAAAAGTGTGCTCTGGGCTTGAAGAGTGGAAGTGGTTTGATTTGTTGGAGAATAGAGGGCAGTGGGAGACAGAAAAGAAATGGAGATTGAGAAATAAGTTGCTTCAGTCTGAGAGGAAGAGAACACAGTTGAGGGAGAGGAGATACAGAGAGAAGAGGCAGAAGGAAAACCAGCCAAAATTGTGGTGCCTTGAAAGACAGTCAACTGCAATGCGCCTATTGCAGATGGAGGTGTGTTTCACCAAACTGGACTGCTGTCTTCAGTATCTGCCCCATTACCTTCATCTTGAAAAGAGAGGCTTTGAAGTAAATGATTCCTCAAGCCCTCTCCCACTTTGAGGTTCTGTATGCCTCTCCAAATTTGGGAAGTTTTCTTTTCTTTTCAGGTCATGTTGAGTAATTTAGTGTTCTAGCAATTAGAGTCTAATTGGAAGCCTTGTGACCTGGAAGAGGTACCACACTTCCTCACAGGGCCTACCCTACTCTCAGGGCAGAGTTCACACACCAGGAGCAGCTCCTCATTTGATCTCCCCAGGGGTCTTCATTGAGTGGTCATTCACTCCTTGGAGTGGGAGGAACATACAAATATTTATAAAGGTCACGTTGGAAAATATTTTTAAAACAATTGAACTGCAAAACATGTGTTTAACATTTATAGTGCTTGGAATGAAAAAGATACTTTTAATCAATCATCATTCTGCTTCTTAGAGTTTAACCAGCTTCTTATATTCCTTGGAGAGCTTCTTCCCAATAGCAGAAAATAGCAAGAAGTTGCTATCAGGAGGGGATCTTGTAACATTCCTTGTGATTTAAGTGAAGTCTTGATTGAAGTGCATGTTTTCAGATCCTGGTAATCTTAAGTAAATAATCCAAGCCTACAGCATTAATAAAAGCAATAATTCTGTCAAATGCCCTTGCTAACTTCTTAAACTTCTGAGGGGCCAGAGTTGGTGATTTATGAACACTGCCAGGATCTGAGCGGGGGTGTTTTTTAGGAGGTTTGTTGGGAGGTATACTTTTAAGGGTAATTACCATCTGTCAGAGAGATGCCTTAGCTCCCTTGACACTGTGTGCTCAGTTTTATTTCAGAGGTCAAATGGCAGGAGAATTATATGTGAAAGGGTAGCCTTTCAACATTTACAAGCAGAAAGTAAATGTAATATGCTAAGCTTAATTATGACTTTTTGTGGTAGTCAATTTACTCTGTGTACCTTGTTGCCACAGGTCTATGCAGTTTAACAGACATTTTTTTGCACTTCTACCATGTCCCAATGGAAAGGAACATGCGCATGTCTGTTGGTCCAACATGGCCTAACTTTGGAATATGATACCATGTTTCCATGGAAATATAAAGGAAACAAACCTAACCCAACCAGGGAGGAGAAAGGGAGTGGATGGAAGAAAAGAATATTTTTCCAGGGGAGGTCTTGCCTTAGCTTGGTCTTAAATAATCAGCCAGGGCCCTGGCCGGTTGGCTCAGTGGTAGAGTGTCGGCCTGGTGTGCAGAAGTTCCGGGTTCGATTCCCGGCCAGGGCACACAGGAGAAGTGCCCATCTGCTTCTCCACCCCTCCCCCTCTCCTTCCTCTCTGTCTCTCTCTTTCCCTCCCGCAGCGAGGCTCCATTGGAGCAAAGATGGCCCGGGCGCTGGGGATGGCTCCTTGGCCTCTGCCCCAGGCGCTGGAGTGGCTCTGGTCACAACAGAGCAATGCCCCGGAGGGGCAGAGCATCGCCCCCTGGTGGGCAGAGCGTCGCCTCCTGGTGGGTGTGCCGGGTGGATCCTGGTCAGGCGCATGAGGGAGTCTGTCTGACTGTCTCTTCCCGTTTCCAGCTTCAGAAAAAAAAAAAAAAATCAGCCAGGTAAACATGAAAAGGGGACAGTAAGAGAAAATCAGGAGGATTGCAATCTTGCAGTGTGGGATAACAGGTCTTTTGGTGGAGCATGAAGAGCAAGAGGGAGGTGCAGCAGAAAAAGCTGAAGAGGTAAGGGGAGCAGTCAGCCTGCTTGCATGATGGCAGTTCTTTCCTCGCTGGTAAATGTGGTCTAAAATTTGCTGCTCCTGACCTGATGGATCTGGAAATGTATATGCAATCTTGAAAATTATGTAAATATTAGTCTTTTGTCATCCCAGGTTAGACTTAGATTGATCATGGTCAGGTTGTCTCCCTGCTTTCTGCTCAGATCTCTGGAATTGGAACTCGGGTCTGTGTTCCTTGCATAGGTGAGAAGATTCTTTTTTCCAATCTGGTCCAGATTCCATCCCATCTACTAAAATGAAGTCCCTGGTTCATGACCCAGACACTCAAATAATGTTAAGGAAATCTCCAACCCTCATACCTTGATAAGAGATAGACTAAACCACCCCAGTTCATGCTAGATTTTTCTGTGTCTGATGAATTTGGTGATTTGGACTACAGCCTCTTCTCCAATTCCCTTCCATCCTGATTCCTTTTCCTGGTATTCATGGCAGCCAGCCTCAACTGATCTTCTTTTAGCTCTGAACCTCCCACCACCTGCCAGATGAATTTGTGCTGGTTAGTACGCTAGATTAGGCTAAAGCTCTCTACAATTTGCAAAAGCTGGTTTTTAGGAGTCTCAATGTTCAGACATACCCTTGCCTTGTCTCTGATATCAATCGAAGTCTAATTTTGATCATGGCTCTGTTGGTTAGAGTATGGTCCCCATGTGTCAAGGTTGCGGGTATGATCCCTGGTTGGCGCACATACAGGGATCAACCAATGAATGCATAAATAAGTGGAACAAATTGATGTTTCTCTTTCTTCCTTTCCCTTATTCTTTTCTTTCTTCTCTCTCTAAAAATTAATATTAAAAATCTAATTTTAAGTCCTAGTATGTAAATGACAATTTTATCAGTATACATTCTCTAATATGTGTTTGGAAGAACAGTAAATGTTGCAGACTAAAATTATTCTCGGAGATTCACAATAATTATTGACATATTAAAAGCCTCTGAAAAGTTCAGTGGTCTAAAATCTTCTCTAATTTGGGTTGAACATTTTCAAAACTGCAAAGTAAGAACCTTTCTTTTACCATATAATTTTTAAAAATTGATTTGAGAGAGAGAGAGAGAGAGGGAGAGAAGAAAAGAAGGAGAAAGAGAGAGAAGATAAAGATAAGAAGGAGAGAGATGAAAGTTATCAACTCATATTGTTTCATTTTAGTTGTTCACTGATTGTTTCTCATATGTGCCTTGACCAGGGGCTCAAGCCAAGCCAGAGACCCCTTGCTCAAGCCAGTAACCTTCAGGTTTCAAACCAGGGCCTCAGTGTCCCAGGTCAATGCTCTATCCACTGTGCTATCACTGATTGGGCTACCACATAAATTTTTAAGTAACATTTATTTAAATCCAGGATGGAACTAATGTTTAATGGAGTATACTTAGGGAATATGGTTCTAGAGCATTAAAATTACTATCCAGTATTTAGGTGATAACCTTCTTAGCCGAGGCATTCCCCAGACTCAAGATATTATTGTCTCAAATAAGGTTGCAGCAAACTCATTGCAAGATTTGCTGGGACAGTCTGCAGACACTGGAGGAGTTTGGTAGAGCATGTTGTTTTTGCCTCCTCAGCATTAATTTCCCCTCTTCTGATACTAACCTCCCACTTTTCTTAGAAAATTAAGTGTATAAGGCTGAATTGTGGCCTGCTTCAAATTTATTGTGATGAAATCCCAATTTTTAGCATCTTGCAATGTGACTATGTTTGAAGGAAGGGTATTAAAAAGGCAAGATGAAATGAAGTCACGTGAGTGGGCACGTATATGACTGGTGTCCTTGTAAGAAGAAAAGATTAGGACATGGACACATAAAGAGGGAAGATTATATAAAGACACTGGAAAGAGATAGCTGTTTACCAGCTAAAGAGAGAGGTCCCAAAAGAAACCAGCTCTGCCAACATCTTGACTTTTCTTGGAAATTCTCAGCCTCCAAAACAGTAAGAAATAAATTTCTGATGTGAAAGCCATGCAGTCTATGGTACTGTGTTATGGTAGCCGTAGAAAACTAATACCTATGTTAAAGTGAGTCCTCAGGTACCCAGACCTGGTCAATGAGTACAAAGTCTCACAATAGCCAGGTGATAGGCTTTGGGCTAAACACATGACCCAAAATAAGACAATGACATCCAGTCTCTATTTTCTTGCACCAATGGGAGAGTGCTGTTGTTAAGCTGGTAGGAAGCTAGGTGGAAGCATCTTTACCCTTAGAGAGGAAGCCTGCCTGAGAATAGAGCCAAAAAAGGATAAATAGGTTGAGAGTCATAAAGAGAGTCAGGCATGACCTGTGGTGGTACAGTGGATAAAGCATTGCCCAGAGACGCTGAGGTCGTGGATTTGAAACCCTGGGCTTGCCTGATCAAGGCACATATAGGAGTTGATGCTTCTTGCTCTCTACCTCCCTTCTCTCTCTCTTTTTCCCCTCTCTAAAATGAATAAATAAAATCTTAAAAAAATAAAGAGAATCAGTTTGTGATAGTATCATTTGAGTGCCTAGATCCAGTCCTGCCTGAAGTTTCTACCCCGGACTTTTTAGTTATGAATGCTAATACATTCCCCCAGGTCTCCCCTGCCCCTCCACCCCCACCTACATTCTTTTTTTGGCCTAAAACATTTTGAGTTGTAAAAGGATCCCAAAGATAGATAAAAATATTGTAGTAGGTTTAGTGAAGCGTCCATTAACGTTACCTTCTTACTCTTGTTATGCTTTCCTCTCCAAATGCCTGTTTAGCCTGTTCCACTTGAATATAATCTGCTCAGAAATAATAGTTTTCGTTCCATGAAATGTATTAGATTTTTTACCAGATGAGACCCCTGATGGGTTCAGTTATGACGTCTCTGTTTTAATTCATGCTACCCTGTCTCTGTTGGTCTGGGTGAGTCTGAAGTGCCACAACCAATGGTAATTTGTAGGCTGGCTGGTAACTTCACTCATTGCCTCATATTTATAATAAATGTTTAAAAAATTATTATGTCATGATTAATAAATTGAATCATCATTAACAACCATTTTTCGTAAGCAAATTTTTAATTCCCCCCAGACTCTTGGATAAACAATTTTCATGACTATATTCTAGGGCTCACTATGTCTTAGAGGTTATTTGAATGTAAGCCAAAGACCCCGAAAGATACCAAGACTAAGGGAAGGATATGTTCTCTAGAATGTGATTCCCTGGATGCCCCCTCTTCTGCCTTAACATTCACCTTTTCCTGCTGGGCCCATGCTGGGTTTCTGTCAATACATGTGGTAGGTGAACCTCAAAAAACACATTTAGATAATTTAAGGTAAATAAAAATTCAAGAAAAATTTTTTTGGCTTTTTAAAGATCACTGTTTAGTAAGGGTGGGCCAAAAACCTTGTCACAGCAAACTTCTGTCTAAAATGGGTGGTGTTTGCTTTCCTTTTATTGGTCTGAAAACCTGACAAATACCTTCCTTTGGTGAGGCTTCCTGGCAATTTCACATGGTCCCCCACCAGGGTTCAAAAGTGAGGAACTGCGTGAATGCCACAACCGCCACTATGCACAGGCTCAGAGAGAGACATACGCCCACCGCTCACCTTCCCTGACACCACTACCTTGTGTGAAAAACACAAGATGTCTGAGGAAGAAAAACATGTTTGTCTTTTTATTTTCCCCCTTTTCTAGTAGTTGGGCTTCTTTCTTAAAGATCTCCGCTCATGGATTTTCATATTCTCGACTTTTCTGCCCCAAGTGGGGGTTTGGCAGCAGAGATGCATTACCTAGATTTCTTGCCTTTCTCACTGTTAAGAAAAAGTATATCAGAGTATGGACACATCAGCACAGGGATTTCTGTGAGTGACCACAAAATTCTAGATATTATTCTGAAATATTTAATAAATGTGGAGGTGAGTGTAATGTGAAATACAATATATAGAAAAATGTTTTACAGCTCATCATTGGCTTCTTTCTGTCACAGTATTTAAAAAAATATAAGCCATAAAATAACAATGTTTTAAAATTTTTTCTATAATACTGGGCTACTCTCTAGAAAACAAAAAATTAAGAACTTTTTTTTTACCCCTTTTTTCTTTTTTTGTGCTATCTTTAGAGTATGACAGTGAATGTTGGGTGTTAAACATGAAGGTTCCTGATGGAGTTTCCTGAGCCCAAGTTCCAACTCCAGCAGTTATTAAGTGCAAGAGTTAAGACAAAGGATTTAACCTGAAATTCTGCCTCAGTTTTCACACCTGTGAGACTGAATCCTGGTTGATGTAAAGTACACATTAAAGAGTCTGTCATATAGCAGCCACTGATAAACAGTTCTGTTATTATTATTATCATTATTACCCACAGCCCCTGGTACCCTGTAGATACCCCATAAATGCTGAGTCAAACAATTTTATTTAGTGTTCACTGTATTTATATATTCACCTTTTTACAAACCAAACAGAAGAAGACTGATGTCATTTTCAGCCTGTTTCAAATCAAATATATTCTTTTCCTGTAAACTGCTCACAGCATAATACTAAACAATCACACGGTACATTTAGAAAGCACAATATTTAAATAAGGGAGGTAGAAGAAGATTGCCAATTTGAGAAAAGATTCATATACATGGAGAAACAGAAGCTCTGAGCTTTAGAAAGAGACAGTTGAATCTTTTAGGGAGAAATGGCCATGCCATGCAGAGCCAGAAAACTTACTTCATAAATTAGTTTTATAGAATTTTTTTTGCAAAGTACTAAAGCAATTTAGTGTCAGGATACACTGATTTTGAAAAAAATACATGAATAAATTTAAAATACTTAGGTACTTATATTCAAAAGCCACAAGGCATTTTAATGAGATCAGCAAGAACCATTAATCATGGTTTTCATGTGCTTTCTCACATGATCCCAGTCAAATGTGGATGGGCTGAGAAATGTTGCTGTGCGGAAACTGTTAGTCTTGAATAAGGATTTTATCTACACTTTCTACATTATTTTTTGTCTACACTTTATTTAACTCTTTTACAAGTAAGTACAAAATTGTACGTGTTGAGAACTTATTTTTTTTCACCCTTTTGCCCTACTCTTAGGAAAAAGTAATACAATCAGTGAAATTTGCACTTCTTTTCTACTTGCTTGGCATAAATTGTTAGTTATCTTGAGAGACAGGAGATGGGAAAAACCCATACTTGCATTGTCTATGTTTCCATCCATGAAGTAAGTTTGGAATCATGAAGTCTATTAATAGACTTATTAGCCTTTTTAGAGTCAGAGACTTCTTTTAGAATCTGGTGAAATGAAGGACCCTCTCTCCTCAGAATGTACATTGGAATAAAACACATCCATAGACTCCCTAAAGATTCATGAATGCCAACTGAGCACCTCTGTGGATGGTCCCTCACAGGGGTCATGCCTCCATTGTAAAAGCAGTGACAATCACATGGAGAATGGGTTAAGAAATGCCACCTGGAACAAATGGTGAACTGTCCTTAGTCTCAACTCTTGGAAATCACTTTTCCTATCGAGCTTCTGATATATCCTTATTCTCGAGATTCAAATCAGCTGGCTTTGCTTCTTAGATTCAAACACCATTCAGCAACATTTGTGGCAGAATTCTATCTTGTGAATCCTAAGCAGACCAGTAACAAGACACTTCCCATGATCAGAAAAAGTATTATATTTACTTTTTTAAATGCCGTAACTATGGAGTCGATAACTTAATGTGGCTCTATTTGCCTCTGTTCTTCTCATGGGTCAAACTCACTGCTGGACCTGATCCCTACCCTTAATAGCAGACTGAATGCTATTTCCTTTCTCTTTAATTGTCTCTTTTCAGCAGAGGGTCAGAGTAATTTTTTCAGACATGATTTGAGGACTCTTGTTCTATTATCTAATTTAATTAACTTCTATAATAAACTTCCTCTTTGAGTAAAATAATTGGGCCTTAAGCATCTACTTGCTTATAATTTTAACAAGCCACTGAACCTTTTTGGATTCAATTTCCCATTATATTGAAGGATAAGAATGAACTTTAATCTCTAAGGTTGCTTTTAGTCTAACATCATATATGTAATAATAATGATTTTTATTGAATTTATTGAAATGACACTGATTGATAAAATTATATAGATTTCAGGTGTATAATTCTATAATACATCATCTGTATATTATACTGTGTGTTCATCACCTCAAGTCAAGTCTCCTTGCATCATCATTTATCCTTTCTTTACCCTCTTCAACCTCCCCCCATGCTCTTTCCCTTTTGTGATCTCCATACTGTTGTCTGCGTCAGTGAGCGTTCTTTTCTTTGCTTAGTCATTTCAGCTTTTTCACACAGCTCCCAACCCCTATCCCTTCTGACAGCTGTCAGTTTGTTCTCTGTATCTATGAGTCTATTTCTATTTTGACCGTTAGTTTAATTTGCTCATTAGATTCCACATAAAAGCAAAATCATATGGTACTTATCTTTATCTGACTGGTGTATTTCACTTATCATAATATTCTCTAGGTCCAACTATGCTGTAATGAAAGGTAAGATTTGCTTCTTTTTTTGAGAGAGAGAGAGAAAAGGAGAAAGAGAGAAAAGGAGAGAGAAGCATCAACCATCAACTCATTGTTCCACTTAGTTGTGCCATTGATTGCTTCTCATATATGTCCTGATTGGGGCTCAAACCTGCAACCTTGGGGACCAACTGGCGTCCCTGGCATCAAACTGGTGACCTCATGCTCTGGGATGATGCTCTATCCACTGCACCAGTACCAGGGCACAAGGTTTCCTTCATTTTACAGCTGACTAGTAAGCCATTGTGTAACTGTTCCATAGCTTTTTTATCCAGTCATCTACTGATGGGCACTTGGACTGCTTCCAAATCTTGGCTATTGTAAATAACATTGCAATGAATATAGGACAGAGATGCATATATTCTTTCAAATTAGTGTTTCAGGTCTCTTTGGATATAGTTCCAGAAGTGGAATTGTTGGGTTATAAGGCTCGTCCATTTTAAATTTTTGAAGTAATTCCATACAGTTTTCCACTGATCTGTATTCCTACCAACAGTTTCTGATGGTTCCCTTTTCCCTACATCCTCACTAGCACTTGCTGTTTGTTGATTTATTGATGACAGCTATGCTGACAGGTGTGAGGTGATATCTTATTGTGGTTTTAATGTGCACTTCTCTGATTAGTAACATTGAACAACTTTCATATGTTGTTTCAAGTCTAAAGTTCTATATATATTTAACATATATACATATGCATGTGTGTGTATCAGCAATTTTTCTAAGTTGCTGATACCTTCTAAAGGAAACCCAAGCATCCAAACATACCTTTTTCTTTTTGGTACATATTAAAACACACAGAACCATTTACTTCTTGCCCAGGTAGGCTTGTCACCCTATTAAAGCACCTAAAGATCACTAATTATTCACTTGCAACAGTGAGTCTGACTATTAAGCTTTAAAACATTTTAAAAACTGTGTTTCTTTATATATGTTAATTTCAACCACATAAGAATAAGTTGCACTGCATGGCTAGTTACACAGAGATGATGTTTCAGAGAGAATCTGTGGTTCCCTAGATTCATCAGACAGCTGTACTCACCAGTGTATTTCAGCACCTCACACTGCACATAACACATAGTAGAGCTTCACTGAATGTTTGTTGAGCAAGGGAAAGGTTCTAATAATAGATATAAGCTGGGCATAAAGTCCGGCAGGTATTTATTGGGTGGGCAAAGAGTTAGAAAGTGAAGATAGAGGTGGGAGTCAGTGTGAGAAGAGACGAGCTTAGAAAAAAGTTGGTGACTGGCCAAGGAGATAGAATCATTAACCTAGAATTGTTTTTGATGGTTATGAAACTTCTGAGTGATATGATGAGACAAGGAGTAGATAGTGGAAATATTGTGCATATATTTTATTTTGCAGTATGTTATTTTATTTATGGTGAAGTATATGATGCCTCTTCTCATCCACTGTTTAGATTAGAACCCACAATTGGGCATTGACTGAAACAGTCTTTTGAGTGCATGGATGCTTATATGTTTTTAAACATCCAAAGAACCACAAGGCTGAGGTGTTATTTAAAGCCACTGAATAAACTGTATGATATGAGCAAAACCATGATCTTGTGTGTCTGTAAGGCCTATTTAATTTAGCATCTTCCTCATTTTTAATCTCATTTTCTTTATGAAATTTATCAATATTAATTTACAGTTGAAAATTTTAAGCCACAAATTGACTATATCAGTTAGAAATGTGTTTGGCCACAACTTGTGGAAGATCTGACTTAAAGAATATGAACAGGTATCAAGAGGTAGATGGCTGCTTGCATTGACTCAGGTGTTTCATCATGCTATTCAATGCATGTGTTTCTTCCCTTATTTCAGTCTGTCACCCTATGTTTGTTGGATTTCGTCCTCATGGTTACAACGTTGCTTCTATAGCTCCAGTCATCATACCTACATCCAAGGTGGGAAGAAATCTATGTGTAGGTGGGGGTGGAGTGGGGGGAGGACATGCCAGCTTCTGTCCCCTTTCATAAACAAATGCTAAAATTTTCCTAAAGCATGAGTGGATTTGCATATGCATCAAATTGGCTGTATGGTTTTACATGGCTATTCTTAGATGTGAGATGAGAGTGTTAGCATCTCACCTGGGGCTGGGCACATTGTTGCTCCAAAACATTTGGGTTCAGGTGACAAACTTCAGAGGATGGAGGTAGGTTGAGAAACCAATAATGTGCCATAGTCACAATGATTGAAAGATGATGAGAATTGGAAAAACGAATGTGAAAACAGTAAGTTTCCCTTTTATTTGGTGTGTAAAGCCAGTCTTATTTCTTATAATTGCCTTGGGTAGGTGTTACTGATTGCTTGATTATCTCAGGAGAACATTTAGTAAATAATGATATGTAATATTTTGTAGTTTAAGTATCAAGTCAAATGTGTCCTGTGTTGCAATTCTCTTGCATAGTTAAATTTAAAATTTTACTTAAACCATTTAATGTATTAAAGTTGTAAATGAACTCACTAATTTGCACCTATACAGTTTTGGACTAAAGTTCCTGCTTTTTTTGTTATTGGACAAAATTGAGGATATGACAATACTTTATTTGTAGAAATGTTAAAGGAAAAATTCAATTTTTTCCACTGTCAAAGAAATGGAGAACAAAGGAAATATAGGAAGTAAAAATTGTTTAGGTAGCCTAAGATGGGAGAATAAAATTTAGACACAATAACAAAGATTATAGAAAGAAAAGAGTATAGAAATTAAATAATGAGTGCTAAGGTTTCTTTAAAATTTTATTTAGAAAATAACATCTAAAGGCGTGACATTGATCAATAAGAGTACATAAGTTTCAGATAAATATTTCTATAGCAATTGAACCATTGATTATGTTGTGTACTCATCATCCAAAGTCAAATCATTTTCCATCATCATATATTTGTCCCTCTTTACTCCTTTTCCCCCACCTCTTTCCCCACATCTTCCCTCCCCTGGTAACCATGTCAGTTTTATCTATATCTATAAGTCTCAGTTTTATATCCTACTTATGTGTAAAATCATATAGTTCTTAGCTTTTACTGATTTACTTATTTCACGCAGTATAATGTTTTCAAGGTCCATTCACATTGTCTTAAATGACAATATGTCATCATTTCTTGTGACTGAGTAGTATTCCATCGTATATATGTACCACATCTTCTTTATCCAATCCTCAATTAAAGGAAATAAACTTTTTATTATAAAAAATTTCAAGCATATTGCATACTCAAGATAATATTGCAATACACTGGCACTTGCACCCAGCTTCAACAATTCACTGGGGAACAAATATTTTTTCGTTTTCTGTTGTTTCTATATATTTCTGCATCGCTGATTTCAAATCTGAAATCTGTTTTTTGGTGCATGCTTGGTTTTTATGCAATTTTAATTTCTTCTTGTTACAGTTAATGGCATGCATTGGTTTTAAATTGGAGTTAAAGGGCAACGACTCTTGGATTGAACATAACCACAAGGCAATTAATGTTTTACAAAGATCACTTTTACATAATCGTAGTTGTTTTTAAATGTAAAAAATAATTATCTGATAAAAACACCCTCCTATTTTGTTTTAAGATTGAATCATGGCTTCTTTGAGTAGGCATAAATGTAAGAATCATCCTGACACCTCTGTTATATATGTGGCTGTTACACAGTTCAATGTCAAAGGTGCAGTATTTCATCATTTGTGACACGTGCATATATTGCCTATTTTCAAGTTCCCCTTGGCGATCAAGACAGAATTGGGCTCCTCATATTGTGTGTCATAATTGTGAGGAAATGCTTCGTGACTGGACAAGAAGAAAATGCAAAGGGATGCCTTTTGATATTCCCATGGTTTGGCGTGAACCTAAGGATCACAGCAGTGGCTGTTATTTCTGTCTGATCCATACAAAGGGCATTGGCAAAAAAAAGGCATATTTATTGCATATTCTATATTTCTTCAGCAATACGACCTATCCCACAATCTAAGACACTCCCAGTTTCAGTTTTCAATGGTTTTATTTCTTCCAAGGATGAAGAAAGTGAACATGGTGATCAAGAGTATTTTGCTAAGATGCATGAGGAAATGGTTGTAGAATCTGAAGGATCTTCTTCTGATGCCAAGCAGTCATTAACCCCTCAGCAGTTTAGCCAACCCAAATTGAATGATGTAGTAAGAGATTTGGGCCTAACAAAAAAAGCAGCTGAGTTATTAGCCTCCAGGCTTCAAGAAAAGAATGTACTTCATGAGTCAGCTAAAGTATCCCATTTCAGGAAGCATGAACAAATTTTTGTGGACTTTTTTTCGGAAAACAAACACTTTGTTTACTGTCATTATATCAGTGTCTTCTCAGCCAGCTAGGTGTTACCACTTATAGTCCAACAGAATGGCGGCTATTTCTTGACAGCTCTAAACGGAGTCGGAAATGTGTTCTCTTACACAACAGTAATGTTTATGGACCTGTTCCAATAGGTTATTCAACTCATCTGTGAGAAGACTATAATGACATAAAAATTGTCCTCGACTTTCTAAAGTATAAGGAGCATAACTGGATCATTTTTTTGTGGATCTTAAAATGGTAAATTTCCTGCTAGAACAACAAAGAGGTTTCACAAAATATCCTTGCTTTCTGTGTTTGTGGGACAGCCGAGCTTGGGAGAAACACTGGACACAGAAGGAGTGGCCAAAACATGAAGCTCTGGAAGTAGGGATGCAAAATATTGTGAACGAACCTGTAGTTAATCAAAACAGGATCAGTCCCCCCCCCCCCCCCCACTTCACATCAAACTTGGCTCAATGAAGCAGCTTGTTCAGGCTTTGAATAGAGAAAGTGAATGCTTTCAACATATTATTTCTACTTTTCCTGCCTTGTCTTTTGAGAAGATAAAAGCAGGTGTATTCGATGGACCTCAAATTTGAACCCTTATATGTGATGAAGAATTTGCCAGGAAGATGAATAAGGAGGAGAAAGCAGCATGGCAGTCTTTGTGGCAATTACAAAGAACCTTCCTGGCAACAAAAAAGCAGAAAACTATGAACTTCTGGTTCAAAAGATGCTGTTGGTTTTCCGCGACATTGGATGGAACATGAGCGTTAAGATTCACTTCCTGAGCAGTCACCTTAATAAGTTTCCCGAAAATCTTGGAGCTGTTAGTGATGAGCAGACTACTGCTGGAGCATCAATTGAGATTGTCCTCAACAAGTACACAAACGCAAGAACTACAAACGCAAATTTTTGCCTGAATAGAATTTAAATAAGTTTTGCACAAATTTTATGATTAAAATAAGTGTTTTAATATGTTCTATTTCAAAATTGTATTTTTTTTCAGTTTTTAAAAATAATTTTATTTTTTTAATGGGGAGACATCAATAAGTCAGGATACATATATTCAAAGATAACATGTCCAGGTTATCTTGTTCAATTATGTTGCATACCCATTACTCAAAGTCAGATTGTCCTCTGTCACCTTCTATCTAGTTTTCTTTGTGCCCCTCCCTCTCCCCCTTTCCCTCTCCCTCTCCCCCCTCCCCCCGTAACCACCACACTCTTATCAATGTCTCTAGGTCTCACTTTTGTCCCACCTACATATGGAATAATGCAGTTCCTGGGTTTTTTTTTATTTACTTATTTCACTTCGTATAATGTTATCAAGATCCCACCATTTTGCTGTAAATGATCCGATGTCATCATTTCTTATGGCTGAGTAGTATTCCATAGTGTCTATGTGCCACATCTTCTTTATCCAGTCATCTATTGACGGGCTTTTTGGTTGTTTCCATGTCCTGGCCACTGTGAACAATGCTGCAATGAACATGGGGCTGCATGTGTCTTTACGTATCAATGTTTCTGAGTTTTGGGGATATATACCCAGTAGAGGGATTACTGGGTCATAAGGTAGTTCTATTTTCAGTTTTTTGAGGAACCACCATACTTTTTTCCATAATGGTTGTACTACTTTACATTCCCACCAACAGTGAATGAGGGTTTTTTTTTCTCCACAGCCTCTCCAACATTTGCTATTACCTGTCTTGTTAATAATAGCTAATCTAACAGGTGTGAGGTGGTATCTCATTGCAGTTTTGATTTGCATTTCTCTAATAACTAAAGAAGCTGAGCATCTTTTCATATATCTGTTGGCCATTTGTATTTCTTCCTGGGAGAAGTGTCTGTTTATGTCCTCTTCCCATTTTTTTATTGGATTGTTTGTTTGTTTGTTGTTGAGTTTTATGAGTTCTTTGTATATTTTGGATATTAGGCCCTTATCTGAGCTGTTGTTTGAAAATATCATTTCCCATTTAGTTGGCTGTCTGTTTATTTTGTTATCAGTTTCTCTTGCTGAGCAAAAACTTCTTAGTCTGATGTAGTCCCATTCATTAATTTTTGCCTTCACTTCTCTTGCCATTGGAGTCAAATTTATAAAATGCTCTTTGAAACCCAGGTCCATGAGTTTAGTACCTATGTCTTCTTCTATGTACTTAATTGTTTCAGGTCTTATGTTTAGATCTTTGATCCATTTTGAGTTAATTTTAGTACAAGGGGACAGACTGTAGTCCAGTTTCATTCTTTTGCATGTGGCTTTCCAGTTTACCCAGCACCATTTATTGAAGAGGCTTTCTTTTCTCCATTGTGTGTTGTTGGCTCCTTTATCAAAAATTATTTGACTATATATATGTGGTTTTATTTCTGGGTTTTCTATTCTGTTCCATTGGTCTGAGTGTCTATT